>NC_135064.1:22165548-22474912 GCF_051401765.1 Calliopsis andreniformis
CAGGGCAGACTTCCGCGAAGCTGAAAGACACATCGTCCTGGGACGCCATAATCATTTCTCTCCATCTATATCAGGGTCGAAACATTATCCAGAAAGATACGCGTATACGCATCTGTCAGCCTGTTCACATATCATCCACTTTCTTCTCGCCAGACTATGCGGCTGACCACATAATGGATTTTCCACTTCAGGAAGGAAATACTCGTTCGGCCACGGAATTGTACCTCGTTACTCGAACTCGAAACGCCACTCGGAACAATCTATATGTATAAATTGAGGGGAACGTTCTCTTCCCTTCTCGACTCTCGTCAGCCTACTGCCTCTGTCGGAGCTTGTTTGTTTACAATCCTCTCCAGCAAAGAGCACGCCTACGGTGATCAACGCCGCGGAGTTTCGAACTCGTCTCGAGGAAGCTTCAAGTATGAATCTCTTTGCGCGAATTCCTTGGCATGGAATGCTCGCAGCAAGCCAGCCGAGTGTTAACGTTCTTTGCGAACGTTGAGTAGACGTCTGTCTGCCCTAAACCTAACACCTTTGTGAATTTATGGTAAATCCGCCTCGAAGGGAAAATAAAAGCAAAATAGTAACTCAAATTTTCATGGAAATTTATGCATTGCTGAAGCTAAAGTAAGTAGTGTAATAGTGAGAGAAATTCGCTGTATTTAACCTAGGCGTTTCACTTTATTTAGTCAGATTTTGGTAAAAGTTCAGCCTAATGGTAATGAATGCTTTAGAATATGAAATACGATAATTGAAGAATCGTTTTCTTTTTAGGGATCCATTACTCGAAGAACTAATTTGTTGTTAAACCTTCTTAATTAGCGAACAAAACTGTTTAAGAGCACAAACTTCGATAACGAAATCGTCGCCTGAAGCTAAAAACACGAAGGTCTCTTCGGTCCCTTCCCACGCCACCGTCTATCTGTATTCGACCACGAACTTCCAGGAACTCATTTTCATTAGTCTTTGAAGTCTATGCTGACAGTAATTTTGCAGTTTACATGACGGTTATTACTCATTATCTCGCATGGCTATTTAGTCTGGCGTTGGCTCGAAAGGACATAGAAATGAGGTATTTATAACAGTGTGGTAGTAACATGACAGAGTTTAATTCTCCTGAAAGTAACTTAGCATTATTCCTATATATAAATTAAAGTAGTTAATTGACTCGTGTGACGACTCTAGATACATGAAAACTGGCAAAAAAGATGTTAGAAAAATTGAATAAATTCCTCTCACCGTCTGAATAGATCCCGAAGCTTCAATCAATAATTCTATAACAACCAAGCCTGATATGTCACGATTTTCTAATTTCTCAGTAGTGCAGGTTTAAAATTAAGTAAACCCACTTGTCACGACTTGCCACCTTTTCTTAAACTACGTTTCTATCTCCTACCTTTCTTTAAACTTTTTAGATCTCACTTAGAAACACATAGATTGACACGCACCTCAATTTCAAAAAAAGAAACTAACATCAGATTTTGCTTTCGACCACAGAATTAACGCATTATTAGAATCATTCTACTATAAGTTATAATTACTAATACAATTATAAAAGAAATACCTTCCAGTTCAAACTTCCTGCCGCAAGCATCCCTCTTGAAAGTTCACTCACAAATCCCACTGCCCAACACCAGCAAGTATTCCTTTATCCCAACGCAAGGATCTCAGTCCTCGATACGCGGCTCGCCAGCCTTCGTTCAGGTGTTCCACGTCCACAAAGCGGGAGTGGGTGGTAGTTCCGTGCCACGTCGCGGTAATAACACTGCGTTCCCCCTTGTGCACGTAAGATTCGCCAGGTATTAACGGCCCGTAAAGCCGTCGCGCTAACAGTTGCTAATGCCCCCGAGGTAAAGGAACGCAGAGCAGTACGTCACGCGAACTGCTGCATAAGCTGCGGCGTTAGATAGATGGGATATCACGGTTCGAAAGCTACCAGGCTCGGCGTTCGTCTTGCCCAGAAAGGCCGACTGGGAGCGTTTCCTGTCGTACCTAGCCAGGATTACAGGAGTCTCGGGGTTAAGGGGAGCGCTGGAATCCGGATGGGGACCGATACGCGCAGCCCTCAAACACGTAAACGTATCGCGTTTATGGTGAATTGCAAACGGCTGTTTCGAGGCCACGTTTCTAGGACGACGGGAATTAAACGCGCTGTTTCTGAACAATGAAAACACGTCTGTATTTGTTTACTATGAACGGGTAAGAGAATCATTTGGAATACGAGGAAATGTTACACGTAGGAATTTAACAAATGGTGTAGATGACGTATGAAATTTGACAGAGTAGAAAGAATAAGTTAATTGATTTACAATTCCTATTAACACTCTTAAATATCTTGCTTCGACTATTATCGCTATATTGTGTATTAAGAATTTCTTGTTTCAATAGAGTATGATGTCTAATAGAGGTGAGAGAGGTAAATAATTTAAATCACTCAAGTAATGGTGGCTAGGAAATATTATTGACAACGTCGTATGCAAAAGACAGTTCTAGTAAAGTATGGCGATCACTAAGGTTAGATAAATTTAGTTTTTGCATAAGCTGAGTATAATCGTGGTCTTCAATTAACATAGCACAATTCATACGAGTGGCACACATATAAAAATCGATGCTGTATACTCTCAGTTTGTTTACTAAGATAGTATTAGTTTGCTTAACAACGCGAGGAGATTATAAATGGAAAGCTCGCGAATATTTATATTAATATCGTTCGGTTGCCGCTGTCGGCTTGTCTATTAGCCGCGAAGAGAACTGTAGGTCTGCGCAGGTATGCGCACTGAATGAGAATATACTTTCTTTAAAGGATGGGCTTATTGTTCCTACTGACGCGTTTATTGGGAAATTTCAGGCTTGCGCGATTAATGGCTATTGTTTGGGGCTTCCCCGTGGAAGCATGAATGAGTGTTGTGACGTTTTGTTTCTGGTGTATGGTCTAGCTGTGCTGTATTAATGGGAAACCTCACGGTTAATGGTTCTTTGAAATACTTTTGGCGTTTCAAAGTATTCGTGTTAAGGGAAAGTAACTATTAAGGGAAGAAAAAATTTGGAAAGTAGCGTGCTTCAGATTTTAACGTTTTTCTGGCAGGTATCGTTTCTGTTAGCCCTTTTAATAAATTGAGGTCTGCTTTGTTTGAGGTGCCGAGTTCGTGGAAGGTTTAATGAAAGGCTCGATCACTTTACTGTAGATATTATAAAATATTTCAGAGTAACTATTTCGTGATTTCTGGTTTTTCTGATTATTACTTCTGCAATATCTTTTAATGTCAAGGCATAAAGTCTTATGACATCTTCCTACTGACTATGAATCAAATAGGGATTCAGTTTCTACCTTCGTTCCCCAAGGATCTCCCATTAAATGGATTACTGTGTAATTAGGATTAGGAAAAGCTCTTCTACGGAAACTTGCTATGGAACATGATGATACGTTGTGACAGAATGTCAGGTAGGAACTATACGACACTAGCTCTATAATCTAAAGAAAGAGCAAGGATATTAATTACAGACTATGGATTTACATTCTTGATTCATACGATCTGGATTTTATATAATTAGAAAGAAGAATCCACCTTTGTATAATCAGTTTTACTTTATCTTACCTTATAGCTCGGTATTGATATGTTTCATTAACTCACGGATGTCGAACTGTGAAAGTCGTATACAAAGCCAACGAACGTCGGGTCACTTTTGACCTGGAGTTCGCTGGCAGAGGGTTACTGCTTTTTACTTTCCTTGTCTAGAGGCAATGTAATTTCTTTTCTTAATATTTGTGACTTCAACCTCGGTTAACGGAAGGATTCAAGCCTGCGCCCAGGTCAATTATGACCCTTGCGAGCTCGCTTTAGTGGGTCTACAATGACTTGGTCGTAGGAATGCGAGGATTGAAAAACATAACGCCGGGCTTTATGACCTGACCCCCGGGTACAAAGTTTTCGTTAATAAGGTTTCCAGAAAATCCTTGATCGACGCAAACAATTAGACTACGCTGGCGGTCTGCGACGGAGTCACTGGTGGGGAATTGGGACTGGGGGGATGCCTCCCTTGTCAATCACCAGGCCCAGTTCCCCACCAACTCCAACTTATTCTCTCCCTACTCCTTCCTCACCGATGAAGAATTTTCCAAGACCTCTGCTCGTCAGTCACTCCTCAGCCTTTGATCAGATTGGATGGAATCTCTCCATCCAATTTGGTTGTTGTCTGTAGAGTGACTCACCCACCCCTGACCAGCTCCCACTGGTCATCCTTAACCCTTGACCAGCTCCCACTGGTCATCCTTAACCCTTGACCAGCTCCCACTGGTCTTCTCTAACCCTTGACCAGCGCCCACTGGTTATCTTTAACCCTTGGCCAGCTCCCACTGGTCATCCTTAACCCTTGACCAGCTCCTACTGGTCATCTCTAACCCTTGACCAGCTCCCACTGGTCTTCTCTAACCCTTGACCAGCTCCCACTGGTCTTCTCTAACCCTTGACCAGCTCCCACTGGTCTTCTCTAACCCTTGACCAGCTCCCACTGGTCAGTCCCTCCTTTATCCAATCGAAGATCGAAGATTGAAGACTGAAGACTGAAGACTGAAGACTGAAAACTGAAAACTGAAGAATGAAGACATCGCAACCATGAAAGGACTACATCAGGAACACCACTAGAGGTTAGTCTTTAAGCGTTTATACTTAAGAATCTAGATTTAAATCTTCTGTAAAATTTCTGTGAAACTACCAGCTAATCATTTCTTAGCTCTCTTTGTTTCAGAATGCTCCTTATCTCTGATGAGGTGGTTACCTCTGTTTCTGGTGGCAGAAACATGTAACGTCCCTTGTCTCTGATAAGGAGGTCACCGCTGTCTCTGGCTACAGAGACAAGTGACCGATCGTGGATCGGTACCTATGGATCAGTCCATCCTCCGGCGGTCTGTACAGGAAAAGGTGATTCCGGGTGCTCGATGGTGTACGGTCTATGCTTATGGCATTTTCTCGTACACTTGAGAGTAGAAACCCTCCCCGGTTCATGCGGGTCGCCTCTCCTAACCAGCCGTCCAGTTAGCAGGTCTACTTCGGTAGCTCCTGTGAGGATGCAGGGAGAAATGGGCACTGTGTGTCCCGGTCTGTGGTGCCGTTTGCCTTTTCTGCCTGCAAGCCGATCGGGGTGGTAGGATTTGATCCATCGAATATCGATTCTGCGGTTGCGGTTTCGAGTTAGAGTCCAAATTTCCTCCTTTCTCTAATGATAAGTTGGTGGTTTTTAGGTGGTTACCGAAGAAATGAGAGAAGCACCCATATGGGCCACATGGTCCATATGGAGTGTTTTCAATCATCTCTTTGGTTCACTACTAGGTAGGCTTGCGTTTTTTGTAAAGGGAAATCGATGGATGCATCGATTTCCCTCCATGGGTCTCCATTCGCAGCAACCTCCCCGTGGTGAGACCTGGGAAATCGGTAATTACCGAGCTAATGGCTGCAAAATGTTATCAGTTGTATTTATTATTTACAGATAAAATTTAAAATACTTTACAGAGCTGCAGAGAGAGGTGAGACTACAAATTTCTGAGTTTTTCAGCAGAAGCAAGCAGGAGGACAACACCAATACGAAGGAAACGTGGAACCGAAAGAGGAGCAGCTGGAATATAAGTGTGGTACTTCAGAATACTGTGTTGTGATTCTACTGTGAGGATAATATGTGCTTGTGCCTGGATAGATGGGAACGAGTAATCTTCTAAATGTGTTAATAAATTGTGATCGCGTTCGCCTTGATCGACTGTGTACAAGAAAAAGCGATAAAAGTTAAGTGACTACGCTAGAGTGTGAATAACAAGAATTTGGAAGAAAGTGAACTAAAGTGACTGTGCTAGTGCGTAAATAACAAGCATTTGGAGTACAGTGAAGTGAAGTGAAGTGTGGTATGGCGAGTTTTCTTGCGGATGTCTACGTGGTTCCTGCACGTGAAAGGGTCGATGAGAGAGAAACGACTGAGGAGTGTACAGCTAAGGTAAGTTTCTTGCATTTGAAATATATCGTCTTTCTAAGAGGCTTTCCAAAACCTAAGAACGACAGTAGATACCTAGAAGAGCCACATATAGCTCACGAATTAGAATTTAGCCATCATTGATATATAAAATTACTGCTAATAACGATCAATCTTACATACAATTATTACTAGTAGTAAGACTCAATCATAAGTCATCCTCTAAACTCTGCACTCAATACTTTATCAAACCTAGAACCTTTTTCTCTCTTTCTTGCTCAAAAACGTATTCCAAACCCACTACCTTGAGATACAATAAGACATCTTTTTAAAAAAATCGCAATACTTCAAAATACTAACAATACCTATACACACATATATACAAACTGCATACACGACACATATTTCAATATTTAAAATATTTATACAAGTGTCTTCTCTGCAGAGTCTTGAAATGATCAGCCAAATTATGCATCCCCGCTCATGAGACTGCGACCAATGAAACCAATAGGCCGCATCGCCAGTTATCGTACCCTCTTCCGCGCCAACAGCCAATTTCTCATCGATAGCTCGAATCGGGTGCACGCGGCCGTCGGTCGATGCATCATGCACGATTCGCGGGGGATATTTACGAGCCACCTGACGATCGTAAACGCTTCCATATGGGCAGGAAATTCGAGCGAGCCGGCTCGAGGAGCGTCGCTCCGCGAAACACGCCGCCGAAGCATCCTGTCCCCCTATCGCGTCGCCGCATGAATTATGCAACCTGCAACCGCGGGGCCCTCCGTTTCACCTCTCGTAGCTTGTTTAGCCGTCGATCGTTTTTACCCGCAGTAGCATCGATCGGGCTGAAATGACCCACTATGCGACAACGTTCCGTCCTCTGTGTACAGTTTCAATTGAATAACGATGTTACCGCGCTTCCGAGCCGCTCGCCAGCTGCACGCTCGCCTCGACGAATCCAGGAAGGAATTCGTGCACGCTCCAAGGGCCTATGCAATTTTCCTCTTATCGCTGCAAACCGTTATCAACGATTTATGTCGTCGATGCGCCGTTGCCCGCGGCGGTTACGTCGCTGGTCGGAGGAAGGCTTGAAATTGATCTGTTCTTGGGACATTCCTTCGTTAGAGGACTCTAGAGTCTAGGTTAGATTTGTCGAGTTACTTTGAGTTCAAGTGGTTCGGAGTAATTGGACCAATGTGAAGGTGTTGTTTTAGGTAACTTGAGATATACCTTGCAGTTTCTATTTTGTCTAGGCACGTTCAGATTAGTCGAGTCACTTGGATTCGAGTGGTTTGAATGCAAGTGATTTGGGGTAATTGGACTAATGTGAACGTGTTGTTTTAGGTGGCTTTTCAACTTTTCCTTGACTTGAAATTCTTGAAGCACACATTGATTGATGAATGCGTGGTGTATAGTGTACCGTATACGGCAAATTTTAAGGAAGCTGTCAAAAATACATGTCTTGTTTGAAAAATACATAACCAAATAGTCAGGATGCACCACTTCTTTCGGCGCCATTTTTAGTACTTTTGTTTGGCTTGAATTCAAGTAACTTGACTTCTCTGAACAAGGCTTGAAGGGTCTGTCAAACTGTGTGGAATGTGTCTACGGACTGGGCAGTAAAAATAAAAGCAAAGAAAAGTACGTATACATTAGTTGAATAATTCTTATCTTTTTTAAATGTAATAGAATATTTGTAAGTAATTATATGAATTTAAATATTCACTTCAAATGCTAATTAGAGGTTTTATAAATCACTGTATATTTATTTATGATAATATTTGTAATTTTCAGAGAATTGCTGCACTCAATCTTTGAACCTCGAACATGGGCATTCACTGGTTACTTGATGGCACGGACTAATCGATAAGTATTGATCGTTGTCTTAGGTTAGTGTTTTAGGGAGTACAGAATCGCTTGCAGGTAGAAAACAAGTGCTGCTTGATACATACTACTTAGCGATTCTGTGAAAGTGTCTCGCATGTATTTTAATACTTGTATAATCTTTTTTTATTGTCTTTACTTCTGTTCAAGAATCTAGTAGCTGAGGTTCCATTAGAATACTCTGGGATATGTCCAGAAAATGATGGATAAGAGGTACTTTACTCTATCATAGTGTTTATCTTATGCTTCGTTCCTTGATTTTTAGGGTGTGTATGAATAATGAATTTTGGAAGAAGAAATGACAGCCGCATGATGTACAAGGGTAGACCACTGGTAACTGGCCGCAACCTGGACAGCTTGATTAGTGGATACGATACTAAAAAAGCGAAATCTACAGGAGGTTTGTCTTATTATGATGGTTTAAATTATTTCCACTAATATCGAGCATAAGAGTATAAAGTTTCAAAGTTGCATTTTTCATGAATGCACCTATATATAATTCATATCATAAACAGCGTTAATTTGAAATATTAATCCGAATAAAATCACAGAGAGAAGTTGACTTTTATGGTCTTTCCTTGTAACGAATGTACATTTCATTTTTCACGTTTTCGTTAAGGCAAATCAGAAATTGCAAATATTTTATCTTTATTTGTGATATTTTCAATGGGTCACAGTGATTTGAAGAGACGCGTTCGGTGAAAATTTTTATTTATTTGTCCCACTGCGACGCGGATTTCACGTTCAGCTTATGTTACGTTAATCTCTGACATTTTGTTGTTTATTCTAGCAAACATAGCAACAAGTGGATTACTGTATGTGTTGTAATGCACGCAAACGACAGGATTTAGAATTTACGCGACTGGTTCCAACATGGAAGGTTATATAGTTGTATGTAATATTTTATACCGTTGCGGAGTTATTGATGAAACAAAATATATATATCCTGCGTGCACAATAAATAAAATATCTGTTGGGAGGTCTAAATGAGGTAGTGCAAATTCTACCTCCTATACCTTATGCTTACGAAAATGTTAAAACACTCTTCTAATTTCTTAGATTAACATGAAATTACAAAGAGAAATAAAATTTAGTAATATTAGAGCGAGTTTTCAAAATAATTTCACGTATGATAACATAGTAGGTATTTACTCAGCACCGCCTATTTTAAAATGAAGTTTCTGTCTGAACATACAGTAGACATTGACATGCCCTGAAAATTTAATTTTCCATTTCAATAAATTTATAATAGCTTCAAAAATACCACATGCTTCTATTCTAAAGAATTCTAAATAAAGAATCATTGACTCGTACATCTCCCCACACCAATCGTGCATTAATTGCACCCGATATTCCTACATTTACGCCTACAGAATATTATTAACAAACCGTCCATTTCGTTGTCAATTACACGACGTTAACCTTTGGGAATTTCTAAAGTACTTAGTACTATGCTTCCAGACACTTGACTGACAACCCTCTCGGCAATATATCGACTGTTCTCTACTAGACAAATATTTATCAACGAGAATATTAACCTCGATTTCTATTTTCACCTTGCTTCAATCAACAGTCGAGCGAACAGGAAACCTCACTCCTGAAACGAACGTTGCCCTTCTTCGTTTATTTTCTCATCGCCCGACAGAAACAAAATTCAAACCGACCAGAATGCTTACAGATTGTACGAAAAATCGTTGCATAGGTAAGCGAAAGTGGTGAATACGTTTCGAAAAATATCGAGGATTTTTTTTCCACTCGCCGTGGCGATCCTGACTAAATAGGGATAAACGAACGGGATTGTTAATCGGAGGAAATCAACATTCGCCGAACGTTCACCACGCACGTATCCAGTTACGCAATTAAACGCTGGATACACAAAGGGAGACGTTCCATCCGGCGTAAAATATCGCGTGTCCCGATATGTTCGCCACCGTTCCCGATGATTAAATTAAACCGTGAAGCTGGATTCACGCGTTTCGCTGTCCACGAATAAACGGTCGTTCGATCCTCTGGCGGAAACAGTCGGCAGCCGACCGTCAAATTGTCTTCGTCCAGTTTTATATCCGCGCGGAAGATTCGCACGCGAGCGAGCCCGTAACGAGTAATACGGTCGAGCGAGCTGAAAGCCAAAGGAGAGGAAGGATGGGAATCGACCAAGAATATTGTGGAGGTGAATCCAGTGTGGACGAGATTTCATCTGTGTTTGATTTGGGGGGAAATATGTTTGGAACGGTTGCTTCCGCGAGGGGAATCTTTATTTGAGGCAAAATGGTGGAGTGAAGAGTGGAGTAATGTACTTTTGGATTGAGACAGTGTTTTTTAGGGAATGTGTAGTTGAATCGGAGATTCTGTACGCGTGATTTAGTAGTGGTTTTAGGAATGGATAGTGTGCATGGTGTGGGGAACTGGCTGAGAATAATTTATGTCTTATGTGGTATGGAGGAGTTGTTATATATGTATAGTGTTGTCTCGATATGAGTTTTGGGACTTGTGGCCAGTTAGAAAGTTAAGAAATCTAAGAAATTTGTTTTTAAGATCAATTTTCGTATCAGCGGCTTGAATTTGAAGTTTTGGAGCTAAGGATCACATGAAGTGAAAGAATCCTAAGGGAGTTCATCTTTGAACTTCTATTGAGACAACACTGTAAAAGATAATGAGAAATTATAAGATATATGGGGAATGTAGTTACAAAGCAGAAGATATAGAGGGTAAAATAGGTCAAGTAAAGAGGTTAAGTAGATTTATAATGAATTGAAGTGCAATTATAATATGAGCGTATTATATTTCCTCAAACGAAATACTTTCTTTAGAACAAACGTTGTGAACCAGCCTGTATTACATTTAAACCCCACATCGCGTGAATATTGCACGTTTTATCTAAACTCTGTACTATCTTACTCTTACATAGTTACATTATTAAAATATCCCATTATCCTAATCATTCTACTTATCCTAGCCTCATTCCTATTCCAATTCCACTTTAAACTGAGACTTCTGTTACACTCAATAAAGAGGATTCTAAACCGCAGAATCCCAAAGGTGCTGTACACTCGATTCCAGACAAGAGGATAATGAAAATAATTCCGTGTTATCTACCTATATTTACAGGGTACTGTAACCCCAAACTCTTTGACACACTTAACAAACCAGCCCGGAAAAGTGACCTGCTGCGTACACTCTACATCAATATTGTCGACGGGAGTTGAATAGGATACTGTTTAAATTGCTTTTACGAGGTAACAATAGCAAGCATGTAAAATAAGCCTCGCGAAATATCGACCGATCTCGAGACAGAACGTAGGCACGCAAAGATATGGTCAAATAACTCATGAGCATGAGTACGAAAGGGCCACTTTCATTAGAATTAACATCAGTGGAAAGCAATTTACCAATGATGTGTCTATTTTCGTCGCGTACGTTTATCGACGGCCCGTGTCTCGTATGACTAATTACATTCCACGTTTGTGATCTATGAATAGAACAGAGTGACTAGTCGATAGAGATAAATAATGCCAGCAACCTTGCATCGCATTAACCGATTTGTAGTTTCAGTTTCTGGCGCCCTTGACAGTAATTTAGTCTTTCCTTCCCTTTGTATGGGTTTTGTTACCTTAGTTGGGTTCCAAAGGAGACGTCTTCAGCAGCTAAAGTTAGTGTAACTGTAAGTCTGGTCGATAAAATAAACCAAGCATTGTATATAAATGTTGGGCATAAACAAGTGCGTCAGAAATTGTACACGTTACAGTTCTCCTATTTGTTAACAAGAAATGTGGAGTTTACAGGAGAACAGTGAATAATTATCAAATATTTGAGTGCGTTAATGAACGTATATTTACAGGATATAATTAATGATCTGATGACGAGTAATCTAATTTAGAGTCTCTTGTTACAGGAATATTAATTCTACGGGTAAACGCATTTTCTCTGAATATAATGGAGCTTTAAAAATTAAATAATTGAAATTCTGTGGTCTGAAAAGGAAAATGAATTCGTTGAAGTTTCTGAGTTGAAGTTCTTCAGAATTTTAAAAATATAGTGGTGACCACTGTGCCATTGACGTCAACAATTTTATCACAAAACCTGCAGAGGAACTTTACAGGTTTTAGTTGAAATTAATGGGGAGAGATAGGACAATAAGACAAGGAGAGGAATATGTACCATGCTTTAAGGACCAATTTCATTTGGAAGATTATCTCTCTCAAAATTCTGACCCAGTATTCAAATGTCAAGAGTTCTCGATACTGCTGCATGCGTAACAATAGTTTCCTCTCCTCCTCTTTTATAAGCTTACTCGCCCTGCAGAATATTTGGTAATAGTACCTACTATGCAGCTACATATGCTTATACTTTGCATAAATACATTTCTTTCCTCCATCGCTACTAACTATTCAAACATTTAAGCTTACAATTTATTCGTCGAATTGATTAATGTAATTAACTCGCCAAGAAACGTGTTACGAAAATTAATTTAATACCTTGTTAGTTTAGTCAGTTTAGTGTATCCAACGTTAAACATAACTCCACAAATTATTTAAATTAATATTTACTGTGTAATAATATTTTACTAAGTGCTTACAACTATTTCGAAATAGTAGATACACTTTAGTTTAGTGACTAAAGCGTAGAGGTGCTTTAGGTTGTTTTCAACTATTCGTATTTTATATTTGCTCGCGTGGGTTTCAGTGAGTGGCATTTCGTGAAAAGTCAGTTGAACGCGATCTGCGGGGGATGAAGCTAAGAAAAATTAATTTACGACGTGCGATGAAAGTAAGAGAGAGATTTTCGGTAATATGTTACAGTTGAATTCGTCTTCTTCGTGAGTGAGGTGATCCGTATAGAAGATCCCAAGATATTACCAGCAAAGTGTTAAGACCTGTGGCGAGGGTGTTTTGGCGTGAAACGTAGGAGGATCTCACGTCAAATGTTTGCGTCAGATCTCTGAGTCACTACATTTTTTTAGCTTCTATTTTGTATTCTGTACCAGAAGTTTTTTAATTCTCTATTTGCAAGGTAGGAAAACAGAAATTACATTTACAAAAAAATCGAGAGTATGCTTTGGCGTTTAATAGAGAATACTAATAATATACGAAATGAAAATGAAGTAAATCATGAATTCTCGGTATAGAATTAACTATCACGTATCGTAAACTAAAATATGTTACCACTGCAGCGGAAGATTCACCGATATTTTTACTCTGGTTGACTATTCAAAATGTCCATTGAAGGAAACATAAAAAATATCTTCCAGCTTATGCATTGAAAGATGTATGTTCTTTTGGAACGATGTCAAAGTGAATGCTCGATTCCACAGCCTCGTAACATATGTCGTGCCGAAAAATCGACAAGGAGTATCGATGGCACATTTACATTTCATACCCCGCGCAACGTATACACTTTGTTCCTTTTATAAAAATATATCACTTGGAATCACGAAACGGACGTGAGTAATGCTTAAGAGAAGCCTATAGTCTGCATTCAGTATTATCTAGAATCCTTCTTTCTATACGACCAACCTCAATATTTCTTCTATCGATAATGATACAAAAAAGAAAACGATGGAATCAACGCCAGATATAAAGATTCAATGTCGTAACTTTTGAAACCTCAACAAAAATTGGTTCATCTAAATGAAATTTTACTATATATTAAAATCATTTCCTTTAAAATAAAATTTATATCAATTTATATCAATAATCCCTCATTGCAGCGAAATTTCACTCAGAGGCCTGCCAATAAACTTTGCACTCTACAGAGTTCCATTTAACCAAACGAAGCGACTTAAAAAGTAAACCTCGCAACTCACTCAGCTCATACTAGCACCTACTATAACAAAAACAAATACTTCTTCAAACAGTTCCCAAGCACTGGTTGCTCTAAACGCAGACGATCCAGACACTCGTAAAAATAACGCGTGAAAGTACGCTTAATATTTCACTGGAGGAAGTGGCCATTAGGAAGCGGCAGCAACGGGAAGCCCTTGATCTTATTAAGATAACTAAAATCCACAATATCGATAGGATCGGAATTGCCAGCAATTCCTTCGTTGACACGCTCCTTCCGTCACCTCCGTTTCCGTTCTTTCCATCGCGTCGGTCCGCGAGTGTGCAACCGGGTCGCGTTGCATTCCCGCGCAGACCCAATTACGGAAATAGCAGCGCGTTATCTTCGCCGTGCTATCTGCGCGACGATTGCACGAAGAGGAAGAAAAAAGGAAGCGGGAAAAAAAGGGGGAACAGCGTCGTTACCTGATACTATGCGTGTTCGCGAGTTGCGTGTGCCTGTTTCATCGGCTTCTGCATAAATAAATTAAATGGGCGAGGCGCGCGGAGTCGGGTGGGTGGATGTCATAACTGTCGTTACACAATGACGACTACGGCTTGTAATTAAAGTAATACGTTTCCACGATAGCTCGTGAAACGTTGTCGGTTTGAGCGTGGCAGGAAACGAAGATGATTAATGCAACCACGATCGCGCCAGGACGAAAAGTTTGAAGGATTTCAATTGGGAGTATCGATGCACTGTCAATCATCCGTGCACTGTCAATCGTTCGAGGCTGATTGAGAGTGCCCGGGACAACTGAGATATTCCAAATTAATTTAATTGTTGGAAAAATAGGCGAGTAAATTTATCGGATGACAGCTTTTGGTATGGATGATGGAGGGTTGCTAGGGATGAAATTATTGAGATGAATGGTATGGTTATTTTAAAATAGAGCTGCTGCCAATTTCTTTTCATTATTCGAATATCACGACGCTTTGACGTGAAAAATTGATGAGAATATAGTGCACTTTTGGACTAAATTATCGCACAATTTGTGCAGTAATTTATCCTATTGAGATATATGTGTATTATCTAATGCCTAAACTGTATGAAATTTCTTTTTAAATAGGAATTATGTTCACATAGGTTATGAATTTTGTTCACTAGCACATAATATACCTAGTACCTAATTAGTATTACTTATGCTAATGAAATTCTACACAACCAGAGCTTATTTTGCAATTTCAATTTCTTTGTAAAGTAGAAAGACGTTTTCTTCCCACGTTACCATTTTAAATTCATTTTATACAAATTTCTTCTGTCGAAAGAAGTTTAAAATCTTACTTAAGAATAAGTAATGCACACCTACATTTTCCAGATATTCGCGTCGCTCTGTCACGCTACTTGCACTTTAAATTTTGCTCAGTGCAACACAACAAGAGATACGAAAGATTCTTCAAACTAGATCCTCATCATCGCGTGGTCGAAATAACACTGACCTCCAAAATGGCTTTATTTCAGAATTCGATCTACGAAACCGTGTCAGATAAGTGGATATAAAATTGGAGAGATTCGTAAAGCTCTGTGCCGTTTAAATCTAAGATTTATGAATACAGGGAATAAAACTGTCACAGGCTTCTGATCCTGCGAAAAGGTTTTATTCCAAAATCATCTGGTTAGTGTCCTCTGTTTTAAGTAGTTTAAGTAATAATATTTGCTACGGAAGCAAAGATAGAGAGTACACTAACAGAAAGAGAAATTATTACTCTACATCTTCGACTTATTTCCAATGTAGAACTACCTCTCCACAAACAGTATTACAAATTCGCCGACACCTTGTATATTGATATCTCAATTTTTCTATCACTTGGGAACGTGACAATTTCACCATCTTGTTCAACATGTTGTCATTTTTTCGCCCCTTTTTCAGACACGCTAGCAAGCGCATGGTCAACAAAGAGCAATCGATAGCAGTACCGAACACGATGGTACTTCATGGGAACAGAAAACTCTGAATGATTGACGCTCTGCATGTTTCATCATTTGGAAACATATTCTTCGCGAAAATATCGAAAACAATGACGAAATATTCTCATACCTTTGGGATCCTATGCTATTTCCCACAGGATAGTTTCGAAAAAAAAAAATCGAACGATTCAGACCTGAAAACAGGTAAACGTGCATATGTCTATTTTTTTCAAGTTCCCTACAGAGAAATTTGCAAATTTTTTCAATGACATATCTATGTATATCAATTGGAAAATTTTCTAAAATACTTGAAAGCTATCTGAATTATTGTATCTGGTAGAAAAATAATTTATCCTTTAAATGCCGATTTCACGCAAACAAAAGCAATGCCACAAATGAACTAAATCGATTACAGGACACTTTGAGTCCTGAAAATAGGGGTAATTCGCGTGAAACGTGACAGCTATGACAATACAGTTCACTCTATGAAAATCCAATTGGGGATTGTTGACTCCTACCGCCAGACAGCGACCCAGAAAAGTGAGACACGAAACGGTTACGATACAGCTAGTTCAGAGATAATGCCAGACACTTCTCGTTCACTATTAATTTAAAAATAATTGGCCAGCTTACGTGAGTCCACTGAGACTGAAATTCAATGAACCTACCAAAGCGTGTCTAATGTGACAGAAAAATGAACAGAAAAGAAATATTCTAGGATTTATAATCTTTGTGTGTAGTATAGAAAAATTATATTTCACCACCCTTTGACTTATAATATCACAGTCATGCAACGATGTGAGAATAATTGCTAGGGAAATTGAAAATTCATACTTTCATTATAGGCTACAAATTTGTTTCGTTTTAGTTAGAAAAGCAACTTTTATGAGTATTAGATACATATTATTCGCCAATGCTATGGTACATTTTAAACTATCCGTGAAATGTCACGCTAGAATACAATCACAATATGGAAATGATCGTAATAAAGGACTATACTAAAGTTTTATGAAATATTTGCGCGATAATATGGTCAATATCTGCACTTTCATTAGTGGCCAGACAGCTGGCCGAATTCAGAATAGATGATAGAATTGATGGTGCAGTCCGCTCGTAAACCTGCCACTCAGTGTCCAGGTATTGTAATTTTAGGTAAAGGAGCAAACGTGATCGAAGATTTTGATGTTCCTAAAATATGGTGCATTTATAAAAGAGTGAATTCATGAGAATGGTATTATTGGTTTTTATGAAATTGTAGAAAATAGTTTCCTTGGAAACAGATTTTTATTTGATGTAAATTCGGATAATAAATAGAAGATTATAGGGCGCAGAAGCTTTAAATTTAAATCTTTGCTTCTATAAGCATAAGAGGAAAGCTTTCACGTGAAGTCATGAATAATTATTGGTTTCTGCAAGTCAATTTTTTGACTTGATATTAAATATCGCATCTAAGGATTAACTAATAAGTTTCCTATAAGATCCACTTTCTTTCCAGTACTCTTGCTCTTCGATCTTTCCTTCCGCTTTCGCCAGCATTTAACGTGGCAACTTTGATGAAGATAAAACACGCAAAAACCATCGAACTTCATTTCTTTGTCTTAACTTTGCTTGTCAAACTTAGCCCTTAGGTTATTAACACGTTGTATCATGAAATATTCTATGCAAAATAGTAGCCAAACGAATAGTACTATAGTAGAAGAAGAATTTCGGTCCAACAATTAATTTATTGACATTCCCTAAATTTTAATTCATTTATCATTCGAGTAAAACCATTGAAGTGAACATTCTTTTCACTTAAACCATAAATTTTTCATTATCGATGGAACTTGGTATTTCTCCAGATCATATATAAACCTCAATGTCTCCTATAGACAACGGCATTTGAATATTGTATCGCGATCTATAGTCGACATTGACACTGATACCAAAGATTATAGAATTCATAACCGCGAGCATTATGTCAGAGTGTAAACTGTGATCAATTTCTATGCAGTGTGTAGAAAAAAAAAAAAATTACACCCATCAGTGACTGAGTTCTGATTGAAGAGTACTACGCTACTATCTTAGTAATACTACACTATTTACAACTATTCTAGCTTCGTCATGTGTAAACAAACAAAACACGATCCAAGTGGCTGCCACATAAAACATAATTCCACGCCTTGAATCATTCAAGCAATGGTCGTTCCCTCACAATGGACGACCACCAATTTGTGAATCATCGTCACAAAGAACTATGGGACGCTATTTTAGTTTGAAGGGTACGATTGTATAGCGTGCGATTAAGTTGTAAAGCTGCGGAACGCGGTCAGCTTAAAGTGATCAACCGATTACAAAGACACGTGGTGTCAACGCAGTGGAGGTCGGCAATATTGATTCGTAACCGCAGCCTGCTGATACAGTGGTCACGAATGTTCTCAGTAAAGAGGAAACGAGCGTTAGAGGAAATGAAAGCCAGACACATCGACAGATAACCGAGTTAAACACTCCTTGTCGCCTCGTTGCATCTTTCAGCCTGCGTGGAGTCAATGTAACTGTTCACCGAGTGTTCTCAACTTCTTCTAATTCGATATACCTTTTTCTATGACTAATAAAGGAGAGGAATCATGTGTGAAATATAATTGAAAAAAAGTGTTACTCTTATTTTAATAAGATCGATTCTTTATTTTGAGAAAATTTCTTAAGTTTAGTTACAAGGGAACCTGGATATCTACAAGATTCTGACTTTTTTAAAATGTTCTTTTCTGCTTCTTTTCGGTTCTATAATATAAAAACACTGCAAAGCTTAATATGTATTTTCCTAGGCTTCCTGTATGTATATCTTGAAAACTATAGAAGGTATAATGCTCGAGTAAATATTGAATAGATTTTATGCTTTATAAAATTATACAATGAAATGAAATTTTTAATTTAGCATATTTACTATAGTTTTAAATATACGTAGGCAAATAAGGAAACACATTTTAATCTTTAGAGAGCTTTTTCTCTCTGAAGAATAATAAAGTAGCAAAGAAAGAAAATTCCCCGACATTTCTTTTGAGAATCCCTACAACTCTGCAATGTTTTAAAAATATTAAATTCACTGTACTAAAAATCAAGTTCCTCGGCAATGTCATGATAGTACCTACACATAGTTTCTGTATTAAAACGAAAACTTTCAGTGTTAGACTAACGACACAAAAAGATGCAACATCCCGACGATTGCGACGAAAAATGTTAATTTGAGGTCGCATCTGTTTCGCGCGCTTCTTTCTCATTGTGCAGACACACAGAGACGACTGAGGTTCGTTCTAAAATTAGTCAGCTGCCTCGTCTTTTGTAATGACTCTCATCACCTCGAAAGCTCTTAGCCGAACAATATATGAAACCCTGGATTTTCGTTGTATCTCCCGTCTATGCACTAGTGCGGTTCGCGCAAGCCGAGGTTTTTCAGTGGAAATGCTCGTTATCATTAGACACCTAGTTGGACCCATCCACTTCAAGATTCAAGCCGATCGTTTTTGTGATATACATTCTCTATTCTTTATCTGTATTATGGTTTTATGTCTGCAGTTTTTAATGTGTACCATTGGAATTTTGTTTCTCGTGATTATATCTAGACAGTGTGAATATATCTAATACACTTTTAAAAACATTTATTAAAATCACACATTACTATTTAAACAAAATTAGCGTACTTTAGATATTGAAAAGTAATTGATAATTGAGGAGCTCAGATGCCAAACTGATCAAGTCCACTTTCTGTAAAAATGTTATTCTTAGTTACATTTACTGTAAAATAATAAAACTATGTATACTTGCTAAATAACATTTAACATATTCCTCGAGTAATTTTGACAACTTTTAAATTCTTTGTCAAGAACTCAATATCTCAAGCATAAAACCAATTATATCTGAAAAAATTCACTATCGTAGATTTTTGTAACTGTCTACTCCAGTCTACATTTTAAAATACATTATCTTACCATCACTTTCCTCTACTCTTTGTTTTACGGACAGTATGGCATCTGAGCGGCTCAATTGCGAAGAAAGAATAAAGAAAGAACTCCGATAGCATATTTCCACGAGCCAGCTATTACAATATCGAAACGGGCAGCGAGTGGAAGAAAGCAAAAGGGCGAGTGGTCAGCCATGAATCGTCGAGCACGGAACTCCCAAGTACATCTGGTAATCCACACTGGAGTTGTCGATCGGGCAGAGGAAAAGAACGAGTAGCAAAACGTTTTATCGACACGATGCAGCGCACGCTCCCGAGAATTGCTTTTCTAACAGATTAACCGCGTTTCAGTTACGTAGCACTGCACCCGTAAAGTCGACGTGACAGATCGACTTTCGCGAAGTGGCTGTTCCATCTCCCACGGCGGGGATTCCCTCAGCATGAAAGAACACCGGTTCACCGCAGCCGTGGAGGCAAAAAGGGGAAAGGAGAGAGACAGAGGAGCCCTCGGTGGTCTCGATAATTTAGTGGAGGAATTTAGACGTCACGCGTCACCGACACGTCCCATTGGCAACGACAAAGTTCCTCTCGGTGGTTCGTGGGCACGTCGGGAGGACGTTTGATCGCTGGAGCGTCTGTCGAGACTCTTGTCTTCCTCCTATTGACGCCGATCCATCCGGCTGGATAACTTCCGGGTAACAGAGCAGGCGACCTCGCTTTCAGTGATATTTAGGCGATCGTGTTTGAGATTTTGATAGTTCGGTGACTCGATCCTTTGACCCTTTCAAGCTTCAGGTACTTAACCTTTTTGGCTTTGGGTAAACGACGATATTAGTATTTGAGAGATTGCGAGCTGAAGGATGGTAATGAGTAGAGGGATATTCAAAGCGTTTCGTGCCAATTTTGCGAAGTTAGTGATGGTAGAAATCTGGGAAATTGTTAAAAGAGGTTTTGAATACCGCTGGATCAGGATGGAGCTTAACTAGGGTAAGTGTAGCTAATACTGGATGGCACCTAATATTAGACATTAGCTATATCTTTGAAAAATGAAACTGCAGAAGTAAAGAGTGGACTCCATTCTATGACTTCTGTAGTTTGGCCACTTTGTTGCATTTCAGTTTTTGAAGACATAGCTAGTGCCCTGTATTAGATGCTGTTCAGTATTTGGTACACTTACCCAATACTTTATTTTATTCCCAAACGTTTTGTTACGTTACGTTTACATTAGGCAACTTTATATATTAGGTAACCGAGTTGTTCAACCTGAAGCTAATCAAAGTTGTCCGTGTAAACCTAATTTCAACCAAGTTTAACGTCAATGTTGATCGACTTTAGGGTGAGCAACTCGGCCGTTCGACCAAAGGTTGCCTAATGTAAACGCAGCGTTATGCATTAAATGTCTCAATGATATAATTACCAAGGAAACGTCATGAAATTATGGACGTATAAAATTTTCCAATATTCCAGAATTTAAGTGCGGTTTAAAGTTCAGCTTATATGCCATGCATCCTCGTTTATGCAGACCTGGAGTGGTATTTCTTTAGAGCCCCGAATTTAAAAAATTCTTTATAGCTTCGTTCTAAAGAATACATTTTATTTAAAAAGTCAATCTCAACTTTTTCATTTCTTTATATTTATTGAATACTAAAAACCAGTATTCAAGAATCTAAAAAACTCTACTCTCTTCTTCGAACTGAATAAAAATATCTTACGCAATGCAATCAGAACTCAAACAATAAATTCAAATACGTTGGCAAGTTCCAAGCTATCATACACCAGCACCTGGTTTCTACCTTCCCACATACGAATCGCAGAATGTTCCTCAATATTTCGTTAGATACCGCCGAAGAAAAGCTGGCAAACCCTTATTTATAAAACCTTCCATCCTTCCTTTCCATGCCTCCCTCGATAACCTTAATGCATTTATATATTTCTACGTGGGAGGCAGCTCATAATCCTTCCCACGTTCTGGTTCATGTTCTCTCAGGCGTCTCTCGTATTTGTGAGCCTTTGTGGCTCCCGCGGATTTTGCCTGTATGCGCGCGGTCTACGTAGCGCCATAAAAGATTTTCACTTTTCCACACGATTCCCGATAAAACGCGGAAAGTCGATCAGACCCGTGGAAAAGTATTTTAAACAATCGTCTATCGCTCACCTCGCGTTTCCGCGGCTTTTGAAAGTTGAACGGTTTCCGTGGACAAGCGAACCGGGACGTGAGAAATAATTAAAATAAATGGTTAGAAAAGGCCAGGCGAGAGTGGAGGGCGTCATTCATTGACTTCGACGCTACGTGATTTCTCGATTCGTTTTGCCGAACCGAAAGATTCGATTAAATCACAATCGAGGATTTTTTCCGATTGAAAAACGCGATTCGTAGACGGTATTATGCGGGGTGGCCCGTGACGCGGCAAAGCGGAAAAATTCAGTTAGATGATCAGCCTCAGAGAAAATGGTCCAACCTAAAATCACATCCATATTTTCAATTTCGGTACGATTGAATAAATTCGTGAGGATGTCACCGTAAACGAAATACGATTAACCATTTTTGAACATTCTACTTGTCTATTTTATTCTGCTCGTTACTATCTGGCTTTTACGATTTTATGGAAATTTGCTCTTCCTCGCGTGGCGTGTATAAGATTGTGGAAATGTAGTTTGCTTCGTTCTGTCTCCCTTTTTGCTAGCTTGCTTTTACTCGCGCTAGAAGAGTTGGAATGTAATTTGTAAGTGGTACTCGCTTTGAAAATTATTTCGCAATTTTCACGCATACGCTTCGTTGAATATTTTCATACGTGTACGACGTAAGAAAATAATTCAGACGTTTGGAAGTCTTAACGAAATATCGTTATTCCTTGCGCTATCTTAAGATGTACCGAAACGATGGTTGCAGAAATTGAAATTCATAACGTGGCTACCGCGACGTATTACAAATTTAAATACAATGCCGAGGAAGGGGATATGCGCCTAAGCCTTTAAGTCCTCGCGTCTTCGGTTAAGGATTCCGTAGGCTGCTATTAAGAATCGGGGTCGCGTTTCATTAGAGTCGACTCAACGATCGCAAATTACTTTCGTACATTAATGCATGCGCACGATTACCACATATTTCCAAAAATCACTTTGCCTGACGTTAAAAACAGAAGTTGACATTACACGAAGTTTTAGAATACAGAAGGGCTGGGTGTTAAAAATACTTCTTTCGCGAGTATTAAGATTTTAAAACAAAAAATGTACGTGCTGAAAAAATCAAGTATTTAAAAATAATAAAGTCTGGAATTTAGCTGTAGCTTCGCTTTAAATACCTGGCAGGTGTGTTTAGGAATGTATGAATTTAGATACTCTACAAGGAAAATGTACTTTTAACTAATTTGTCTGCCTCTGTAAATAAAGCTCTATTAACCTTACAATTAAACCATCACAAGATCTTGCTCTTTATTGCAACAAATATAGAACGAGACTTAATTCAACATGCAACAAAGTGCCCAGGACAGGCCAAATAGATGACGTATCAAGTTTGCAGCCTGGAAACGCGAGATAAACTTCCTGATAAGAGGAAAGTGTCTGACCATACAATTGACCGAGAGTGCCAATTGCCTGCTCGGCCGTCGCAGTAGTTCGAGCACTTTTCGATCAGACAGCCGCCAGTCGGTGTATGATCGGCCAAAACTTATTTCCCACGGGTGCCATGATTCGATTCGACTCAAGAAGTGGTAGCGAACTATTGCCAGTGTTCCACTTGTCTTTGGTCGATACTTTTCTTTTTTGTTCCCCTCCTTGGGTTGCCTTTCCTCCCTTGTCGACTTCTTTTATTTCGAAGCATCAGTATGGAGAAGATACGTAACTCAAAAATCGGTCTTTGTGGGAGATGCACCAGGTGCTTTGGGAAAATGCAAAATGCCAGTCTCTGGTTATCTCTGGGAAATGTGTAAATGTGGCAGAGATTATTGATGCAGAAAGAAATAGCGAGAATGTTGGAATACTATCTCTACTTCAGGATTTTTATAAACATGATTGAAAAGGTATGTTAAGATTGGTATCCACTTTTAATTATCTTGTTTCACACTGATCACTTCATGGATTTTTGTATAAAGATTCAACAGATTTTTATTATCTTAACAAACCTATAACGAAATTAAATTTTTAAAATTCATTAATAATCCTTTAAAATACTTCTAATTTTTGACTCAAAAAACTAGAAGTTAGTCTAATTTCATTATAATTACTAGACTTTTTAGAAATTTTTGTCTCTATTTGAAATTAAATTCGTTCATAGGATAAAGGAATCGAAGAATCACAATTCACTGAGATATCTACATTTACTCCCTACCAAAATGCCTACATAACTCACCATACAAAACCTGCTACAACTAGGTCTGACTCTAGTGTAATAACTTAACACCAGGGACAACAAAGCACGACAAGAAATTGTCGACTAATATTCATTTGCATCTCAATACCGTGATTCTAACGCGGCTGAATCAATAAAAGCTCGAAGAAGAGCATATTCTGCGTGCGTTAGAGCTTATGGGATTACCAATATTCCTGAGAAGAGGGTATTACACGGAACGTGTTTCAAGGTCTCAAAGTGGTTCAACGCCGAGCAGGCTTGAGCTGAATGTGCCGCCAAACAAGAGCGTAGAGAGATTGGTAGAGTCGAAAAGTGAATCTCAACGAGCGGGAAGGGAGTACATCGAATTTCATCGCGATTTTCCTACCGAAATCTCTTTGGCCTGAAGGCATTCTAACAAGTTCCCGAAGGAAACGACATTTGCTCTGGAGGTCGCTCACTTTAAAGCACCGTAAACTGGGAAATAGTTGGCGTTGGCGCGGGCACCGTCAGCAATATCGCGCTGTGAAAATATCTGAGGCTTAAAAATCTTGTTGAGATAAACTCTCACAGTAATGCTCGCGCGCTGCGTGGAAGGGAACCCCGTCTCTGCTGAAGACACTTTTATCGCGAAACAATGCTCTTATATTGCTTTTCTACTCGTCGGATTCATTTTGTCACCGTCGCGCTTTGAGAAAACGTCTCCAACCAAAAGCTATCAGTATTTTGCTGCAAATTGGGAACGAAGAGTGATATTACATGGATTGCAAAAATTTCTGTTTCTTTTGGAATTTCGAATCCACAAGAAGGGAATAGTTATTATAGATATAGTGTATCCTTCTTCTGTAATCGAAGAAGTGTCTTCTTTTAATAGACTTTTTCAATAGTTTTTGATGCTGCGATGGTCACGCAGCAAATCACTGTTCTAATAAAGTCGATTCGCAACGATTTCGCTAAATGAAGTCTTTCACGCCCGAAGGGAATGCTTGAAATCCTTCTTCCAAGGATTTGGATTCGATGGAGAGAAATTGGCTCCGCGAATGAAGCGGATAAAACGATTCTCGATGGCTTTAAAGCATTTAGAGGGAGACGATCCGAACTTTTAAATGTAAAATTAAACCCGTGCAGGCGGATCCTCTCTGCTTGGCGTCGTATAACAAAGGGAGCTTCCTCTTTCACCTACCAGTTTTCTTTTATGGATTTTGCGAGCCCATTGGAAGTGTGAAAAAAGAAAATAACCGACTAGATTTAATCAAACGTCAACTATCTCCTAGGAATATTATTTTCATTAATAGCATTATTCAGGAAAAAAATTTTCTTTGTTATCATTTCAATTACTATGTTTCGAAACTATTAAAAGATTAGAAATAAATTAAAAATTAGTATAGAAGTTATTTAGAAGTGAATGAACATATTTTGAAGACATAACTCAAGCAAATTCGAAGAGAAAATAATTTTAAATGGTAATTATGAGGTAACAATACACCTGCTGAAAAGGATATACACCTACAGTTGAAGCACAAAGCGTAGTTGAACGTTTTTCATTTGTTTGCAGAAGCATACCTCTACGGCCTGATTTATTTGCAAGCTTTCAATTCGTGTGAAAAATGGTAGACGATTAAATGGTCTGCTACTGTTGGTTGGCTTTTAAACTTTCGATTAACAATTTCCAATGAATTTGTTTGACCGCGCCGCAGTCGTCGAAATGGTTGATTGTTTCCACTGATTTAGTGTATAACGTTTCAGTTATACAATGTGTTTAAAAGCTACTTTATCGCCAGATCAGAGAATTTTTTAGTTCCCACAAATAGAATTTGTTTGTAAATATGTAGTTATTTTATTAATTTTACGTTTTAACATCACCCACAAACACCTTCGTGAATAAATCTTAATTACAGTTCGAAAAACTGACATCAGAATAACCTCCAATGTAAGTAATAAAAAAGGCAAAAAAAGCTTTTCCAATTTGATGCCAAAGAAAAATTGAATAAATGCATAAGCAAACTATAGAATATGGATCACAGATTCTCAATATTTCACTCAAGCGTACCATCAAAATCGAGGCTTCCACAAGTTTCCTGGCACATCTCCAACTCACACATTAACGCACAATTGAATGTGTCAAGCTTCCACTTTAATCCATCGTAAGATAGAAACTATAATACAGACTATTCACCGCAGAAGTTTTTGCCCTCCTTGCACTTCTAAACTCAAACTATCAGCAGATTTATTCGGATATAATACAATGTACACTACTGTGCCATAAGTATTTAGACATATTCACGTTATTGAAATATATAAAATACACTTGTCTTCTTGAACCCTTCTTTTTAAGTGAAAAAATTCTTTTAATGCCCTTTTTCCTTTCCGAAAATACAGACTCTATATTCTAAATGTCAATTAGGAACTTAACTAGAACTTTCTGAAAATATGACATAGGTCGTTTTGCCTTACAACCACAGAAATATCGATGAGACATTTTATTTCAGTACAAATAAGAAAGTGTAGATACTTTATACATTTCCAATAATGTGAAAGTGCCCAAATACTTGTGCACGGTAGTGTGTACGTATATGCAAACAGGGATAGATTGTAAATTACAGTTACAGATTGGAGGAACTTCCCCCAATGAAGGGTTGTTTGACAATTCCGTGATTGGCCCTCTAATTAAGCAGCTCGGTTACACAGCGCATGGCAAAAGTATTTCTAGGACAGAGAGTAGAAGCTCGCGAGGGACCAGTAGTAACGCTCGAGTGCATCTCTCAAAAGGAAATGGCTCGACAAACAACAAGTGCAATGGCTTTGTTCGCCTAACGAAGTCCATGAATCAAGGCACAATCCTAGTTACGACTTGCAGTCGGCGAACGCCGCGGCACTTATGCACGCGCTTAAATACTACGTGCCTGACGATTCGCCCTGCGATGGCTCATTGCATCTGGTTCAACCAAATTCACGGGAACTATTCGATTTCGATTCAGATGAAACAGCTCTCGACAATTGGAAGCTGGATTACATACGTGTTTCAGAGTTTAGAAATGAACAGTCTGTGGTTCGGGACGTCTCTTAATTTTTGAAGCTCTAGGAGGACTATTAAATTGACACGTCTTCAATAGTACTTTTGCTAGGATAATAAAGAATAAAATTGAAATATTGATTCTTGTGTAATTAGAGATAGTTGTAATACAAGATATTTCGTTTAGAAAGAAAATACAAAACTACGTATTATAATTGAAGAAATTGGTCAGAAAGTACATTTACTTATTTTTCAATTCAAAGAAAAGAAAGCAACTCTCTATCTCTTCTTTTTGAGAAAACAATAGTAACATAATGAAAGACCCTTTAAAAAAGTAGTGTCTCTATCTTCAAGAATTCCAGAAAAAATATTTGACAAAATTTTAACTCTGAGAGACTGTAACTTTATTGGTTACACATAATCTTAAAAATTGTTTATTTAGAAGTCTTTGTTACTAATCCTAAGTAACCATTTAATATTTTCAACAGTATGAAAAATTGATAAATTTGTACGTTTATTGATTGACTAACAACTCGCGACGAATTATAGAGCAATCTCATCCGCTCAACTGAGCCTTGTCGGCCGATAATTTCACTTACGTGCTCGCAACAGGTGAGGCGATCTTATCGAGCTTTCCGGATCCGAGGTAGGAATGAATCACTTTATCGCTCCTTTGAACAGAGATTCGACGTTGCTGTTCATTCGATCATGAGCCCCTTGTTTCGTTATGGAAAAAAAGATAACAATTGAGCCTCGGCGACGAATAAAACGCCTCTGAGGCAAGCAACCAATTATTTCTTCGAACAAAAAGGCTAAATAGCGCATAGTGACTCACTACAACGCTGCAATTTATGATATCTGAGACACAGGAATTCAACTCGATGGGATGAAGGCGAAAGAAGGAGCCAATAAAACGCACAGCTCTATCAGAAACGCCTTGGAACTCGTTAAGCAGGAAATTCTTGGCTTTGAATGGTGTGGAAAAAAAAAGTTGGAATAGGAACTCTTTTAGCGCAAATGAAACTTCATTTCAGAACACTGACGGCATTATAAATGTGCGGCTTCTTATAAACTTTTTTTCCAGCGATGAGGGAGAGAAACGGGGAGTGTAAAAAGCCCATAAAAGGGCATTAGGCAGAAAGTGGTTAGAGAGCGGCCTATGGCCTCGTTGAACATTTCTAAAGTGATGGGAATCAGGGGATTGCCTAACAGATGATATACGATGCAGGAGAGGATTACGTCGAAATCGGATGATATGTTTGCGGAGAGAGATACACCAGTATTTCATAAATGAGCTTGGGTATATTAATTTTTTGTTTACCTCTCGAATTTGTTTCTCTCTGTTGCACGATAATGTGCATATCATTTCGCGTTAATGGAAAGGAGATACTATAACCAATGTATGTTGAGGTGTCATACTGAAAATTATTGACAGCAGAAAAAATTTATGTATTTAGTCTTCAATAGAATATTTATAACATTAATAAAATGCCTCAAAATGATGCGATTTATGGCAAGAATAGTGTTTGTCAAAATAAACAGAAAAAAAATTAATGAATGTGTATACAAATATTTTCATTCATCGTAAAACGATATATATTCGGTACACCTTGTTCTTGCTGGAATTGAAGGAGCACAAAGGACTTGTTTATCGATGTGAGATCTGTCCATCACTTCTTAGTAACAATCCTGAATTTCTTTCAATTTGTTTGATATGTAAAGTAATAACGAAAATATTATACACCTTTCAAATGCATTCTACTACAGAAGACATCAAAGAAGCTTTCCATAACAGGAAAACAATTGGATCGGGCATTCGTATTTACCAATACTCTTCTTTTTAACTATGTCTCCCATTTATCCCTCAACAAGAGCCTGAGTCTATTGTTTCGATTGACTTCAAAAGACAACACCAAATATTCACCATTCAATGGTCTCTCAGTAGAAAGTATGTCAAAGAAATAATTTATAATACACATGTAATTGTATCTATGTTTACTGCTAACATATACAGAAGATATCACCTCTGGCCAACAAGAGAATATCGAAAGTAACATGTATCTACTGTTCATTTTTCTTCCAATGAACAACCTGCAAGAAAATGTTTCCTACTACACGAACAATGCTTTCACATTCACCAACATTTCTTCGATCACTTTTACCAACATTACCCACCTCTCTAATTTCTATTCCCCACTGAGCGCTATCAATTACTCCCTGAAGTATCGGTCCATATCGCTAATGATTTCGAGAATACCCAAGTAGATCGATTAAAGTGGGACAGTACGTATCGCTGGGAAGGTCGAAGGATTCTTCGAGCCAAATGAATCATTCATCAAACATCGGCCGCAGTCCTTTCGACTTTATCGAGGTCGCCACTTAACTGCCCCCAGCGGCCGACCAATTCCAGGCCCCATTCCTAATATACTACCACTTACTCACGATTCCTAGCCCCTTCGACGAAAGAGTAGGCTTCGACAATTAACTTGATCGATAGCACGTCCTTTCAGGCGCGAAAGAAAAGCTCCACCTGCATCTTTGTTCTTAGTTCACTCGTGAAAAAAAGGGAGAAACAGAAGAAAAAGGTGCGCCAGAAGAAGGACCTGTCGTTCTTGGGGCCAAAGCTACGCGAAGACACTAATATTCCTGGCGAATTGTAAAGGTTGAACCACACTATCGACACGCCCACGATCCCCTCATGCACAATTTTTGGAGCTACACTCCTCTAACACACGGTTGAACCGAGATTGGAGCGTGAAGCTTCGTTCAGATCAGTCGAGTTACTTGAATTCAAGCCACTTGGATTCAAATAGTTCGATGTCAAGTTTGTGGTCACACAAGTCAAGTTATTTGGATTCAAGAGATTCAGACGATGCGGTTTTTTGACCAGTTCAATAATTTAACCGAAAATATCGATTATAGAATAAACTGAAGGAGTAAACGAAGGAAATTAGTGCATGCGTGAAAATTGAATTTTTGACGAAGGTACAGTACCATGTGAACGCTGCCTTATTATCGATTCGACAAAATGGATAATTGGATGGATGGATTCGACAAGTGGACACCTCAAACGATTCCAGCTGCATTGACACTCTTTATCTCTCTCTTCTTATTCAGGAGCTCACGTGTAAAAAAGAGATGGATAGAATGTCGGTGCGACTAGAATTGTTTGAGTGATGGTTATGCCAATGACAACGATAACGATGAGAATAAATCACTTAAGGTATAATCAATGGAATTTATGAGAATTAGAAACTAGAGACATGAAAATAGCGATGTAGGAATATCAGGGGTTATACATGCGGCAACACGATCGTGCGAGGTTTGCGTTGGTAACGAGACAAAGACCATTTTTCATGGACTTCCAATGTCCAGTCCAAGTCTCCAGAACAATATTTTTAAGAGGAAACAGTAGACAGCGCGCACCACTTGTTTATCGTGTCCCGATCAAAGCTCAACGAATGGTTTGGCCCGTGTTTCAATCGCCTTCGGTTCTCGTTTTTTCTTTGAGGATTGCGATTCGTGGCACACTTCGTACGTATGTTATCCTTCCCTCTGCCTCTTTCAGTAACACTGGATGACCTTTTTCGAAAAATAAGACAAACGAAACTGTTTCGATTTAGGAAAATTTTACTGTAATGTTCGAAACATCGAGAAAAAGAGGAGAAATAAAAAGCTGAATTAATGAGGATGTTTTTACAGTTTTTTATCGAGGGCAGCAGATGGATGAGGTGTACAAAAAATATGGTTTTAATGTAACTTTTTAAAAACGTAATTTACCTTGCTTTATAATATGCAATTAATTTTTGAAGTTTGGAGATTTATGAAATTTTGTATGATATGCTAGCAAATGTTTAAATTGGAGTAAATAATTTATGCTGTAGACCAATTTTCGTAATTTACGTTTACGTCAACGTTGTAATGAAAATATTTTGTTTAACATCTGGTACTGTTGACAGTTTGTACAATAACAATTCTATTAGTAATTCCAATATTACGTGTAAGTACCATGTTGTGTATTAAACAATTCAGAATTATTGAAAATGAAACCATTTGCTCAATATATTATTATAATTTAAAAATAAAAGTAAAATAATACGAGGAAATTATGTGAGAGGCTCTTTGAATGTTATTGGCTATTAATATTGATCAAAAAGTACAGAATTCTGATGTGATATGAAATTATATTAAACTGTTTAAGGATTAAGTAAAAATTAGGAGAGAGGAATATTAATTTTTAAAGAATAATGAACAATTTTGTTATCATTATTTGTGAATTTAGAACATCTAGAAAATAGGTTTCACTAGTTTTAAAAATAAAGGTACCATCGAAGACTTTGATCGAACTGCGATAGAAGACATGCACTTTAAAATTCTCTAACACTATTCTAAAGTCATTTTATCTCATCCAGACTAGAATCCTGTGAAATTTGAACCTCACGACAAAAACCAAAAGCTCCATATAATAGGTAACACGACGCTGACGATCAAAGAAAATAATTAATTACTCTTCGATTTAAATTTCATAAAGAAGTTTCAGAAAAACTTCCCAAATGCATCGATAATCCATGACCACTAAATATAGAAGACTACAAATTGAAACGTCTACAATGAGAGGCAACAATAAAACCTTTCTTCAATATCCAACAGGAAAGCATAAACCTTTTACCCAAATTCCAGCTCTCACAAGAAGTTCCATAGGTCAGGATAGTAAACGAGAATGTCAAAGGTTGTACAAATCCTCGATAAAAATGCCTGTGACGAAAGAAGAATACTTAAGCTGCGGTTACAGTGGATGCGTTTCCTGACGAACTGATGTCCTCACGAGTAAGTTCAGACTTATTCATCAGAACATTAATTCCTCAGAAAACGCATCCACTGTAACCACAGCCTAAACATATTTCACAAAAACGAGTAGATATGAGTTAGCTCTGAGTTAGCTCCCTATTAGCTGTGGATTAACCCTAGGTTCTGTCAGTGACAAAAGGAAAAGTCTGAAACATATTTCATAAAAGGACTAGGTACTAAAAAGCACGAATCACTCATTAAAATTTACAAACTGAGTTACTACCCTAAATTAAATTTCTTTCTTTCCATCGAACCCCACGCCTGGTGGGAGTCGACAACGAAATGCCAAGAGTGCAGCTTCCCCATTCGCGCACCGGTGGATCAAGACCAGAGAAAGGTCAGCCAACGAATGGAGCAATTAGGATGCTCTCAAGAATCGATATCGGGACGCATCGAGGAAAGGCCATTGAATTAAGCAAGCCGAGGACGCGATAAGATTCCGAACACGAGTGTCTCTGGTCTCGGCTGGGACACGTGCCACCGTTCTGGCAATTAAACGCGAGCTCACCAAGGGATCGTCGCTAGCCGAGCGATCCCTGTCGGTTTTACGATCAATTTGCTATTCCGTTCGGCGACTCGACATTCGGCCGTGTTTCATTAGCGGCACGGGCGCATCGACTTCCATCAAAATACCAGCCTGGTTACAGGTTTTCCGGAGTAACAAGGCATTTCGATCAGTGCCAGTCCTTCAACGTCAGCACGAGTGGCTGCTGCCGCGAGCAGATCCCGAATTTAAGCCTCCATCGGCTGTATCAACTTGATTACCCGCGTCTCGTGCAATCGCGACCCTTGTAAACTGCTCTAATTCGACGTGATGACGGTGGATGAGCTTGTGAGGACGAAACGTAGGACTAATTACGCGTTCTTGAGTTACTTGCGTTGAATAGGCTGCGTGGGCAATAGGTTTCAATGTATGGATGAGTATCAGTTGTGTGAAAGGGTTGTTGTGCTTGTATGTCTGTAAAGGAAAAGATTACCGCGATGGGAGCTTTCGTGGGGGGTGAATGGGTTATGTGTTATGTAAAAAATGTGTCTGTTCGTTTGTGAAGCGATTATTTGCTTTGGAAGAGACAGAGCAGATCGGTGTAATCTAATATTTCGGAATTGGATCTTGGATTAAGCGGGTTTCGAACTGAATTAGAGGATCGGATTGAGACTAAACTGAGGCTGAAGTGAACTGTGAATTGAAACTGTACTGGACAGTTAGTTGGTACTGTATTGATTTGAGAATTAGAAACGTGATAGCTCGGGCGGTTGTGTAAATTTTGTTAAAAATATTATAATTTTCAAATCGGAGTGACAATCGTAATCCACATACAAAGAGAACAAATAGAACTAAAAGTATATCGTCTACTGAAAATGAAGAAGCAACATGAAATGTAAATTATGAGTCCACTTTTAAGCACATAAAGAAGTCAACCCACATTTCATATGAAATTGAAATTTTCATTACTCAAACCAAGTCGCGGTATAAAAGGAACTTCATGTACTAATTCATGAAATGAAGAACCAAATCAGTGGAGAATCCAGTAAATAGCAAGATGAAACAGTAACTGATCAATGGATTACTCTAAGAAGTGATCATGGAAGAAGAGTAAAAAGTCTTCAGAACATTCAAGCGTAAATCATCACGCAAGAGAAAATTGTGAAGTTTCCTTTCTTCGGTTCGTTAAACCCTAGGTAGTTGCCAATATTCAGCGATAATTCCTTTTCTCTTCATGATTAACTCTTCTTCTTTACGAGGACGAGTATGATAATTAAAAAATCTATAGACATTGGCAGCGATGAACCTATGAACCTACTTTCTCAAAAAGATCAATCCAAGTCGGGGTGCTTTCGCAAAACGGTAGAGTAATTCCCGATGAATATCTCGACTTCTAAAAGGATGGATAATTCCATTGCTAAAATCAAAGGAAAGACCACTCATTTCGGTTTCCAGGTTAGATTCTCGATGTACAAAGAACGCACGCTCCTGTTATACAAGCATTCGTCGGAGAAACTAATTAAATTTCAGTGAAATCGTAATTAATTAATAGAACATGACTTGAATTGGACTTATTGACATTAGATCTCCTTTCAGGATGAAATTACCTTTATGATAATGGTTCAGTGATTCCTCGCGAAAAGAATTAAACATGTTATTATCAATAAGGAGAAATCTAACGAAGTCAACTGTCTATTCTTCTATCGAGTATCCCATAACAGTCTTCAACTCCTTCGCTTCGAATTTCCATTAATAGCGGAACTGAAACTTGGTAACAATATTACAGTTTGCTCAAAGCTCGTACTATGTTCGAACATCAAGATGCGCTTAATACAGTTCGAGCCTATTGAAATTCCATTACTGAGAAGGCTCATGTCTTGTCAGTCTTCAAAGACCCGTGAGACAGGTGCCTTCTTAAAACATGATGCCTTCGCCAGGCGCTTTTAGTCACTTGATAATTCACCGGAAAGTGCGAAACTGTCGTTCGATTATGACACGCTTGGAATTACTTTGATTACACTACGCTGATAGAAAGTTAATCGAATAATTAAGCGAGAAGAGCTTGTCCAAAGCTTTAATAACTGACGAGCTCGCCTAACTGTCTTACTGCTACCAACTGTTTGAAAATTAAAGAAGGGTATTCATTATTCATTTCTCTCCAGTTAATTGAAACAGGATTAAATAAATGATGGCTTGGAAAATACGAAGATTCCCTTGCCATGAGGAACTGAAAATTAATCCCAAAGTTTCTCTTACTTTTATGATTACATTCTTGTTTCTTTCAACCAAGTTTTCCGCTTTAAAAATATTTCTTTATTATCAGTGTTTTATGCCATGCCGATATTGCGAAAATGTCAGGTTCAATGTTTAGACTACGGAATTAGAGAATTCCCACGCGATTGAAAACGTGTAGAAACTCGTGGAATTTGAGAATCCAATGTGCTAACGGTCTTCGAATCTGGCCGCGGTCCTGCAAGAATGCCTTTGAAGAATCGAAGCTCGTGTTTAATGTTAGGTGAAACAGAGAACTGAAACCTCACAGTCCGTGAACCGTACGAACCTTCAATTACAATTATTTGGACCTTCATCGGGCAAACTATTCACACTAAATTTAAACTTCTACGCACAAAGTAGATTTCTGTGCTCTGGTTTGTTTCAGCTACGTGGATCCGCACTGTAGAACTAAACTGGAATTTGTGTAAATCTATTGTGGTTGTAAATGATATTAGATCATTATACAGTAGCTAAAATTAATCCTTGCTCGGCTATCAATCATTTAACTGCCATGTAGGATATGCATATAGCCTTTCTATCAATTATCACACATGTGTTTGACAGATACTATTGATATTATGACACCATTCTCATAACTTATATTCATTAGAATTAATGAGACCTTTGGTAAATTAGGAGACATTTGAATATGGTATTTAGATCACTAGTCCTGACACACTTCGCTTTGGTGTCATATTTCATAACTTATGAACCACCCATGTGGTTCTTCCTTCTCTTGTGCTTTATACTGTGCTCCTAGACTAGTTCCTAATTTTCATTAGTTCTACTCCTTCACCTCCTATGACGAGATAAATGAGTGCACACTCAGGTTTGAGAAGCAGGAATTGGGACAAAAGAAGCTGGTAGAGCGACGTGGGTATGTATTACGCAAGCTTGCAAGCAGTCATTTCCTACAAGGAAATTAGAGCTCAATGTTCAGCTAATTGTTCTAAACTTTCTTCCTACAGCTCCAGAGAACCCTTTCATTTATCTTTATTCCTGAGTTCTGTGCATAAAATTCGATGGGAATTTAATCTGCCTGGGCTGTAATCGTTAATTAATTACGTTTGGACGCCCACAAACAGTGAATACAGATTTTATCCGGCTAATCATCGGGCCATTGTATCGTTAAACGATGTGGGAACGATATAACGAACGCTTCGAACGCATCTATAACGAATCGCGTGAACGTTGAATTATTTATGAAACGCGGCTGACATGAATTCGCAAGTTACAGTAGGTACCTGGCCGAACGATTCGTCGCGAATCGTTTGATGGAAACGTGAAATGTCACCCCTCGCATGAATAAAAACAGGAACGACGATATTAGAGCACCATACACGTTTATAGTTCGCGCGTAAATGTTGCAGTTGCTATTGCAATTGGTCTGCTGTGTTGCTCGTCAACTAACTGTAATAAGTAATTAATGAATCCCGTTAATCGATTGACTGACGTGGTTAACGAATCAATTTTCTACGAATCCGCGGATTAAATTTTATTATAAAATAATAGGATTCTAATTGCTAATTAACGACTGTATCAGACACTGGTAGAATTTAGTTCTTAACATTTTTTTTTAAATTACATTTTAAAGTCTTAACTGCAAGAAACTATGCCTCAATTTCCTGATTTGTGCCCCTCTATTACTGTAGAGTATTAAATCTAAAGGCTTGTTTATAGTATTCAAAATATCAAAGTTTGACCAAATGCAGGGACTCGCTAAAATTTTTTTGAGGGATATCGTTCATAGTAGCATAAAGTTGGGATCTTCCTCTTTGATTTAAAAAAAGAATCAAGTCGCTACGATTTTTTTTTGCAAAGTTGTAGGATTTCAAAGGAACCCTTGCATTTTTGCCATATATCAGTACTATTCGTTCTGCTGTAAATATGCAAGGGTTACTTTGAAGTACTGTAACTTCTCGAAAAAAAATCGCAGCAACCTGATTATTTTTTTAAATTAAAGGTAAAGGATCAAATTATACGCTCCTCTAAACGATATTCCCGAAAAAAATTTCGGGAAGCCTGAGCATATCGTCAAACTTTGAATTTTCAATACAATAAACGTGCTTTCAAATTTAAAGTGCTATAGTAGTAGAGGTGCACTAACCTTAAAGTTGAGATACAGCACTTTACAGTCAAAACTTCGAACTCTAATTTAAAAAAAAGATCATGATCTTATGATGATTTTTCGCAGAGTTATCGCCAGTCAAAGTTAGCTGACTTTTGTCTCAAAAATGTTCTATGCCATAATTTTTTTGACCAGTGTATTTCGATCTTCGATATTCATCGTATCTCATACTTCATAAATCATAATCATAACTCGCAGTTAGCGTTACTTAAGAGTAGAACGATCCAAGCGCGACGTCAATGCGTTATAGACGAGTGGTATATGGTATATAGGCGGAGCCCTTAACCACATCCACAAATTCAGAATTAGGATTGGGCATCAAATATTTACCAACCACTTGTACCCGAGTTGCTCCAAGGACCATGAGAACCGCGGGATCAAGCTTTATGCTTAGTCTACAAGCACCATGTACAAGTTTCCCGGAAATCTTAATTAATAAGCTTGACACATTAATGTGAAATGACAAAAGAAGAGAAACGAGAGGAATACGACAATCTACTTCGAATTTAATTAATTCTACCCAGCGTCTTCCTTCCGTGTAGACTTCCAATTATATCGTAATATTAATAATGATATGAGAAATGATAATTAAGATAAGAAATATTGGATTCAGATGTGTAGTTTAAAATTAACTGCAAAAACTGAGACCTTTTAATTTAGTTGATAGGGTCTCATAGTAAATGATATAGAATTCAAGTTTTTCTAGATAAATGAAATTTTATCAGGCTCCAGACAGTCGACATCTATTTAAAATTTTACTAATTTAATTTAGTATTGCGTATCTATATTATACATCAATGTATAAATACAACTCACTCATTTAACTTGTTTAATGAGAAACTTATTGTTAGCGGTCAAAGTAACTCCAGTCAGTAGAAACACCTTGCGCATGGTCAGACACGCTTGCATCTCATATTCACACTGCATGTCCACTAAATTTTCTATTTTAAATAAATTTACTACATTTTAGACTTCTTAAAGTGAATTTAAAAACATGAATTAGTCGAATTTCAGTCTCAAGCAAAAATGTTTGAACCCAAATACTGTTACAACACAGTTAGTACCCTTATACTGAACGACACACCTTCTATTAACGCAAAATCCCGAGTAACTAAAACACCAACTACAATCTCCGAAAACTTCTAAACTTCAATAATCCCAGAATTTCTCGAACACCTCTATCCCGAAAAACCCTTGCCCTTTCCCAAATTCAGAAGTCAGCTCCCGCTTATATTCCCAGAAGTTCCCAATTTGGTTGTTCCACCGGACAGATTGTAGCAAAGTTAGCCATGCGCGAGGCTCAAGAAGTTCCTCGAAAGGAGGGTGAATCGAGAAAACCGAACGCGAAAACGGGCAGGAACCAGGACTGAACGAAGCCTGTCAATAAAAGGCGGATCACTGGCAATTGAATTCGTCATCGATCAGGCGATCTCACGTACCGAAGCGATGGAAACGCGGGTGCACGGCATAAAGTTCCCCTGGATAAAACATGAATGGGGCATCCTTTCGTAATTAAAATCGTTCTGTCCCCGATATTGCCTGGGAAGAAGAAGCAGGAATATACGACGCTATCTCTCGTCGCGTTCGACGCTAATTCGTCGAACACCGAGGCGGAAAAATTCCCTGTGTTCGAGAGGCGAAGTGCAACGTAACGTTCGCGGGGTAGAGGGACACGGTGATTAATCGTCCCGCGACGGAAAGGTTGTTTTAAATTCAACTTGCATTAAATGCGATAAAATACGGCAAGGTAATCAACCGTTTCTAAATGGTTTCAATCCCCCTCCGATTGGTTCCTTTCGAGTTTTCCTTCGCGAGGAAAAATCTGATTACCCGTTCGGGGCTCCAACGTCGCGAGCGTTTCAGAGTTGCAGAAAAAGGAAACGGATTTCGCGTCAGTTTGTATACAGTTCGCGTAGACTGTCTCTCTCGAACTGTGATTCTCTAACAACCTTTCCTGCGAACGTCACCTTACATTTTGCTCCTGCGTTGTAGCGCTCCACGTTTGTCAAAATGTAATTTCCTATGAGTCAGTTTATTAAATAAACAGCTCGCAAAAACTGTCCCATCCAGCGCGGACCGAAAGAAATATAAGCGTCGCCCGTTTCAGGATGGATTTTTATCGACTTCCTGCAGAGGGATAGATTGTTTCATAATTCGATTGCCAGTGCTTCTTTCTGCAAGAAGTAATCCCGTTTAAACGTTCCGGCGGATATGCGTCCCTGTAACCAATAAAAGCCGAGCGACTGAGAAAATCTGCGGAAGGCTTTAAATTTTTTATCGTTAAGGGCTGAAGAAACGCGTTAGAGCAAGGCGCGCACTGGTAATAAGAAATTATGAAGCTTCGTTGCGAAAACGTGTACGTGAGTATAAAAACAATCTGGAAATTGCTTTTCCTTCGAATTGAACTAGTTGTTTCAAGTTGGACAGGATTTGTCTGCTGTTGCTGCTTTTTGTGAATATTAATGAAGGCTTTTATTAGTCGAAAGAAGTACACCTTGTGACAGTTGTTGTTGAAAATAATAGTGAAACAAATTGAAGAGCCATGTGTACAAAGTGCTACAACTACTGGAATTTATAAAAAATATAGATCTAGAATTTTCTAGAACATTTATTTACGTGTACCAAAATGAATACTTTTGGAAGTAGTAACTTCCGTTTATGTCTGGCTGCAAGTTAAATACCAGAAGATATATTTTTCATGGAACAAATTTTCATCACTATGTGATTCAACAATTTTTCTCTTTTCCTACAAATTCTTCTCTATAATCCAATCTAGAAAGAAAAAAAAGATTTGAAGAATGTAGTCTAACTGAAACAGTGTAAAGTCTAAGCTCATCGATCAGTTTAGAAGAAACCGAATGTTTCATGCGTTAGCTGGATGAGAGGAACGCAAAAGCATGGAAATCAAGTCAATAATTCATCGTTACCTCCGACCTCCGACAAAGGGTCGTTCTTTCTAACGAGGATACGATAATGCTCGCGTAAATGATGAATCCCGCTTAAAAGCGTACCACTCGAAACGAACTAATCCCATAATGGAAAGACTTGCTCCCTTAGAATTGATCGTACTACCTTGGTATTCTGTCATAGCTGTCCCAGCTGGTAAGACAGTTGTAGCTGCTGTATCTGCTCGTAGACGTCATAGCTAGTGTCTTGCTCGATGACACATCCTGAGGTTTCCCACTGACTTCACCCTCATCGGCTGATCAGGACCCACCGCGTCCTCCTCGTCGCTCGGCGAACTTCGACCCCTCGACGCGGCCTCGAATCGGCGATTTCGCTCTTCTGAATTCACCTAAACGATCGGCCACAGTTGCTCGTTCCTTCACTGACTGTGCAACCGTTCAGCGCGGCGGTCCCCTTCGCGCGACAGTCTCGCGACGAGGTAGAAATTACACTTGTTCACGGAGCTACGGACACTTAACGTTAAAGGTAGCTACTAGAGATTTTCATTCGCGGAAGTTCGGCGATAGAATCGTAAAAAATAACGCGTCCCGCGACGGCCAACGCGATCTCGCCTCTAGGACAAGGTACTCGCACAGTTCCCACGAGATACAGGGGGATAATCTAAGTCACTAATTAGTTGGACCACGAAACTAAACCGTTTCCCGTTAGTTGGACCACGTTTATCTTTCTTCCTCGCCTCCCTTCTTCGTTAAAACGGTAAAACGTCGATTAACTCTAACACTTAATTAACCAGCCATCTGGACACGGCACACACGCACCGAGGTACGTGTGCCAAGCGCGTGTATTAAAAATACTCTACGTTTTTGGACCCGCCAACCAGCGTGCTCGATAATATCGTAATGTTAAATGGGGGACGAAAGCGGCGACAGCCGCCCTCAGGAATCTTCGTTTTCGTTCCAAGACGCCTCTGCCTTCCTCTGTGCCCGCCTCTCCACACCCCGCGAGTTACTATATTTCGTTAAGTCGGTTAAAGACGCGGGGGACGATCCCGCCGTCACCCAGAATCCACCTCTTTTCTCTCAATCTCTGACAGCACCTCTCGCTCCGCCTCTTCTCGTGCCCTCTTCTAATGAAATTTCCTTCTTTTCGTTAGTACGCCTAAGGGGCTGATTGTGACGGGGGGTAGGACGAGTCACGGAGACGCTCCTGGAAGAAAGACGTCAGACAGGGCGCTGAGAAAATAAAAGGGGCTCTTGTGCCACATGCTCCCGTTGCAAGGCCACCAATTGCTTGGGATACAACCGAGAGGAGGACCGTGGTATATAGTAAACACAGTTGACTCAAACACAGTAACAGCGATACATAGAAAATTCTCCTGTTTGATAGTCAAAGGTTACGTCTTGATATGTAATACGTCGATACCAATATTAATCCCCGTGGTTATAGAAACATCCTCAAGCTCCGCCGACGTGCCTCGTCGAAGTTGCCCGATCCACGACCGACTGAATTCTTCATGGGATCGAAGACGCGTCCTCCAGGTCTTTTGGTCCCGCCACCGATCGTAATCTCCAGGCAGAGCGGCGATCGAACGACGTTGACGTGCTCCAACGACGACACTGTTCGTCACGCACTCCCCTGCCTCCTATACTCTCTCTTTCTCTCTCTCTCTCTCTCTTTCTCTCCCTCTCTCCCTCCCTCCTCTTCTTTCTCTCTCAACAAAAGGGACAAACGAAAAAGGAAACGAGCGTAATCTATCGTTCACATTTCTTCTTCCTAGTGGGAACCAAGGTACTCCGACGATCGACGTATCGGAGGGGATATCTCGCCAGTTCTACGTCCAACCCCTTCGTGGTTCCAGCGACAGGTGCCCGATATCACGGCCCCTCGGGTTCACGGTTCTTCTTCAAGTCGAGGCAACGACATTTCCTCTTGAGGTACCGCATGTTTCGGGACGTCCCCAGCCTGGTGCTCAGCGCGTCGCGGTTCTACGGTCACGGCGGGCAGTCTGAAGCGGAAACGCGGCGCTCTCGATGTTTCATTAGCCCGCCGTAGTGGTTGCATCGAGAGGTTGCCGCGCTGGCAGCTCCTCTCAGCGAGCTCCGCGATCACAAGGCGCTTCGCGTGGCGTGGCCCAGCGCCGACTAGCGGGTTCAGCCTTAAGCTTTCCGCTCTCTCGACGCGCAACCGACCTACGCGCAAGCTCGTCCAACCTTCTCGCCCTTCCCCCGTGCCCCGTCCCACCCACGCGTGCCTCTTCTGCGTGACCAACTTCCTCGCCACGGGCCTCGTAAACAAGGAGAGGGCGAAGGATACGGGCGGAAAGCCAGATGAAGAATAGTAGTAGACGGTGGCCAGTGCTGGGCAGATTTTTATTTCGATTTCGGGGAAACGGGGGGTGAAGAATTGGTGGACCGACCATTCGTTTCGAGGCGGAGAGCAGGGGGGCAAAGGTCGCTGATTTGCGGCCAGGATTTCGTGTATTTGTCGCGCGCTATTTCTTCGATGCGACGGGAATGGATGAATTTTCCTTGGCTGGATGGATGGGCGGAGGTTTTTTCGGGGTGGTTCACTCATTAAGCCTCGAATTTGCGTAGGCGCTTCATTTCGGTCACTATTCTTTGTAGGGAATTTATATTACTGTATGCTGTTTTTTCGTGTGACTTTTGTGAGAGGGAGTATCAGAGATTGGTTTTATATTTTTTTCGGTACTATTTCTTCTTTCCAATCAAAACTCTACAACGTTTTAAAAACTGGAAAAATTGAAGGACGTATAGACCTATATACTGTCTACTATCATAAAGTGTCTTTTTTGTCTCGATAAAATAATGAATCAGGTTCATAATCTATAAAATATATACATTTATATTTTTCAACAATATTGGGCTTACGCAACTCTAGACCTTAATAGGTTAAAATGTTTATGGATGTGAAGGTGGATCTTCTTCCTAAATAATGATTTCCACCTCCTGCTTGACAGATCATTTAAACAGATGACTCGAAAAAGAGGTGAAGAAGGGGCTCGAAGATCTAGCTATTTTTCTAAATTTCGGAAGTCTTGAAGATTGTCTACAGTTTAGGTTGCAGAAGAATTATATCTTACGCTGCTTCTTTATCGCGATGCTCAGTATAATCCACTTTCTCTTTGAAACATTAACAGCGGATCAGGCTACTGAAATATTTAAGGAAGGTGTTGGCTTGGAAGACAGAAAATGTTTTTATCCAGGGACGGTAAGAACGTTAAACTTGGCACTTTGTTTCTTTCTTCCATCCCATTACTCAACAATCCGAATAGAAACAAAGAGATGGGAAAAGAAGCTAAAGGAAATGTTATAATACCCAGTCATTCTTCGAAAGTTGAAAAATCAGGGGAAGACTCCGCTGCTCGTCTTCAACAAAATTCTTCTCCGTCACACGGGAAACTCTTCTATCCCTCGAACGCGAAAGTTAAGGGGGATGTAACCTGTTTCTTTCTCGGAGAAGTTCTACATGTAGTTTTGACTATTGCGGCGACTAAAAAGTTCGTACGTCAAGTGGAATGAAATTTTTCCACCTAGGCATCGTAACAATTTAAAAGTTGATACTCTCCTCCCTCTTTCATCCCGTTACTCTTTCCCAGTCATCCCTTCCTTTTTCCTATGCAACATCTATGTACACTTGCGTCGTGTATCATTCCCGAGGGTTTAAAGTTCTTCCTCTCTTCGCTTCAAAGAAACGGCCATTTCGTTCCTGCATTTTTACGTAAGTAGGTAGAGAAGTATGGAAAATATTGAAACGGGAATAAATCGTGGAAGATTGTAAGCTCTACTGCCACTTTAACGCGAACAGTTTACGCCCGTTGTTTCCCCAGAAGCAAATGAAGTTCACCCCCGCTTTCGTAACGCGGAGAGTAGCAATTCAAGCTGCGTGTAGTTCGTGAATTGGTTTATCCAAGGGAATAGTCAATCCCAGTCGAAATAATTCCTGTCGGAAGGATGACTTTTACCTGTTGGAACCGTGAGACTCGACCGCCTACGGGAGAGATAATAACAGGAGACAGGATGGTACAGAAGTAAATAAAATCAAATATAAAAGAAATTGTGAAAATAAATAGCTAGGTATTTATTCCAATTCCTTAACAGCTGATAATGTCGAAAAATAGAAGACTAAGGATACATCAAATCTACGAAGTAGAAAAAGAAGCATTACAAAATATGTAACAAAGATGGGCAAAAGAAGATAAATAAAACAAATAAAAAGTTCTTGCAAAATAATTAGACGGAAGAACTATGAAAAGCTCTCAGAGAAGGTATCAGAAAATCTGATAATCAGGTTAGCGTGACTGTAAGAAATGTAGAGAAGTTTTGTAACTCGAAGGTGAATAATTTTCTTTGAGTCCTTTTTACTTACTTCAGTAACTTTAGTTACTACTAAAATTTGGCAATAATTTTTTTACGTATCATCCATTATTATCTCATGCTGAAATGTTTTGATCTCAAAATTTATGGGTGAAGCCTTCCTGTCCATAAAAAAGTAATCCAATATATCGTAGACCCTTAGGTCAGTATGAGGGTCAAGTGGCGATAAAGAGACTTCGATTTTGAGGGTATCGTTCGGTCGAGTCGGAATCTTGCAAGAAGATAGAAAGAATACATGGAGAATGCACGATATGCATTCGTGTTATGCTTGTATCCTAGAGCAAGGAGTATTGATGTCCAGTCTATGTAACTGAGTTTAAGTAACCTATCGGTTAGTAATCGGAAATCGATACAGACACTTAATGGGTGTAATTAACTAAAACGAATAGCTTCTGCGTATGATAAAGGGAATTAGGAAGCACGTCCTCTTGAATACCCTTATTAGAAATTCCTCGTAGAGTCTTATTGCAAATTTTATTGAAGTCGCAATTAAAACAAGTCTAACACAGAATAGACATAAAATGTAGAAGTTGATAATTTCAATTTTTACTTAATTCTGTCACAGCATTATTGTAATTATTTCTTCCTCATTTATGAGAACATGAAAATTTCATTGGCATTACAATCTTTTAGTATCTATTACATTATTGATGACAATATTCATCAAGTCAAATTTGTCCAGTACCTAATACCACTGTAGTCATGCAAACTAGAAATCGATTGATTCCGTGATTCAGCAACTGCATTAAAGAGCTGCAAGTGTTTGGCGCATGGTCGAATACAAAATCGAAAGTAAACCTCGATCCATTTACTTTTGTTCATCCGTAATTATTCACGGGGCTATACAACTTCGCGATGAATAAAAGGTTGCTGCTTTAGAAAGAACTTTCGTTGTTTCACTATAACAATCGGTCCTCTTCGGGTCAATTATTTTTGACATGCAAACAGAAGTGTGAGAGACATTTTCTGTTTAATATAGGTGCCTCTATGAATGACGTGATTGTAATTAGAAAGTTATTGTTTTATAAAACCACCGTATAGAATGAATTTGCGAAATTGCTCTTTTCCTCTGCAAATTGTGTAGGTTACCAGTTATTATAGATCCATTTTGCATGCAGTTGTTGGTTTTCAAGAAGCTCGAAATTACTTTTGTGATTAAAAATGTTTAAAACATTATTCTGTGTAAAATTGCATAGCAACGTCGGGGCAATTTAGTTATAAATCACTAACAACGAAAATATCGATAAACGAAATTATCAAAAATATATCAACATTTACAGACAATATTTTTAGTTAAATAAATTTGCTATTATTTTTTATTTTGAAGAGAAATGTATTAGGTATATAAATCTTACATAAAGATTTAAAATTTTTCTCGACTCTATTACCTGTCTCCATTTTTTTAAGCAATTGAATCGAGTGAACGTGATACCAATTTTTTTATACAATATATAAAGCACTATGCATTTGAAGCGACATTTATTGCTGAGTTCGGTGAATTTTCATGAATTTTAGATAGTTCTTAGGATTATGTACACGAAACCTGTCTGTACATTAATATTCGATGTATACGCAGAACTTGCACAAGCGTATGGTTCGAGAGTACGATACAATAGAATCGAGGCAGTGTAGTCGCTTTAGGGAATGCATATTAATTTTCTGTAACATTAAAGGGAATGTACAAAAGCGAAGAAAACCAGAGCGTTACAAGAAAGGCCATAAATTTGACATTTTAAATATAACAATTTTCCCGATTTAATAATTAATTTTTGTCACAAGTAAAGTTATAACATTGAAAAATTGAATATTAGCAATAGAAGTGAAAAGAATTATTGAAGTCTCCAAAAATGATGGGCAACAGGGGAAGCAATTTTTTAATTCATAAAATTCAAGATAGCAAGATGATTTACAATTAAAAATTCTATCAATGAAAGAACTGATTTCTGATTGATGTTGCACCAGAAATGCAAATCACAAGTTTCAGAGTTGCATCGTTCGACCATGCAAATCCATTTGATGTATCACTTACATTCCAACCTACAATGAAAATTAACCATTGTAATCAATATGTAAATGTAGAATAGACCACGAACTTATCTTGTACGGGCATGTATTGTGGACATGTGAAGTTATTCTGGCCACTGGCTGATGTTTCGTACTATCGAAACGTTATTGGGTCTGAAAATGATTTATTACCACGGCAGTCGCGATATATGTACATCCATTTTCGATCAATCTGAGCTACTTGAGCTTTAAACCGAACACAATTTGTGATATTCCAGAACCGTTGAATAAACATTCCATTAAAATTACACGATCAATTTAGTGCAAGAAATTACATGATAGATACGTGAAATGTATAATCAGTATATAGTCTTCTATTTAACCCTAGGAGTTCTCTAGAAATCTATTTTCTTGAAGTACACAATTGTCACAAGGGTTCCAGATTTTAGACCTCCACGTAAATTAATCCTTAAGTGCTCTCCTAGAATATCTTTCCAAATTTCATTACCAATACTTCACGAATAACAATTGACAACATGAGTTACAAAGTGACACACAGAACAATATGACTTAATTGAAGATTACTAGGACATTGAAAAAGCTGTCTGTCAGTAGATAAGAAAACCACCAACAAATACACATATACAGAGTAATTCTGGCATCGAATTCCTTTGGTATAGGTCCAGGTCTTAGACTCGAGCTAGAACTTAGCAACACAATACAAGGTAATGAGTTTATCTGGGAGCCTTCTAAATGTTAGCAGTATTTATTCTAAATGCTCATAGTATTACAAGTACTGTCGCCTATTGCAGAGTTTCCAGTTAAACTGTTCGCCCTGTATAACGCCTAAGGTTCTACAAGACCTACTAGGAGCAACTAAGAGTCCCTTACATTAATAAATAATTCCTCTAAAATATTAAACACAGTACTACGCCAGTCCTGCCTTAACCTCCCAGCAGGAATTCCTGAAATCCAAGTTCCCTTCCAGCTCCAGCATCGTTGATTCAATGACACATACGCTCGACTTTCGAATGAATTATTTCTCGCGTACGTATCGTAGTGGATGCGGGGATTCCAAAGAAAACACGTGCTCCTGACGACCCGTCAAGACCTACTTCGCCATCGGTGAGCCAGTACGAGGAAATCCGTGTAGCCAACTTCCTCGAGTAGCTTGAAAAGGGCAAGAAGGTGAACGGTACGATCCGAGACGCAGAGAGGAGCAGCCCGTAAACCGAGAATCCAGCCCGAAATTACGCGCAGCGACGTGCAAAGCGGAACGTCGATGCGATTAGGGGTAATATAGTTGAAAGTCCACTTCCGCTGCATTAGCTTTCGAAGCGATGGCGGCGGCAGTATCTAAAAGAGAACGAGAAGTAGGATGGCAGAGGCAAAGACTTTCGCTGGCGCATAAGCCAGCTTATACAGCTTGTACTCTCGCCCAACTTCCCTCCCATTTTATTTCCCTCTCTGTTCACCTTCCTGCCTGATTCTTTCTCGAGTGGCTTCTCGGCTTCTTCCTGCGTCTACCGCTGTTCCGTGGACCCCCTGTTGCCCCTTTCGCTGGCGAAATAACGACCCTCGAATTGTGCTGCTCGCCCTAGGCGACGGTGTACTGATATCGCTTGTATCGTTCAAGAGGCGTCTCTAGTTCGACCAGCGACCGTCGTTACGACCAAAGTGGCAGCACCGTACGTTGCACAACCGCGACCTGTCGACAGCTGCCCCCTATGCGGCAGATCTGCCAGACGACTGCGTGTTCCGGTCTGATCACGCACTGACCCTTATCTACTTCGCGGAAGCCACTTATCAGGGGTTGCGTTGAACGCTATTGCTACGATTGATCTTCTGACAAGGGAATTAATGGAGACACTGAGTGGGTGTAGCTTGAGTGGATGTAGAACCGATGACTATAGTGTATGATTATGTCTGAAAGAGGTCTATCACTTTGTTTGTTAAAAAAGTTGGAGATTTTTTTGTTTTGGTATTTTGTGAGTTGAATTGAGAGACAGATTTTTGTGGACTGGAATGACGTTGTTTTTTTGTAGCTTATACAGTATTTACTTTAAGTGTTCGTTAAAATATGCATTCTTGTGGCTACTTGTTTTAATCATTTTGAACCCTTTTTGTTATATCTGAGGGATCTGTATTCGAGATGGTGTTTAGAAAAGTGTGTATATTAAACACTGGACAAAGCACTAGCTCTATTGATCCTCACGATCAGAGCTTCATTGGAAGAGTAAGGAGATAGTGATCGTCTCTGGTCAGACGCGTCTCGCGAACACAAATTATGAAGACTATGTATATGTACTGGTAATTCTTCAAACGTGGTTTCTCTTGAATGCTGTTTTCTGCAGAAATCTTCAATTTTAAGTAACAATGAAATATTTTTCCTCGTCATGGAAATACGAAGAGCAATATTTTGTATGAGCTTGTTGTAGTGTAGGTAACAAAAAAGAAGACAGTGTTCTCGTCTAGAAACGTATCTACTATACAATGGAGAATGGCTTAACAGATTCACTAACCTCATAAAAATGCCGCAAGTATCTGCGCAGAACTTTTCGCTCTCATTTACCCGCGACTCATCAGTAAAAGTGACCGAGATGAAGCTAATCAAGGAATGGAGTGCGAGATATTGGATTGTAGTCGAAGTAAAACGTCCAAACAGGATCTAATTTTATTCCTCCACAGATACGATATAAAAATTGTCGATTAGTCTCTATTCTAGCATTGTTTTCTCAAAACATAATTCAAGCATTGTAATACTAGAAAAATTTCTGATTTTACTCCAGCATAAATCCTTCCATCGTAAACTCAAATAGCATTCTCAATTTTTCTATGAAATATCTTCCTACAGTTGTGATAAACAATTTTCTAATCAATAAATCACCAAAGAAATTTTCTCTCCTGCAATGATACTGATTAAATAGACTCGAGCGTAAAACGACGCTCTATCGTGAGCGTGTGATAAGCGATCACCGAATCTTGAGCGCGAGCATGAACAGATTCTCCTGTTTCTGGGTCATATGCGCATCCTACCCCTGTTCAGTATTTCAAATTACCCCATGTATCATATGCGAACGAAACGGCCTCGTAATTCGCAATACAAATGAAGGATCGTTTTCATTGTGTCGTTTGGATACTCGAAAGCCCATTGTTCTCTAGTGCTGCGACAGCTATTCATCCTCCTCGATCGTTTCGCACTGGCACGCAGATCAAAGCCATAGCTGATCGATTTTATCCATCCATCGATATATGTATCAGACACTGATGACTGAAAAATGAAACTGTACTCGCAACCTCGTCACTTTTCATTTTATTTACGTAAGTATAAGCATTTCTGAAATTTTTCCTTATTTATTGTCGAACACCTTGTACAACGATTATTAGAATAAAATCAGAGAAACATTTCTTTGGGGAAACTATTTCTTACATATAATGACAACGATTGATGAGAGGTGCTCCACCCTTTCCGAAGGACATCCCCTTAATGTGGATGAAGTCGATTTGCTTAAGGGGTGTGTAAACGATTAGTTTACATAGGAGTGCTGTGTACACCCTTCCTAGCGTTCACCACCCTTATCATACAGCATTTTCATTATTACAGGAATGATTATCGAAAGATATCTCCTAAACGTCATACATGACGAATATATTATTACTTAAGCGATGCATTACCTCGTAACATTGCATTTCGTAATAGATATTTTTCGACCAACAATCGTATACTATATCCACGTGCATAGGAAGTTTATAACGAGAATAGAACATAATAGGTAATACATATTTCACTCATGACTTATGCCAGAATTTCAATTATTTTTTCGAGGAAATTTAACGATTCTTCAGAGTTGTAAATCGCGGAAGACGTTAATGCTTCATTAAAATATTGCTCGTTCCAGGACTGCACTCTTGAAATTCACAACTGGACCATTAGTCATTTTATGTTACAATGACGAACTATTCATCGTATCCTAATAAAGTACAATCCCTTCTCTTTATAGTCCTTCGTTCACTTCTGTTCGATTTTCACGTTACGGAATGACTATGATATTCAAGCTTTCCTCGTAATCGTAAAAAGCTTCTTTAATTACAGCAGTTCTTTTGCTTTCCTACGGCACGAAAATACGATTAATCCTGTGAGAATAGCTTCAACTACTGCGGAGTTAAAGCCATTCAACTGGACGCGTAAAGCTGGACATCGAAACTAAGTATCCCAGGAGAGTGGAAGTTGCGGAACGAATCGTTATATTACAATATTCACTTACACAAGGCAAACCAACTCTACGAGGCAAATGCATAAAATCACGACTGATGAGCGTAGCAAGTGTAAGCCTACAAAGCCCGAGCCTCACTAACTTTTAAGATTTCACAATGTACTTACAGTTAAAGAGATTTTACAATCAGGGGACATAAAAATTCAAAGCTACATGTTAACGACGTATTTCACGTCTACTCGAATAATCCTTCTGCAGAAAGCTTCCTCTCCACTAAAATTCTAAAGAATGGATCGCGTTAAACATCGCGGCACCCCTCTACCCTCGAGGATTAATGTAGCCCATATTCATTCCAAGAAGTCGTTTCCCCGCAGGACAGGTCCAATGAGAAGCTATTCGCCTTTCCAAGTTCCTCCGTTTTGACCTCTGACCCCTTCACGCATCGAGTTGCTGCAAGCCCCGTATCGTCTTAAACTTTTCATCTCAGAGGAGCGTCGAGACAGGGGATAAAATCAGGAGAATAAGCGGCCTGGAACCCTCCGTAAAAATGCAGCTCCGAAAATTGCATCCTCGCTGCGTCATCCACCCTAAAGTTCAAGACGTTCGGCGCTTTGAGAGGGAGACAGTAATGCAGCCGTAATTTATGGAAGAAAGAAGACGCCTCCATTAGACGACATTATCTGATGAATGAAGAGGAACAACAACCTGTCTCACGGGTTTAAGTGTGCCTGATGAATGACATTAGAACGTTCTCGTATAAACAATTCGAGTGTACCTTGTGCACACTCTACGGGGCTCAATCTCGCAGTTTACTCGAGATAAGTTTCATTAAGGAATTCATGATGGTCGCTTCATCAAAGATGTCGAGAATTGAAAGAGAGATGTTTGTCTCCGATTTTTTGTTGTCTTTAGAGGGTAATTTTTGTTCACAGTTTGTTTAACGAGACATTTGTCATGAATGAAAATTACTCAGACAATTGACCTCGGCAATATACAAGGTGTAAATAACATACGTAGTAGTATTTTAAAGGATGATAGATATTCTAAAGTCTCCATTGCTATGTAGGTGTTAAAAACCCTAGGATTAAAAATTTAAGATCCATATCCTATCTACGTCTGTACTACTTAAATCACTTATGAACTAAACCATCGTTGCTTCTATTTTCGTAACTGTAACTCATGCATCTAATACGCCTTCAATGATCAAAAAAGCAACGTACATGTAAAAACTTTCGATTGCTACATGGAGAACAACGAACACTCGTCAATTAAATAAAAGATTACTGAAACGAATAAAAATAGCGTGCAATGCGTTACCTGGGTATCTGGAAGGCGATCTCGTCGAGAGAATCGCTAGGCTGTAGCGGAGCGCGCTCAAAGAGCCTGCTCGGGCCCCGATGGACCCTGTTGCAACAGTGCATTGATCCGGCTGTTGGTTGCGATTGGTCCGTACAATTGGTCCCACGTTGGCCACCCTGATTCGTTCTGCCCTTCTGCCGCTTTTTCCGTACCTCCTCCGCCTGACGGCGCAGGTTGTGCAGTCGGAAGAAGTACATTGACATCTCTGTTCCAAGGGAGGTGAGTACATTCGATCAGACCAAGGAGACACCCGATAGACGAGTACTTCGGTCCTCTGACAGTGCGAACGAAACTTCCCCAGCGATCTCCTTGGGGGTAGTTTGATAAAAGGACGAGCGGAGGAAAGTCGAAACTATATTTCAGTCTGACCTAGCTGATAGACTTGTGAGCGAGGTTACTTAGAAAGGGTGAGCTACCAGGTGCACCTGCGAAAACTCTGCCTTCTGGCTTATTAGAATTTAACTTCGACTAATTATGTACGAGAATATTTTTTTCACAGTTTTGCTGGATATTTGGGCTGCGTTAGGTAAATGTTAAATTTAGTGTGACATGGCGCTGCTTTGTACTATAGGAAAAGAGAATGTGATAAAACTCCTGGAAAGGTGATGAAAAGAAGGTTGAGTTCAGAAGAGGGTCACCTGGTCTTGCATACACCTGCAAAGCTAATCTATAGAATAGCAAAGGCTGCCCTTGATCAGAGGACATCTGATCAAAATATTTACAGCATCTGCGTAGGGGCAATCGATAGCTAAAGAGAAATTTGGAACTAGGAAATACTCAAATAGTACCCTTAAGTATTGTTAATAGACCCTTGAATTAAACCTCGTCTCAATATTTCTTAGTTATACTCCTTCAAATTCTCTAAATTATTAAAAAATGGATTTTCATATTTCATCCTTCTACCCTCAAAACTCAATAACAAAGAAGGTTCATTCGCACTGATTATCAAAACGGACATTTTTCATCGAACATTCATGCAGCGTAAAGATGACATGGTGTACAAGATATCCAGCGTGCAAGGACCGAAAGAAAGTAGATGTACGGAAAGGGAGCATTATTAGGTTGACGAGAAAAGAATCCGCGAATGACTTCTTACATCCTGAGTTATTTACATGCTAATTATAAGAGTGTGTATTTGTAATGCACAAACGTCAGTTTCGTAGCGAACCAAGGGACTTAAAATTTCAGCCATGCGTGTCATTGAGACTGGAAGGCAAACAGTAAATACTATACATTTTCCATCAGGTAGAAACATGCAAAGCGACGTGCAACTCAGCGGCGGTAACCACGGCTCACCAAAATGTAAACTTCGAAATCCGAAGTTTGACAGTCACAACCGAGATGGTGTGTTTACCGTTGACACTCCGACGAAATTTCAATTAGACACAGACAACTAGCCTGCATAGTTCCACTGCATATAGTGTCTGACACTTCCATAGAATGGACGTGACTTTATTTAAAAATGGAATCTAATTCTAACTTTACTTTGCGAAATGTCTGGAGCAGAGCTAGGTACGCGCTGTGGCCACGCGTTTCCTCTAGGTGGATAAATAAATTGGTGTTTCACATAAAGCAGAATTTCCCTGACAAATGATAATTCACAAATATAGAAATCGATGCTTTAGATCAGAATAGCTTGAAATAAATAAACCACCGTTTTGTTATTTCGTACTTATTTCTTTTATCTGCAGCGGCTGAGATATTTAATGATACGCTGAGCAGAACTGGCAGCGCTCGAAATTGTTACGCGGAAACATTTAATTGCATTTGTTTGCCATAATTGGATCAATCGAACGTCAGACAAATCTTACGCTAACGATAAACTCTCAAGTCCATAGTTACGGTTCCTCGGGGATCGCCCGACGATTTTTCTTTTTTTCCCTTCGCAGAAAGCTACGGAATTAAACGGGAAACTGCCTTTACTAGGAACATTTATCTTTCGACGAATCGTCATTGCGAGATTCATGCCCGACACGTCGACAGATATTGGACACCGTCTTCTTTAATCTTCTTCATCACATTTATCAACTTTCCGTGACCATCCACGCCAACTTCGTTACTAATTTTTGTAATAGGACATTGACGTTAATTGACTCCCAGTTTTATCAGAAATTTATGTTCTAATAAATAAAAGAAAGAAGATTATTGCGACACGATACTAATTGTAACTGAAGATGAAGAATGTTTATTCTATTTAACAAATAATTTAATATCTAAAAGGCATAGCTCGAATCAATAACTTTCCTGCATTTTAAGGTAAGGTAACTTCTTGCTTTTCCACCTGATCAATCTTTTAAAATACTTTTCTATTCATGCTCCAGTAAAGTTTCGTTGTAAATATGTCAGGCTCTTAAGTAATGAACTGTCTCTTTGTGACACAAACAATTTACTTAAAAGCACAGTGTCCAAGGAGGTAATAATAAAATCAGTTTCACGAATAATCCATTGCTTTGCAGCTCCAAAATTTCTTTTACCACTTCCGTTGTTATCTTTCAGGCTGCTGTACTCGTGCATCACCATAAATCGAAGGTCCGCCCACATCTCTCGAAGGCAGCCCATCTTTGTCAGTGGTGTCGATGATAAAACCCACGCGTAACAGGGTCAAGCTCTAAATATATCCGAAACTACTGCATCTGCGAATCCTCTGTATACGTTTGCTTGTTATGGTCTACTCGAAAACCAAGGAAGGTATTTTGCCACTTCTTCCAAGGGAGGGATCAGGATTACTGTCTCGCGGTACTTGTTTGCAGCATTCCCTCAGTTTTCCTTGTTAAAAGAAATTGTTACGAGGCTTTAGAAAGCGTCTTGTCATCGTTTACTGCCATCGTAAGTTCTTAAGAGAGAAAACTACTTCCCCGAGCATTGTTTAAAGCCTTCTTCACCTTTTGGCTCGAAGAAACGGATCACTGGCAGTAAAAGAATCCTTGCCTCTCGATTCTAAGAATTTTCAGTATTTTATGGGAAGTCGATATTTCATTTTATTAGATGAAAAAGAATTAATGTTCTTGCGACTGTAATTAAAACTTATATCTCTTGAAACGAATGACGTGAGAGTATTTCACGCAGTTAAAATGCGTGCGAGGTGTAAGAACTGTTCTTAAAAAACTATCTCTGGGGAAAGTTACTCGAACTGGAGGCAGAGCTTAGTAATTGCGCGTAGATTAAAAGTTTTGCACGAAAGCGGTCTCGTGGAAATAAAAGGCTTACTACTGCATCAATTTGCTGAGCGACGGGAAGAACAGCGCGGGAGAAAAATGTTCTACCCTTGCAGGATTATAAATCCATGACAGCAATTTCTTGTCGTGGCGAACAAGAACGGGTGAACGTTCCACCGACTTTCCTCTTTTGTTTGCAGGCTATTGTAGTTCAGCGGGATCTAATTACTTACTTTCTTGCGCGTTTAACTTCTTCTTAGTCTACGTGCTGCACGATTCGTTACGTACAAATAGCTCATTTGAGTTTGGCTCAACATGATCACAGGTATGAAGTTACTATCATTTAGGGACGTACTAACTTTGAACTGGTTCCTGTAATTTTCAAACACCGTGTGACAATCCAGTCGCTAATTACAATATAACGATGCTCTGAAATTCCAAGAGATGGATTTATCGTATAAATGTAAACACAAGAGTCTTAGATATTTTGAAATTTAAAAATTCAAAAATTCCAAAATTCCAAAATTTGAATATTTGAATATTTGAATATTTGAATATTTGAATATTTGGAAATTTTACATTACGATTTTAGAACAGAAGAGGTGAATAAAATACTAACAGAAAGAGAAAAATACAACTTTTTTAACACAAACAAGTATTTCCCTGACAGCTAATCCCTATTTGCTCAATTTAATACACTTTAGGAAGATTCTTACACTCCAACAGGATTTCGTAAAATGGCGATAACATAATCGAAATACTTCTAAGCAACATCAAGGGGAGAAGGAATCACCAAAGTATTTATTTCTACTAAAGCAAGTAAAATTCTCTTGAAATATTGGAAGCACTGCAACCAACATTAAAAACTAAAAAATTCTTGAAATTCAAAGTTAAAGTTACGACACTTCCCTAGGAATTGCAACTTATTTGCACGTGCAAAGCATTTCCAGTTCGTTAATCAATTTCCATAAAACAGTTTAAACAGAATGCACATCATACAGTGAAATTGATGGAAAGCCTTTATCCGTAGGGAGTCAACACGCGTTTAACTCACGGGCAAATAGACCCAGAGGGTTGATGAGCGAGAATCTCTTTAATTTCAGATGTAAATATTTAATCAACGTCTTGCCAAGTCGACGGCATAAAAATAAATTGCGCCCACTGGTATTTATAAACATTCAAAGAAATGTTGCGCATCGTTCACGCAGCGACTGCCTCGCTCTTAAAATACGCAGTTAGTCCGTTTGAATTGTCAGTTGTTTATCATACAACTGTCGATGTTACAATTGATAATATAAACTGTCTGAAACAGTGAAATACTCGTAGTACATTTTCCATTATTATTTCCTGAAAACTTGCGATCCATCAATCCTTATATTAAACAAAGTCGGAATTAAAAGTCAGTCTGATATATGCAAGCCTTTTCCACGTGATACGTATTGTCAAACAATTTCTGCTACGTTCGTCCTTTGAAATTGTAAAAACGTATATTGTTATTCGATTTATTTCAATTCCTTGAATTTTTAACCGGGCCCTCGTCTTTCCACTTTGAACCTCTCAAATTTGAATAGAAAGTTAGGTCAGAGAAATGTGGGTCAACTTGGGTCAAAGGTAAACCCGTTTCAAGACCTTTTGAACGCCATAAACGCTACAAATGTAATAGGAGAATGCGCATATGCAAGTGATCCCAGTCGGTGATTCACTTCTACTGCCTTTCGAACCCGATGCAAAAGCATCGAATGGCAAACCTTTGGAGCGAGCAAGCGAGGATGACCGAGCACGAGTCACCGCAATGCTTCCTAGCGTTATGCAACTTCAATTAAATAACCCAGGACGCCGCAGACGTCGAGGGCGTCTGCGAAGACGTCCCCCCCGAGTACACTCGGTTCCACCATTCCTTAGGTCGACGTTCTCGAGGGTTCGCAGCGTATCTCGTTGGAAGTCAGTATTCGAACCATATGGATGGCCACTCGAGGCGAACAAAGGAGAAAGGAAACTTTACGATACTTGGAGGAGCTGGAAGACGTCGAGCATCCTATAAATCTATATCCGAGTAGCTATATCGAAGTCCTAACTATCGATGGTGGAGCAGAGCTTTTTGCCTGTTATATAAAGTACAGACTTTTGCTTCTAATTTGTTAAGCTAGAGTTTGATGTTCCACTGGCAGCACTTTCTGGAATGTCATATGGCTGTTGATGGAAATTTGGTGAGTTTGGTGACTATCATATAAGCGTAGATGAGAAGATCAACATTACAGAAACCTTTCAACCCCTCACCATATTAATATCACCTGCTACTGACATAATAATCATCAAAACTGAGGACATACTTCGCACCCTCGGAAAGGCAGCGTATAATGGCCTTTCAAAGAACAAGGGAACACACTTTTTCAGGTAAATCTATCCTAGGATATTCCAGGTAGAAACGAGGAGGGATCCCAAAGGATGCTGGCTGAAGCACAGCGCAATGGGGGCCAGGAGAGTCCTTCTACCGTAACATTCTGCGAACTCTAAATCATTCTGGTCGCATTGGACTCGAGTTTCTAAGCTTACTATTGCTGCAGGTGAAATTGCTTAAATGAACAATTTTGTAACACTAAATTCAATGCAATTGTGTCGTATATTACGAAAGTGCTGAAACTTGGTTACCAAAGAACGTTATGATACAGAGAGATAAGAACTTGGTGAACAATCAAAATGAATTAAACTAATATGCCAGCACTGTTTGCTTGAGGAACACTGGAACTGCGTCCTGCAGATACAATCGAAAGTGACAACAGCCATTCACTTCTGATGAAAATCAATATTGACTGTAGTGGTTCCATTCATGTAACTCATCTCCATACTGTCTTCATCGATATCAAAATTACGATTATTGAATTGAATGGAACAATAGGAATCTATCATCTTGTCAAGAGAGGTATACTTAAACTCATTATAAAATTATTCAAGAAGAATCGTTCTAAAAAGTAAGTTCAATTTCTAGGTTTATTATAAATTGCAAATATAAAAGTATTTCCACAGTAAAGGTACTTGATATTTTCATTGCTTTATCACAAAAAGTACTTCATTGTTTCCATTTTATTTTTCACGATTCAGAAAAGGAAAACTCACAAAACTTCTAACAAGTATCGTTTTTACAGAATACGATCGTCTGGATAAACTTCAAATCGGGATCTAACAATGTAGAGCAGAAAGAAGACACGCGCAGGAATACTATGGAACAAATAGACAACCTTCGACCACGAAAGGAAGTCAATTTGTCGGGTACAAGGCGATTACTAGCTGGTTCCTCTCGCTGGCTAGCGCTTCACGGCTACTTCATTCCGAGCAACAAAGGTTCGACAATTAATTCTGCCATGGAAGAGCTGGGTCAAAGGCTATCAGGCTATTACCCAACTTAATGTTCACGTAGTTTATCGGTGAAATCCACCTGGCGACAATAAAGGATATCAACGTTGCTAGTGTCCTCTGTCATCGAACAATTTCCGTATGGAGCTGGGAAACTTTGTCCACTGTATATTCGATTTCAGTTTCATATTTCGGATACCAATATTGTAATTGAACACCTTTATGTAGCACAATATAGTTGTTTCGCGGTTATGCAAATGGAGTGCAAGGGGTATCGTGAGGATTGAAAGATAATTGAAGTTAAGGTAATGCTTCTTGGAAGTGCAAAAGTTGGAACTATCCTCTGAGTGGCTTCTTTAAAAATAATTCAAATATAAGAAGAGAAGAAGTTTAGCAGTACATAGGTGCAGGTTGAAGTTCGCGTTCAGATAAAATTCACCTAGATTCTACTGCCCTCCCACAAAGACACTTTTCTTTGGAGCTAAAGCATTATAGAGAGAAAAGTGGATTTCGCGAGGTGGACCTGTATTTAATGGGGACTTTCCTCTGTCTCTGTGTATGTATCATGAAATCCTGAGTTGAGTAATTTTATGTCTATTTATTATTTCAAAGAGTGGATTCAGTCTAATTATAAATTAAGAAAGAATCGTGTAATAAAAAGAAATTAGCAGATCTGAGAAATAAAATATCTTTTCGTCCTGTTAAATGAACGAAATAAAAACGTGCAATAATAAAAATGAAACTATTAAACTGTAAGCCAATGTCATAGCTATTTTTTTTCCTTTTTACTATAGAACACTTTTGTTTATAAACACCTCTGATTTGTGTACTCTAATCTTTATTTTCATACATCACTCCTTTATAACTATAGCCAAGTTCTACCGTCAACACTATTCTGTCCAAGTTAGTTGCAACCAGAAACATCTACCGTCAGATGTCCACAGCTGCGAATAATCTGTTCTCCAAACGACACTCCTGTGTTGTGCTTCTGAACTATGATAGAAATGAAAGAACATTGTGAAGCTGGATAGAATACTGACAAATGATAACACGAATAAAAATTCGTGAGTATCCCTCACAAAAAAGACTCTAATACCATTAAAGAAGCAATTACAAAGTTGCTCAAATTACTAATCACAACCTTGCGCACCTTACTGAAGCAAATAAAGGAAACCCATTACAAATGCGCTTGGTGCATAATAAACTTAAAACATGAAAAGCATTATGGCTCACTTAAAATCACTCAGAAGTAAATTCATTGATTTAGCAATTCCTATAAGAATAACTCCTCTCTAAATAGTTCTTCTAAGAATAATTCTCCTAAGAACTACGAAATTAGAAAGAAAATAGAATAAAGGATTGAAGTAATAAAGAAATAAAGTTCTTCCGCGTTGAGACGCCTCAAAGTAGGAGTGAATCAAATCAACCGACTCCTCTCGAATCAGCATATTCTTCCAAGAAATGATCGCTGAAGCGATTTGGGCTGCGAATTAGCGTGACTGTTTCAAGCCATTTAACCCTCCTCCTCGACTGCACCCTCCCAAGAGACCCGTGACTGTCGCCCGAGGTTTCGACCTATTTAACAGACTTCTGGCTGTTAGATGTCACTCGGCCCAGCGTTCATCTACGATTCGCGAACTCTGCCCTTTGATAGCTCGTATCTCTGCGTTCGTACCGCAGACTTCGCTGCAATGCCGCGTAGACGCGCCCCCGCGTTCGATTCCGCGCCCCAGTTTACTCAGCGCTTGGTTCAGCTTGGCTCGTGCAAGCTCACGCGCACGCAATATGCCCGCCTTGTCGTGGCCCCTTACGCTAATGCAATCGCCTGCATATCGGTTGTAATAGCGCCTCGACTACCGATGGCGACACGAACAGGGCAGGCGAAATTAAGGGGGCGTATTGAAGTAAACTGGTTCCTTTGTTTCGCGAAATATGTCGGGACGACTGAGCAAAGACTATCAACTTCAACTGCTTTTTCAGCTGTTCAAGCAGGGTTGAAGCTTTGAGGAAATTTTCTTGCGCACTGGAAATTAGTGGAAGATACTTTATTGAAAGATATACACCCCTGTTCAAATGTACTAGGGTACCTGCTATCTTCAAAGACAGATATAAAGACACGTATAAAGAAGACATCGAGGTTTCTAGGTTTTTACGAATTGTAAGTGAATTATAGATTGTTAATGTTGCTGTATAACTATCTTAGACAGGGCACGTTTTAGAAAATTGAAACTAAATTCGTTTAGAAAGCTGTTTGAGCTGAGTAATTAACGATAAAACAAAGCAGATTCTAATTAATTTAAATATGGAGTTGTTCAAGGTCCCAGAAGTTTTTCGAGATTTAATTAATTGAATTCCACTGTGGAAACTTCGCGGAGAAGCGTTTAAACGACACTTGTGCTAGTAACTCAATACTTAACTAAGACTGAAACTCGTCGAGCAAAGAATATGAAATTTATACGCAGAAGACTTCTAAAGTTTATCCAGAGATCTTCCTAATTACGAAATGCGAGAAGTTGAGATCGTTAAAAAGGCTGAATGAGCGAAAACATAGAGAGAACGAATATGCTTAGTTTCAATGAAAGCTGCGTAGACACCTACGGTGACATTATCTGGAAATGTATAGTAATAATGCACAGCACAAGCAATGTCGATGCTTTGGCCTATTGACTTTTCTTTCAGAGCAGAGTTCAATGGCTGCTTAACGTGGAATAGCCGACTAATTAAACACTTCTTGTACATATGTAGTCCTTTGTATTCAAAGCATACGGTAGAATGAGCTTCTCTCAATTTGCATATTCAACAGCATCAAAAGGGAAATTTGAAAAGTTCGAATTTTCTGTGACTGCAAACATCCCCAAATTATTTAATACCTATCTATGAAACAAATGCCAAATTGTTTTCCTTCTCTAATTATACCTAATAAGAAAAACTATATAAATGGTACAGCATCAACCTTAATTTTGAAATTATAGAATAGATTAGACTTAAGAATAGAAACACAAAAACGAGGTCATTGATATAAAAATCGTGAACATAAGATAAATAATTTCACTGGGCAATTAGCGTTCCCAATTCGAAATGGTATTTGAAATAACGTTAACTAATAATGGCAATTATTTAATAACAATTATTAATATTATAATTAATTAATTAATAACAATTAATTAAGAATTAACTAATAATGGAATTAACAAACAGCTTCCTCATTTTTATACAGTTCCCTGTTTATCGTTTCCAGTAACACAACACTCATCTCCCTATAGGTAGATACGTACACAACAGGGAAGAGAAAACAAATTAATTTCGCAAGTATTTAACCTGGAGGAAGTGTTGCAATATAATCATGACTTTAATTAGACTGCAACAATATCATCCCTTCGCAAAAAGGATTGCATCGACGTTACCACCAATTACCCTGCAATGAAATTTTTCAGAGAAGCTTAATTACGCGAGACTCCTTTTAAGCAAACTATCTCCTTAATTATATTTCTTTTCACTGTTTCAAATATTAAATACATTAAAAAAACACAAGCAGAGACATCATAAAAGAAGAATAAAAAATCAATATCCAAAGAAAACAACAGCAACTAAACATCTTATTACTATAGAATGTACAAAAATCGAGTAGAATCTTTTTCACTGAAACTTTCTCAAGGGTCACGTTTTCGCCACACGTACGACAACTAATGAAAGATCCCGCGCGGGAAGGCCCGAAATACACGAAACACCGCGTCTAACGTTGTTACTTTTACGGTGACAAGAACCTGCTCCTACAGTATCCTATTTTCCCAGGAACAGCGCGAATAAGAAGTTTCAAGGCGAGGCGGTTTCGTCAGGAAACAGCTGGAGATTTACGAGGCCGCTGTGGGAGCTCCCCGCAGCGATTTAGCGTCTGGATAAGTCGAAAAGAATGAGTCGCGGTGGAAAGTTGGTGGCGACGGTGAACGAACCCCAGGAAAGTCGTACGAATCTGGTGTTTTCCATGCCGCAATGCAGGGGGCCCAGTCGTTAACTCGACCGTTCAACATCGACTCAGGACATTCGCCCCTACACGCAACATCCAAGTCCTCGCGTGTACGAGAATTCGCATGACGATTATCGTGGACGTTTTGGGGCCGCGAGAAATCGTTCCAAAACGCTGGAACGTCATTGGTCGCTATAGGAACGACAAACGTCTGGCTGGTAGCCCATTAGTTCCGGGTTGCCGCGCAGAAGAAGCGGAATTTGTCGGTCCCGTGTTGACGCAACTAATAGGAAGGGTGGGCGAGAAAGGGAGGCTGGACTGTTGCGCCGAAACTGCGAGGAGGAAATGGTCGTCTTGGGGCCAAATTGTTTTTGTGGGCTCCGGATTACAAATTGAAGAGGTTCTAGTTGGGTAGCGTAACTACTAGGGTAAAAATTCAATAGGAATTTGTTGGGTGAAGAGAAGAAGAAGAAAATTTGTTGGATGTAGGAAAAATGTTTAAGCTAGCTAACTGGGGCTAAATATGATTTTTAAGACTTTAACATTGTAGAAATGTAGAACTTGTGGTAATGGGAAATGACCTGTAGTTTATAGATCTTGGGAATGATTTTAATGTAAATTTTGGCGACTAACTTGTGTTTTATTGCACTTTGTTCCTTATATGTGGCACAAAGTTTTGATGCAGACATTTACGTGTTACGACAGTGTTTATGCAATAGCATTGAGACACGATCAGTCGTGCAGTATTGCGGGATATCCTTCTTAAACTTCACTGTATGCGATTCAAGTGGTAGGTACTGCGACAGAAACGTGATATTGCTGCTTGCATTTACGACTCATAAAATACTGACTCGATAGGGGCACCCAAACTCGGGGAATACTAACCGATACGAGAATATATTGTAAAAACAAATGCAGAGACCGAGCGAACATTCGTGGATCAACTTTATCGTGAGATAAATCTACTTGTGTAAATGGGTACACAATTTGTGTATTACGTAGACCTACACATGTAATTTCTGTATCACGTAGACCTCCTGATAATGATGTGCGAAATGTTTCTACTTTAGAAACGGAGTAACAGGGTTAAATACCAAGTTCCATCTGAGTGATTGCATAATTTCTTTTCTCAATTTCTGCAGCTACCAGTAGGTTCCAGTCTTAATAAATTCACGTATGTTCTTCAAAGTTCATTATTAATTTTTTCAGAAACTGTAATTGTCTGACAAAATTTATTTCATACAAAAATAAAAATGATTTCTATTCCTTTTTTTGTACAGCATCTAATACTACTGAGTGCTCTGCATAAGAAAAAAATAAGTTAAAGTCGATAAAGCGTACTTCTTCTGATAAAAGAAATAAGTTCGATCACGAAACGAGCTCTCATTTCATTACTATACCAATCTACTAATGTTCATAAAGATACCATTATCAAGGCGTCCATAAAAGAAACTTGTCATCGATTCCTTATCGAAATAAGAAACTTCAATGTTTAAGATATTTGCATTGTTAAAAAAAATCTAATGATCAATGCTGACCTCGGGTAGCTAAAATTCATTTCAAATTTTTCTAAAGAGATCTCCAAAGCCTAAGAGCCACGTGCAACTCGCAAGCCACAGTTTGGCTATCATTAATATATAATTATCTATAATTTTACATATTTAAATTAATATGAAAGAAAATTCTTTATTGCACGGAATATTTAGTTCTCAAAGATTTAAACAATAGTATATTGTAACCCAGCGAGTATAATGTAAATGTTCAATGATAAGAGTCATAGTATGGCTGAAGCGTCTGACCAAGAACGAGACCAACTACTTATGGGACCTCTCCTAAAGATGAGGTTACTCCAGCATACCACTACCACCCTTGTCATTATCCTCAGCTTCCATTAGTTCCTACTCTCTATACCATCTGACTGAAATACAATTAAAATTGATATATCTTAGCTCGATTTATAATCTATTAATACACAATAATTCCATTATCCAAAAGTAGAATATTTTAATCATAATTCATTATACATGCTTGACATTTTTCTATCTTCAGGAACTATACCAGTCCTTAAAATTCAAAGCAGATAAAAACAAGACAAGTTTTAATAATGAAGTTGCATAGTTTTTATATCTTCAAATAGGAATAATTCTATATAAAATTATTATTCTGTCAATCTTTCATTATTTTCTTTTCTTGAAGAATAATATTTTTCACGATAATTTCATCCTAAAATACACAAGAACATTCCTAGTCGCCCAACACTTCCAAAATCACCAATATTCATGAAACATTAAACAAAAACAGCATGCACGAAGTATTTTAAGCCTTTCACGTGCAAACAATCCAAAAGAAAGTTTTTGTTACTGAAGTCCATTGTTCCATGAATATATCACACTGCTCTCTTCTCGAACGCTCAGCAGACGTTCTGAAATTCTTACAGACCAGAGTTCCAGCACATATTAAATCAAATTACTTCAAGCTTAATCGGTGAAAGACTCGGCGCTGTCTGCCTTTCAGAAAAAGTTTCAAGAACAACGGCTTCAAGTTCCAAGGAAAACCCAAGCCAGGAAAAAGCAACGCTGCCGTGATGAACTTCAGCGCGAAAGGGTTAAAGGAAAGTTTCGCTAGAACAGATAACTCTACTAGTTTCGAATTGTACTCCGCATGCGTCCGTGCAACGTTAATTCAGGATACACCAACTTACACTCAAGACATTTCGTGCAACAAGTATATAACACACTGTTCTTTTTTAACGTGGCTGTGCACAATACCTGCCGATCGTTTCGCACTTAACACTTTGTACGTTTCGCTTTTTTTTTTCAATAGATCGCCGAATTTATGAATATCCTGGAGAGTCGCCTCGGTGTTTTGCGAGATTCGTCAAAGTTTCGATGCTTCCAAGAATAAAAGCTCGGAAATATTGTTGAAGAATAAACTCGAAATTTATAAAGGTTTCAAAAATACTCTGTCTTCTTTTCTTTCTTTCTTGATTCTTTCTCTTCTTCCTTCAACGCTTCTACGTTAATTGACTGATTTCTCCACTACAGAATGGCCCCATGGATAGCGGATAAGTAAAGTTGATATAAATTGAGGTATGCTCCAATAAAAACTATGAATTCTTTTCTTCTTTATTTTTTTTTTTTTCAAGGGTTGTGTCCTCTTCTTGTTGGTCCACGCGTTGTACCTTCAGTGGTCGATCCTTATCATGCAGATTGACTATGGACGAATATTCTTCTTAGCTTAAGTACTCCCATTTGGATTTATTCGTGCTGGTTTCAGTGTTGGCCCGTGACTGTAACGAAGATCGCGTTCCCCGATGAAGTCGATTCTTTTTTCGTTCGTAAACTGTGCAGGACTTTTTACGAAGTTTGAATAAAATTTGTGTGATTGGGGACTTTGTCGAATAGGTGGAACGAAGTGGTTTTCAGAAATCGTTAGCAATAAACGAAGAGAAGCGTTAGAGAGGCATTAGCGAATCGGGAGGCGATCCAGAGGTTAACGTTTTTCCAATTGGAGGCATTTTAGTGGTTAGTGGCGTGGAAGTAATTAGAGTCAGATGCATACAAACGGTATACGCAACCCAGAGACCACTCTATGAACTCAGTGCCTAGATCAAAGTAGTTATCTACTCGACTATGATCTCAAAGGGCCGACGTCAAACATCCGCTCGGTTAACAAAGTCCTCGCAAATTTTCGGAATAGAGGCAATTAAGTCACAGTGTAAAAATTAAAGATACGAAATCATAGGAATGAAACTTTTTTAAAAACAATTTTGTTAGAAATTTAAGAGAGAAAGGTAGGTATTACTCTTCAACATTGGAAAAAATAATTTTACTCGTCTCATGTATTTAATTCTAAAAGTCATAAAAATTAATAAAATATGTGAAAGCATGAGTTTACTAAGTATAAAAAAAATTGCACATATTTACCAATGTTTTACAGGTAGAAGGGTAATAATTAATTAAGTACGAGAAGAAGAGTAAGTATGAGCACTTTTAGTGGAAGAAGAAAGTATGCACAGAGTCAATCAAAATTTCTATTTGAAAATTTAATCGCTGAGTTTCGGATCAAAGAGTTATGCAGCGTCTGAAACTACGCTCTCTAGAAAAACATCATGTAGTCCTCTTCCTCTGCTAAATGTCTGGCCTTTCCTTGGAGCCATTTCGACGATAAAAATTCTCTCCAAGATACTACCCCTTTGCTTCGTTTGAATTTCATATGACGAACAATTTTTCTCTTTGCAATCGCACGTGCTGCTATTTCCTATAAAAATACCTTTCAATTGAAGAAAATGAACTTCCTCAATATTTCTTTTCACAGGCAGTTGAAACGATTTACGATTATTCAACAGATTCTACATTTTTGTAACTATAATAAAAATTACTTTTATCAAAATAGAGAAGAACTATTGTTAGATTCGTTTTATTATATTATAACTAATTCATGAAAACGAATTCGAAAGGATTGAAGAGAATGAAAAAGAAAGAGCCAATTATCGAAATCTTTGCAATCCCATTCTATTATCTATAAATATATCAAATGATAATAAGAAGCATGAGATGTGCAGTCATCTAAATGATCGGTGCACTTTAAAATTCCAATGACTCCCTGTACGAAAGTACAGAAGGCACTGGTATCGCATTCGGGAAAAAGTGTCTGAGGTAATTTCACTGTCAAGCTAAAATATCGATATTTTATACTAAACTAACGCTCCACTTGAGTCCTGGCCTGTATCTACGAATAACTGTTACATGGGCTCTCCTTTTTACGTTAAATTGAAACGCCACGCGTTTGCACTCTACGTCATACGTTTTGTTAAAATAAATATCGACTTTTGTTAATTCTTTTATCGCACTGCTGTCAGAACGTGTAAAAGAAGCCTTCGTCAACCAGGGCTCAAGCAATTTTATATTTAATCTCAGAAAGAGATTCAATCGAATCGTTGAACTCCACCATTTAATGGTTAAGTGAAGTAAGTCCTCTGAGAGATTAATTTTTACGTAACACCATACATAAAAATGATAAATAAGTAAATTAGGAATTTTGTTATATAATCTACTGACAAAAACGTTATACTAATACTGGTAATTTTCCACTTTGCAATTGAATATAAATTGTGTACACGTAAATTCACTCTGAACAAAGAGTGAATCAGGAAAAGGAAACAACCGGTTACAAGTATTAAAACAAGATATTATAAGTAGAGTGAAGATGGAAGTAAAAGAATCAATTTAAACAAAGTCCAACCCGTCTGAATCGAATTAAATCCCTCACCCGCGGCTGCACCATTACTGACAGGGAATATCTTCGTGCGCAAAAATCATGAGGATCCATTTATTTCCCTTTCGTCATTTTCACGGTTGGGCTTTATTTCCACAAGACACTGATCGAATTACCGCGAAGAGAATGTAAAGATAGAAGAGAGTGACAGTTGACAGTAATATTTCTCAGTTTGCTACATCTAGAGCACCTCCTTCACGGATATCTGTTAATGGAATACCTGGAAGCAATTCTGCAAACGTCACAGTGCTCCCAAGGTAAAAATTTGTCTCGCCCACGATACGTATCCTGTTTGATCGATGAAACGCGAATCTCTATTGACAGCACTGCGCAGAATTGTTGCAGAGATTTTAAACGCATTCCATCACTTTGTCCCTCACTTTTGATTCGTACATGACCATGGTCAATTTTTATTAACGTATACAATACCTCTTTCTGGTAAATTGTAGGAAAAATACAACTAGACGACGAATCGATTTTTACTGGAAATTGAATTATTTTACTTAAATAATTTTCGACCTTTTTAGAAAGTTTCTTTATTGTCGTTTTTAGATATTCTGTATTTCACTGATACTACTTCTTGTTTTCGAGCCAATCAATCGATTGCAAAATACAGATGTTTTGCAAACGTGAAATTGTTGAAATATAACAATACCCAGCATATAAGCGCCCCGTCGAGTGTGCAATTAATCTACGTGCAGCCTGTACTAGACGTTTACATGCAATTATTGCATAACTGAATTTGGTTCACTATCAATAACGGTTCATGTGAATTGTATTTCGACGTGAGCTTTCATTGAAAGCTAAACTTATATGGTACAAGAACGATATCAAAAATCTTGTCATACATCATACGTAACTTTTTCCACAGTTTGAATATTCGGAATATTTCAACGTGCTACAAGGTCAAAATTAATGAGGAGAGCTCACCTAAAAAATCATGTTCATTTTGAAATCTTATATTACTTTTACTTCTTTTCGTGGAAAAACTTTCTACGATACAAAGTCCTTTTCAATATCAAGCAACTTCAGTGAGAACTATTAATCTCTTAAATATCTCATAAACTCCTGTTCCATAAGCTTCTATTTGTATATTAAGTTTATATTTATTGTGCTTCTTATAAATTGCTGTTTCTCCCTTCTTGGCAAAGTTTGTACATATTTCTTTGACACCCTTTTATATTATTACACCAACACGAATTTCAGTACTTATAGAGGATGAGATATAAACCACGATATAGTTAAAAAGGGGGCGGCTTTTCATGCAAAAATAAAGCAGTGAAAGAGAAATAAATTGTGCTTCTTTCGATCCTCATTTTCGAGGAAGTAGGTTCTAAAAAAAGCTTATTAGATATGCGGAAGATTGTAGTCGTTTGCATGGCGTCTGTCCATTGCTTACCACTTCTACTTAAAATCTAAAGTTGTAGCATCTACATCGAAATTTCTGTAAACTATTAGATACAAAGAGATTAAAACTTCTTATAAGTAAATTATAGAAATGTACAAAGCTAAAAAAAGTGGAAATACATTACTTCGATTTTCCTGTAACAATGATAATAAAAGTGGTAAAAGTAGTATTAAAAATGTAACTTTTTTGGGAGCAAAAATTAATAAAGAAGAAAGTATTTCACACATTTCCACGTCGTTTTCCCCACTCGTTAAATCACACAAATCATATTCCATCCCTGGAATCCCAGCAACCAAACAAGTAAAAACCGATAATTTAACAATCCTTAATTATTCAATGAAAAATTCTCTATATATTTGCAAATTTTGCCTCCCTTCGATAATTTCTCCTAAAAACGAAATCCCAGAAACGAGAGGAAACACAACAGCAGAGAAACGAGGACATTCGATGGGTTTTGTAGCTTCATTTGGTTGATCGTTTCTCGATCTGTAATTAACGTGCACCGCGGCGCGCCACAAACGACACCTGTCTACTAATTTCGCGGCGGACATGCCATTAGACGCAGAATATCCGATTAATTGCGGAGCTTTTCATCCGACACTCCTGGCACACCCCACGGCGAAGCGAGAGACGGCCGCTGACGACGTGCTCGAGGGTCTGAAAGTGCTAGATTAAATTAAAGCTCGACCGTGCTACAACTTGATCTTTAAGGAACCCACCCTCGCCACGACAATGGGCGAAGGATGATGGAACGAACGGAAAATCTTCTCCTTCGCCTCACCGATTCCGTTACGTCTGCATTTAATTGGACACGTTCCACGAGCGCGATAGAGGGTCGGGCTGGTGCGATGAAATTGTTGATCTTCGTTTGTTAATTGAGACCTTGATCACGGTGCGTTAGGCTTCGATGTCTTCTAGCGTAATTAACTGCCGAACACTGACAGTGCTGCTCGGCTGTTTAACGTGCGCGTGCTTTTTACTTGATTTGTGCTGTGATTTAATTGCAGGTAGGTCTTAACGATATGGGGTGATAAATTGCAGCACTGTCGATAGTATAGTTTATGTTGGGATTGGAATCTAATTTAATGGACGGTGTTTCTTGTTAGTTTTGAAAATATTGTTTGCGCTGGTAAAAAGGGAAAGAGGTTTATTAATTAAGGGATATTATAATTTTCGTGTTAATTCTTCAGAGTAATGAAGGGCGGAAATGAAGCTTTTAGAAAAGTGAGAAAATTTGTCTTGACCTCTGCACTCAATTTAGAAGACAAAGGGACCGCGGTTCAACGAGAACCTAATTGCAGGGGAATTACCATTTGCCAAAAATCTCTCAGCGGACGAGATAATAAGGGAAAAAGAAGGAGAGAAGCACAAGTTGAATACATTTTTCTGGCACCCTCGAGAGGATTAATGAAGATTTAAGAACGTTATCTTCCTACGTCCGAAGAAGGTTAATGAAGATCTGAAGTTCGCAATTTTATTTCACAGAGGAGAACTCTGTTTCTACTAATTTCTGCATTCATAGAGCCACTGCATGCTCTTGAAAAATGTCGATTTATAGTTCTTGAAGCTCACCCCGAGGTGTCGAGAAAGGCACAACTGCATATAATAGGCAATGGAATAAAACAAGCGAGAAATTCATAAGGCCTCTATGAAGTAAAGTGAAAAGTCAAGGAGTACTCTAAAAAGCTCTTGCATTTTTCCCCGCGAGCAAGGTTTCGTTTCTAAAGAACCAGCGTTACGCAACAACGAGTGGGTGATAGCGATGCGAAAAATCTGCCCTCACCTTCGCAACTGCACGTTTGCAGGATTCTTGCTGTTCCGTCAGCCGGAAAATTCAATGAGAACGTGAAAAATTTTCGCAAACTGTGTGTTGAAGTGAAGATAAGAAACATCTGACGTTCAATCTGATAACATTAATTTCTCTTCGGTTGCATTCTGGTAAGGATAAAAATCGAGAGAAGAAGAGTAGAAATTAACTTGTAGATATATTAATCATACCTTTCCACGTTAAATGATGAAACCACAGATATTGAGGAATATGGCTCTCTGCCCATATTCTTTCGAGAAAAATTGGATTAAAATTAGATGCAATTAATACACTCCCCTTGACGATAGTACACAGACAGTAAAATAAAAAATCGAATACCGCAGTTTGTGTGCATGTGTTTCACAGATCCATGGTGATTATGTTCAGTGACATTAAGGACAGGATTGATATTTTTAATAAAAGTTTGAGGCATAGTGGTTGAATCAGAGGCGAAAATACTCGATTTACAATCCTCGATAGACGACAATGCGTCACGCACTTTTCTCCGAACGAGAGGTGTATAAAAAATTTAATCTCGATCCTGATTACACGAGAAGACTTTAAGGGTGATGCTTGATTGCTAGGAATAGAGGAATCCCGAGTCGGTTTGAATTAAATATCCGAGTCGCGACGTCGATCGTGGAAGTTTACAAGATGGAAACGAAAAAAGATTTCAATCTTCCAGAGCGATCAAGAACGGGTGAATCTGCTTGCGTTACCGAGAGCAGTTTATTTAATGTGCCCTCTGACAGGATTACGAAAGCTACCGAAGTGAAAAAGGATTAAACGTGGCTAAATGAAAAAAAAGAAAAATGAAAGAAAATGTATCGTTTCTCTGTGAAAGAAATTGCTGTCTAAGCTACCTGCTTTATGTTACAGACTATACGATCTTAATGGCAGTTCTCTTTGAAATGGGCAGATATTTGTTAGAAAATAAAAAGTGTAAGTGTTTTATAATCTGTAAAACGATTGAAAAATGGAGAATGATGATTTCAGTGAAAATTATTGAGTTCTGTTAGTACTATTCTAATATCAATTACAGTATCACGTAGCTTTATAAATCTACTATACGATATTTCAAAATATCGAGAAAATCGGGAGCATAAAAATAATGAAAGAAGGTTACAAAAAAATAGTTCTGTTTTGTTTCACTATCGAGTTACAAGCACTTTGTATTCCAATAATCCTCGTCATAAACCGAGCTACTCTAATATTTGCATAATGAGAATTATTGAAATAGAAAAGTGCTTGTAACTCGGGAACAAGGCCAGAGAAGATAAACGTTTACACGAACTTTTTCCATTACTATTATACTCTCAATTCACTCGTGACGATTAGAAGCATTATGTGTAATCGTAACTCACCATATAATCCTTACATTAATAGAACTTTTTATATGCTTCTTGCATTCAAGTACACTCATAATTTAAATTCCAAATAAAACACTCAGACATTCCAAGCCTTTGAAACCCTCTCATAGAATAAAATTTCTCCCCCTGTAAGCTAAAACTGAAACTATTCAGAATGTGCATATCGTTTTTGACAATCTAGAAAAAAGTAATATCTATATTCTTAACCTACTTTCAAGAATCCTACTCTTCTTGATTGTTCAAGAGAATAATTTTAAATTGACTTCCGAGTGCCACGTTTACTTAACAAATGCACTCGGTACGTTTGAAGACGATAATCCCATGCACGCACGAGTAACTACGTAATGACAATTTAGGAAATCAGTGAGACAAAAGGACTTGCTTCTAGGAGAATAAACAAATTCAAGGGTGCACAGAGGAGAACTGCAATGTCGAGCATCGTCAGTTCACTTCAGTAAATTCTCATGAAGAATGCTATCTGCTATTCACGTGTTATTATAATACAGGTAGCAATAATCGTTCACTCTCTTTTGCCTTTCCAATACTAAACAAAACTCCATATGAAGGAATTTAATATCTTCTCCACTAACAATTACGAAACTTCAAGAGTCCCCAAGCTATTCTAGAGAACACTTCACTCAACTTAATTAAGTTGTTCTATAGATTCAATTCCTCCCATAAGTGATTCACATAGCCAATCTGCGAAGATAGCATCACCAGATATTTTAAAAGAAGAACGTATACGATTTTACTCGCAGTAAAAACTTTCAGGCAAATACCAGTCGAATTGAATGTTAGATGAAAAAGCAATAGATTAATTACAGGATCTTCTCTCACTACCTCGCGAATTAAATTTCAATAACCTACCTCTCTCACGAATCCGTTTTCATCAACGATTTCTAGTTTCAACCATTCATGGCTACTCAAAGGATAGGAAGAATTTGTCTGCGTCTATTTGGGTCACTGTTCATTGCGATATGACTTCAAATGGAAGGGAAAGCAGATTTAATCGGAGTTAATCGATACGCTAGAATGTCCTTTATCTATTCCTCTATCAAGGACACATAAATGGTTGATACTCAAAAAGCCCATAAATGAAATGCTCGTTAATAACAATATATTGAAAGAGACGATTTGTCTGTCATGCATGTGACACTTCACGGTAGGGAAAGTGTCCAGTCTTGTCAAGGCATTTCTTTGACCTCATTTCGATTGTTCTCATTCTGTGTTAGACGCTTTGCCAAATCAACGATGCATAACGTGCACTTTCAAAGGAAATATGACTCTGGTCATACGTATAGAATATGAATTTTCCACGTTCATTGTATCATGGTCGATACCCAGTAGTTTGATTTTATATTTTGAAGTTAGTGGACAACTTGAAACTAAAATTTTAAATGAAAAGAAAAAATACAAAAAGTAATCATATCCAACACAACACTAGCGTATAAACTTTGTTAATATTCCCTGGCTACGTTCCACAAAATTCACACCATTTTCTATGAAATATTATTCAGATCTGTAGGAAATTGAAATTGTTGAATTTAATAAACAGGGCTGTTCGAGAAACGTGATATTTTCCTCCATACCAGCATGAAATTCTATAATGAAAATACGAAGGAAACCTAAAAAAGAAATATTAAATAAACCTCGATTCTATCCATCATGTTACCTGGATTTATTATCCATTGATTACGCAAGCATTCTATTCACCTTATTAGCGGATAAATCGTTTTAAAATAAAGTTGACATGATGCAATCACTCGTGAGATTATTAATTTATAGCAAAATCCAATCTTTATCAGTATAATTGCGTACTGAATTGACAGGTACACGCTTTGATAAAAATATTTGTTCTGATCAAACTCATATTTATTTAGCTTCGAAATCTGAAATTGCGAAAAATTTATTGGATGGAAAGTTAATGAAATTTCACGCTTTAGTCATGGTTCAACTCTTAAGCAAACGCAAACAACGAAACCTGATCCGCTTTCATTTATATGATATTCATCAATTTATTAATTTCACCAACAAAACATGAAAATAAAGGGCTCGCAATCTAATTAAAGCGTCCTTATGTGTTTCGAGTCGTTAATTAGGTATTCATCATCCGTCTAATTAGTAGTCCGTACATGGTTCAACTAACAAGACATAGCATTTGAATGGCCTACTTACTTTCAATTTCTTTTTGTACGCTTTAAACACTCATGATTCATTCCATTGTATTCTTTTAAGCAGGGAAGACTAGAAGTCATTTTCACTATACTAATTACTGTGCAATATTACGTAAGAAAATAAAGGTATTATTTCAAGGATAAAAATTAGTACTATGACCCTAATTTTGAATACATTTACTTCCGACTGATTGCTTAAGTCATTTTACATAATTATTGATAACATAATTTATGTGAATTACACTACACCTCATTAGAATCATTACTCTTATCTATATTCGAGGGTCAAACTCAATTTGCCGAAATTCAAGAGATATTAGGGGGCAAACTTCCCTTTCCCTCCGTGCATCAGACGGTTAACGCTCACGGATCAGCGTTGCTTAAACGTTAAACATCGTCTACGTGCTGGCACGTGTCAAGTACGTCCGCTAATTGTGCAATCGAAACATTAATCCCACCGTTAGGATTCCGCGCACGAATCACTTAACAGTGCGTAATTATTTCGGTGGCCTACTTATCGCTTCATTAGGACTACCTCTGGTCATCTCTCTTTTGAGCGCATTAAATTAGTAAGCCGCTCTTCGTAATTCTACAACGTCGATTTTATCTTTTGTCAAGGATTTACATGGGCCTAGACTCCATTTCATTAATTTTCCTTTACCATCCCCCAGAGAGAATACTCTGATAGCCTCTCGGTGTATTACATTTTACCAGTAGCTTAACAAGACATTTAGTCCCTCAGGCTTAATGAGAAGAGTGGTATTCTGGTATTCCTTGAAATGCATTCACTGTCTCCACTGGATGAAAGTGATCCCAATTTTAAATAAAGCTGCATTTCATCAAAATTGACTTGAATTAAGACAAGAGAAAAAAGTGAATAATTGATACATAGTGGCTCGAGAATTTGTTCGTTTATATTGTATTATCTTAAATTTTGTAGTGGAATTGAATGAAATTGAAACAACTTATCTTAAAGCTAATAGAGGGAAAGGTTTAAAAATTATGAATCTGCAAACTTATTATTCTGTCTTTTCTCCCCTGAATCAACTTATGCACAATAAAGCGTTAATCCTCCCTGTTGGTAGAGCACTTTTCATTCTCGCTGTAATAGAGTTAGAAGAAAAGCTATGCTCTGCATATTTCAGACCCGATATTTTCTACAGTCATGAGATTACGGGTTTACGCAAATTACACGTGGTAACTCGTGATCACGAATGGAAATGTACTGTTTAATTTATACGATCCTTTGATCATGCCTTTGTGGCTGCTAGATATACAACAGAGCCAATCAATAAATCTTCGCTCAATGGATCCAGGTATCCATAAACAGAGCTCTCATTTTTGTAATAAAAAAGAATTAGTTATTAACTCCATTGCCTCCATGAAGAATACAATTTTTCCTACTTTTTCCAATTGTCTGTACCCGATAATACCTTAAAAAATTCAAAGTTCACGATAGCACTTGAATATTCTACAAACCGCCTTCCATTTTATCCAAACATTGCGTTTAAATATTTAAACATTTCCATACAATCCCATAACCAAAACAAGAGTTTTGGTCCTCTTTTCTAAAGAGTCCTCTTTTCCTAAAAACAAAGCCTCGACACTTCCCACCCCTACGACATAAATGTCAAAAAACTAATCTTGAAGAGAGCTCCTGTACTTCAAGATCCGAGAAGAAACATTCATGTAGTCAAATTCGACAGATACTGATAACCACTTCAGAAGAAGTCAGGTAACCATGTTGCAGATAATCTTCTACTTTCTCGATAAAACGGAGAAAGAGGGATGCCTCTAGCGTATCATAGAGACAATCAGTGGTCAGACCGAGAGTGATCCCTTTACCCTGTGAAGCCTTCAAGTACCCAAAACTGTACTTCCATACACTTGTACCCCACCATGACTGAAACTCAATTTTCTTGATAATGAAGTACGATATCAAAAAATTCTACTTATTTTTTCATGTAGAATCACTGACTTTTTGCTTGAACCACAAATTCTGGGACACCCTATATATTAGGGCACCGTAATATAAGAGTGGTTCACTTAAGTAAGACCACCTAAATATATCTTTTTCTACCTGTGATGTCACACAAAATATTTTACATGCATTTCGAATGATATAAACGGATCAATATATTGCAAGAAATCTTTCTTTTAAGTCTTAAATAAAATAGTTTCAAATCAAATATTTGCTATTTCGTTACAATTGAAATAGATATGTAGGTGGCCTTATTTAAATGGACCACTCATAAATAGTACTGACATATGGATGAAAATATCTAGACACGTGAATTTGCAACGCGTTGACCGCCCACAACTGCCTGATTAGTCGAAGAGAGCTCGTCGTCGATTAACCACCCGAGAACACGTTCCAATTTGTTACTCCCTGGTTAGCCTGTCCCACCGTGGCGACTGGACGAGAATCATTTTTAACTGGAAAGAAGAAACCAGCGTTCGCGTGTCGCCGTGTGTCAATTTTCATCGGTCATGCGAGATTCGAGCGGATTCGACGCTGATAAATCGCATGATATATCGGCTGACGCGAGAATTGGGTCTCCACGAGCAGGAAACGACGCGGACGTGCCGGAAATTGTTCGCAGGATGTTTATTTTGGCGGTAAAATATTGATGCGACGTGGAAGGAACAGAGAATCCCTAGTCCTCACGTTATTCCTTTATGGAAGACTTCTGGTTTACCCTCGAATTTATCTTGAAGCGACTAAATTGATTGCTAGTGTTTCAGAAATATATTAAGATGGGTTGATATTTGTCTAATATCGTTTTAATGTATATGAAGGTAGAAGCACGTATTTTGTGCAGGAACTTTTAAGCACTCTGGATTTTACTTCTAAGTCTTTTAACTGAGAGTAAGTACTGCAAAGGTACTTTAAAAGAAATTGAACAATTTTGAATATTTTTTGAATCACTTAAAGCATAAAACTGTTTTCGTAGATATTAAAGAAAGTAAATGATATTACATGAAATATTTTATATTAATTGAGAGAGACTATTTTATTAGTCAAAACTAATGAAAATACAAATTTGAGGAAACACTGGAAATGAGAATACTTTAATGTTTCGTGATGCTTGGAGCAAACTCTTCAATAATATCATTTCAAAGTTATTTCAAATTAACCTACTAACGAAGTAGATTATTACTGTTCACTACTGGCAATGAAGTTCTTAAACGTACGTTTTATGAGGAGAATTAAATCAAGTGAAAGTTATTATTTATATCAAAACGTGAACAAATTTTCAGATCTAACACATTTCGAAATCAATTTTTTATTTTTATATTACGTATTGCTAACAAAACCCTAATCCGATTGAAGACATTTTATACGAGAAATATCGTGAACTGTCTTCTTTTCCCATTAATTTCACGTCACATTGTTAGGGAGCCATCAAAAAGATGTATTATCGATTTCAATACGCTCACCACGAAATCATTTTTTTTCGTTAAGAAAGTGTCTTCCACTCTAGACATCTGACTAGACTCAAGTCTCAAGATATCTAGACTAGATATCTTGAATGCAGTGAGATCCAGAGATCTCATAAGAGGAGCTGAAAAGCGATGTGCTAACTTTGTAAACAGAAGTCATACATCAAACGTGCTTCTACGTTGCTAGTTTTCTTTCATAAGAATATAGTCACGACCATAGAATATTGTCACGTCTGGAAATGCGTGACTTTCTTCAAATGCAAATGTCATAAAACTTTTCAGTCAATGCCTACTGTATCCTATTGTCGAATTTCCTCGTAATACAGCACGTGAAGATCATTTCAACAGATATCTTTGATACAATAAAACAGTTCTATGTCTTTTTTTTTTTGATAATTTATACTCTAATTATTTTGAATATTCACTCAAATGTCTATTCAACCTTTTAATAGGATAGAAAGGTCTATAAAAATGGATCAATAGTGTGTCTATCACTTTGGAAAGCTTCTAGTGGCAATATTGTTAAGATATTTCTAAACATTAAGGTCAAGTTTTGAAGAAGCATTATAAGTTTGAAGCACAGGTCAACGATGATCGACGAGGCGGTTAATATATCAATGAATAGCAAACACGAAGCCTTTCTAACGCTTTACTGATCACTCGTCGCAACTTTGATGCTTCGTTCCACCTGTTGAATTCATACTTAGCTACATCAAAGTAATAATATAGACACTAAACAGTGAAATTACAAGCAAATTTGCAACGAAAGTAACCCCATCGCATTTTACACAACATATACTCAATCCTTTCATTCATCAGATTTTATTCTAATAAATTTCCCTTCATTCAAATTTTCCCCGATTGTAATAGAAAAGAACAATTTAAAATAACGCTAGCTGCAGTACTTCAACGTAGAATGAAAAAAATTTCTCGGAAAAAAGAGCAGTTGAATTAAATCTTGAATACTTTGCACAATCTCTCATCTCGATGGTATCTATGGTCATCAGATTGCGAGCTGTATTTCGTCGGGAAAAATCGACGAATTCTGGAATATTTACAAAATCCGTGACGCTGCCGTATAGGAAAAAAGAAAATTCCTCGGCGAAAATTCCGCTTCCCTGGGGTCGCAAAGTAAAACTAATTCGAAGCATATTTGCAACGAGAAAAACAGCATCGTGTATGTGAGTATCGCAACTTTAATTTAACGAAGGGACTGACCGTAAAACGTAAAAGGACATATCTGCGATGTTCGTCGATTTTCAATGAGTTAGGTGCTTCGTTATCCGATTAGCGTTAATTTATTACAAAAATAACCCGAAGGAACTACGTTACACTGTGTCAATTATTGGCTACGTGCAAACCTGCCATGTCTCTACGTGTCACACGTTGCGAATGCATGCGAATCGCTCGGCTGTGAATTGCTTATGGGACCGTGGCCGATATCCCCGAGCAATTCGAAGGAAATGAAATTCATAATCAAGTTTATGGACTTGATTGGGCAAAAATTTATCGGTTACCCTGCTATGTCCTTCCTCGTCTCTTATCTACGCCATTCCATGTTGACCTCAGTATCATTTTCGAGAAATGAGAAGGTAATAGGTATCATTTTGGAGGTTCTGTCAAAAAGAGATGTATACCAGAACTTGATATAGAAGAAAATTGCTACTTTAATATATTGAAATTTGATATAGTAATAACAAATTGTGTCATATCTGAAAGAGAACACTGGTGGGGTCTATAACGTGGAAAACTCGGGAAGCTTTTGTGAGAATATTTAATAAAAGTATTATTTCAACTAATTTATAGGTAACTAGTTTAAGTAATAATTACTGAAAGTTTGAGTGCGACAGAGTTTGTATAGAGTAGCAATATTTAGAAATTAAAGCAGTATGTCTACTTTTTAAAATAAGGTAGATCTTTAGTAATATACATAGGTATTTGTTATATTAAATTAAAGGAAATATTACGTGGATGATGTTAGAAATTAATTAATTTATGGAGTATATAAAATGAAACTGTGAACTAAAAATTTTCTATATAAAATTTCTGATCGGCGAAAAGTCAGACCCCATAGACCTGTGTATCTGATAAGCATAATCAAACTTTAAAGTGGTAAAACCGAAGCTCCTCCTTTATTGCACCAAGCTATTTACGCGATGGTCAGTATGCTTGTTATTTCAAGAATCTAATTTATTCGTACAATTCGGACAAACAAAGCTAAAACCCACAACACAAATACGAATATCACCGAGCATGAACATTCGCCGAGGATAGATCAAATTGCGGTTAAAGTTTGCACACCATTTTCCATTACAATGAGCCACGAGTCTCTCAAACAACAGTAGCAAAATGAGTTTCAAATACTGACCCAAAAACGTCTCCAGCAATTTTTACCATTCAATAATTGATATTCTGCATCGAAGCACCAGACGAAAATTCATAAATGCATTCAGACGAACATGGATCAATCTATTCGAGGAATAAGCGAAAGCTCTCCTCAGCAACTAGAGACTCATGAAATTTAAAGAAGGTTACAACCGCGCGTTTACGAGTCCCCATATTAATTACTCAGAGCCCTACTCAGGCTTTATTTACCGCGACAGACGAGATAGCTTAAATCAATTACCACGTGAGACTCCTGTAAACCGGCTCCGTCTTAGGCAGATGCATTCGTAATTGGCACCACCGCGAGCTGATGGCGTCGTTAGGGTACGAACGGAGATTGAATCCTCGTCGAGAGATGAAACTGCCGTTATATTCGGTTCACTGGCACGGAATCGATCTCAACACGCGTCAGGCTAATTGATTTCGATCAATCGTCTGTCTAAGACCGTCTTTCGAGGAATGCTACTTTCGATTAAAGCTTCGCTACCATAAGCATCGTCAAGGGGCGACTAATCGTCACCCACCCTGTATAAGTTGATTACAACTAACGACTATCGATACCGTCTAAACGACAAATAGAAAACTATACTTCTCTACACGCGTGTCTATATACAATCACGTATGCCAGTACGTGTCTCTCGGCGACTCTCTGACAGATAACTGTATTACTTTCGATGGAAGGTGGGACCATGTCGAGGGTCGACTTCATTTCCTATGGGACCATCGAGTCCTTCGATATCGTCTCGAAGTCCTTCCAGCCGCTGCCAATTACAGGACACGAATTACGATAAAGCGAATTAGAGGCACGTCAGCCGAGATCTAGGCGACGCGAGTCCACTTCTGTCCCCGAGAATCTGTTGTTCAGCTCGTTCGATCCTCCAGCTTCGAATCGACTTCGAGGCGGCTCCTTGCGACACGGCACGGATTGAAATGTCGCCTGATGTAGGAGATCAGGGGCCAGTTCTCTGGGGACGTTTCCGGAAATACGACTAACGTGTAAGCTCGTAAGTACATAGGAAGTATATAGCGCGGGATAGATGGCGCCAGGTCCGCACATACGACCTCGAGACACAGATCACGAGTCCCGCTATCTTTCTCCCTTCGAGGAACGTTCACGCTCCCCGCGAATCGATGGGAAATCGCCGTTGGCTGGAATCGTGGGGGTGCAGCGTGTCACCCCTGGGGACACCTCGGCCCACGAAATTATTCCGCGTGGCCTGTCGCTGATCCTAAATCAACAGCGGCGGGACCGTGTAATCGGAGCTCTTGGCGAGGCTTTTCGTCGGGTGAGCCGTGGTCACATTCGCCAGATACTTTAATTCCTCGGGATACCTTGGAGCCAGCGACGCCCGATTCCATAGAATCCTCCGCTGGACATGGACAACACCTGACTAGGCGAGTTGAGAGCCATCGGCTTTGCTCGTTCTAACAACAAGTTGGGCCACCTTTCCCCGTCGATCTTCACAGAACACCGATAGGACTCTCCAGGAGCTCGTGGGGTAACATTCACAGAGATTAGAGAGAATTGTACACCGATTCCGCGGAGGCTACCGATTCGCGCGACAGCATCAACACGGTCTGACGATTGAAGAGGATGGTCTACGATGGGACAGGGTCAGAGGGTGGACGAGGAGAGGATGGGCGATCGAGGGGCGACAAGTGCACGAGGTCGTGGTGGTAAGGAGGTGTTAGGAACACGATGGCTCGCATCTCAACCGCGCGGCGGCTCGGAGTCGACTGACATCCCGAGGGCTTCGACGCCTCCTGCTGGTCGCTCGTTCGCTCGCTCGCTCGCGCGGTGCTCCTCTCCTCGCACCACTAGGCGCAGACGCCCCAAAACAATCGCCAGCCACGATGTTTCTCTTGCTTTACATCGTACACGCTCTCCTCGTCTTCTGTCCCCTTTCGCCACTCTTTTTCGACCCTTGTAATTCATTCACGTTCACCAGCCGCGTCCAGCCACCATCCATCCATTTTCGCGCCCGCGCGTTCCACTTCGACGTTCGCTGTTTGCCGACGACCTTTGAGTTTCAGTAGGCGCGCTTTTTCGATCTCGCTACCACGATTTTCATGTCTACGTGTAAACTGTGCGTTTTGCGGAGGTGGCGAAAGCTGGTCGAACTTGTGGCTTCGGAGTCGCTCGATTATGAATTGGAGTCCAAAGTTCGGGATACCGAAAAATGTTGGCTAAGTTGTGGGTGGTGGATGCCTCGACGTTTTTCAGTGTTTAGGAGACTGTTTTAGTCTGCTTGTAGAATTCTTCAGATGCCTGGGATGGAGGCTTGAATGAAAATGATGGAAAATAATATGTACGGTATGCAGATTTTAATTATAATATAATTTGATTAATTGGGTAACACGATTCGGTAATATGATCCTTTTGATGTCATTATTAAATGTGCTTCTAATATAATGCACAGAATGGAGAATGTGATTTATATTATAGGAGTGATTCACAAAGGATGATTTTACTCCAAATATCGCTTACCAGAAGTGGTATAAATTTAGCGACAGTTTCTGCGATGCAGAAATTATGATAAATTTGTATGAAATCATACTTAACATCATATACAGCTAAATACCTTCATTCAACAATTTCACTAACATCTCGTTTCTAGTTTAATTACACTAGAACAATTCTTTCCAATACTTTTTCTATACGAGAGAACTATTTTTCAATCTCCCTTCATTCGATTCAATCTTTCCTGCAATTAAACTTTTCTAAGGCTTCTCACTCTAAAGAAATATCCTGCGACCTTCGTCGGATGGTCTAATTAAAATTGTTTTGAGCATGTCGCAATGGTCTCCTTCTGTTCCTTTATAAGTCTTCGCAAAAAAAACGTGCTTCTTTGTATCTCATTACTCAAAAAGGCGCTTTGGTGTCGTCTCGCAGACGCAACAATAGAAATAGCCGACTTGCTCCTCAGCTTCCGTCTTCTTTATTAATCCTTTAGCTTCCAGTCGTCCTCTTTTCCTCTGAAATGGCCTGGTACATATCCATGCCACGTGTCGCCTCACACTGCCCTCCTGCTCGCATTCTTCACCGCGGACACGGGTCATACATCCTCCTGCTACCGCCTGACCTTTAACAAATCGCGAGAGCGCGAATCAATTCCTCCTCTCGCGTTTCCCTGCCTCGGTCGACCTTCGCGACGACGCAACTTTTATTACAGCATCACGTATGCATGAGTTTCGTCTGTTCTCCACGGCGTTACGTTCTACCAGCTTCTTAAATTGCTTCACAAGTTGCTGAGAGATTCCGTCACTTTTAACTGCCGTTTATGCGACGCACGATCAAAGTCCACTTGCTGGAAGAGGTATGGCATCATGAGCCATGAACTAGGCACCATTAGCGGCTTTATCCCCCTGCATAGCTGGTATGCTTTGCGTGGAATGTATCTGCATGATACCATATGAGTTATCGTCCACCAACAGTGCAGGCCAGTCAATTTGCTCAGAAATGCTCGAGTGGACAGCCCTGGAATATAGCTTCGTCAGAAAATCTGGGAGGGTACTAAAGTCAACATGTTTCGAGTACCCGAATGAGGGTTCGACTGGGTTTGCAAGAGGTAAGGGCTTCTATTCTCGGTTAGTGGTCATAAGAGAATTCCACCCCAAGTCTCGCTGCTCACAATCAGTAGTTTCACTCAACTTTATTGAAGGGAGACACGGGACACTCCAAGAAGCTATTTTTCACTGAAACTCTATCGATTTTATATTAATCTTTCAAATTTATGCAGCACATTTGAATGATATACGTCTCTTATTTTTTCAGACTGAATTATTAATTTTAAATGCACTTATAAATTAATATGTTACTATGTAACATAATGCAATGCTTCCAAATTTAGACTCCTTTTCTTTGGTAGCACCTAGAGAGTGGCATTTGCTGCAAAAGTCAATTTCGTAATGTCAGCTGAATTTTATTACCACCACTGTAACTTCTAACAAGCACAGATAGGAAAGGATAAAAGTGACTTTGAAAAACTGGCAGATACGTGATTTTATTTCCTCATCGAGCCGAAGCTATTTTATATGATCGATGCACGCCGAGCTTTCGCCTTTGTAGCATAGTTCGCTGGCACTAAATTGGCAGAACTTTCGCTTCTCGTTATTCTTTCGCTGAAGAACTTTTAGCATCGTTTTCTAACGCTACCATCGGTCAGAAATTTCTTTCTCTACCAAACCATATTTTTCTTTCTAGCTAGAAAGACTATAAATACTAATTTTTTATAATTTCTCTCCTTTACTTAAACTCCCCATTCAACTACACATGTGTACACTGGAGAACGAATGGTTCACTTCTGATTATATTTCTCTGCCCCCATAAAATTATATCCGTATGCTGTGGAACAGTATATTTGTTTTTTCCCTCCATTCATATTTCGGGATTATCCATTACAGTTCTCTTTACTGCGAGAGATGAAGCACACTCTACGCGCGTGCGAAGAGGTTTTGAAAATGATTCAGAGTTAAACCAAATATATGCATTAAATCTGTGCTTCCGCTTATTTCCTCAGTGAAAATATTTTCTATCGTCGATTACCATCGACTGTATTTTCAGAAAATCCATCTCGTTCGATGTCTCGTCGTTTGAATCCTCCTTTACCTCAAAGTCCTATGAAATAGGACACCAATAAATCCTAAAGTTAATAGGACACTCTGTTTCCCTGGGAATACTCGTTCTAAGCTAAAAACACTTATTTTATTTTACGAAGCAAATTGATGTCGCCCAGTAATTCCATAAATGTCACGAGCACCGTCGTAGCTCAGCCTTCTTAATGATCGTTATCATCCCAGCACTCGCTGTTCTCTCATGATCAATAACGTCACGTCGCCAATCATCTTCTTTTCGTCTAGTAATCCGTCTTATCATTTTCTGATTAAGCTCAACGACAAATTACTAGATTCAATACACGAACGTTCCTTATGATTCAATTTTTTGTGTAGCTTGCTTTGAACTTCGTTCATATTTTGATTGCATTTTTCGATAGTCAAGGTTTAGGAAAAACACGAAGTACTTCGTTACTGGGTCCTTTTATTTGAAAAATATAATACCTTGCAGCATCACTGGCAAATCTGGTATTAAAATTTTCGAAAGATCCACGAGGTAGAAGGTGTAGAAGAAAGTTTGGGATTACGTTGAGTGTTGTCAAAAGGTGTGTTCAGTGTGAGAGTGAAGAGAATAAGGTAGAGTGAAAGTTGCCATACAACACAGCTAAACTGGGATGATCTTATCATAACCCAGTGTTATTCCCTCCCTTTATACGACTTAATTCTACCTGGTACTCAAATAAGCTTTGTTGTCCCTTAGCTCTGTAATCTTAATACATTTTGGAAAAGTAATTTAATTGTGACAAATACGTTTCTCTTGAAATTAAGTCCCTCTTTCAGCAGAGGAGAGAGGTGTCCTAGAATGTAGAAAATTGATACAAACAAATTTTGCATTATTTATCCTGAAGGTGTATTACTAATGTAAATATACTTAAATTAAACCGTATCCTTCTTTTACATAAATCTTTTCAGAATTTATTTGTATTACTAATTAATTTAGGAATCAACATCCGAAGAATTTATTTCATGATGGTTTAAAACTTTGTAAGCTTCTTAAGCTGTACCCTGTTCGTGAACAAAAAACAACAACATGAATTCATGATTTAACATATTCCCTCTCAAAGCTCACAAATGCAAGTGTTTTAAGCTCCAGTAAAATAACGTGAATTCAAATTTTCACTGTTAATACAGCAAATCTGTGTTATTTCAGAACTTCTACTAAAATAAGTCCAGACATAAAACTAGAGTCTACTAGTTCACAGTATCCCCCAGCTGTTTTAATAAACCACTTTTCCTAATATGAAACAATCAGTAATACTACGGACACTTTCATGGAAACGTTTCCTTCGAGCCATTTTCACCAAAGTGGCATGACAAAAGCCTTCGCAACCTTAAGTAGAGGGAACGTTCAGCCAAGAAGCTTCGCTCTGTGCCCCGCTACGCCTAATTAACTGTAATGTAAAAGCATCCCCCGTCTTACAGCAAGCTGATTCGACAGAACAGCGTGTTGCAGCGGGAGTTGTAGCAGATATGAAACAGGAGAATTTACCCAGTGGGGCCACATTTTTCAGAGATAAAGCGCGCTTCATCTGAGCCAAGTCTCTACGACCCAGTTTCTAGGTTTCTACTTTTCGGTTCTTTTGCGAGGAGCATACGTCCGGCACACATGCCAGTCTTTGTCAACCTCTGGACCTCCATTTCATTGGATTTTTCATGCTACGCGTCTCGTATTGTCCGATAACGTCGACAGTGCCAGTCGAGTAACATGATTTGGAAGACCGAACCCTCGTGTATCGTCAACTGCTCGCGCAAAAAGCCTCCAAGGATGCTTTCGAGATAACCCGTCCTTTGTCCCGCCTTTGAAGCATATTCTCGCAGACCTCCCAAGACCGATTTGCATTCATACACATTTCTAGGGAAAATATATCAGCCTCCTTTTGAACCAGTTGCTGTGTAGCGTGTATCTTGCCATTTTGAAGTGCCATTTTTTGATAAAGATAGCATTGTTCTATTTTTGGAAATTTTATATTTTCGATGAGTAACTACGTATATAAAATATGCTCACTATTTTGCTTGGGATGGGATCTTTTGTATTTAGTAACTTGAACGAAATTTTTGTTAAGTAATTTTGCTAGTGGTTCTGAATAATCACAGCTCAAGTTAATTTCAGAGATAATAGAAATCGTCTTGTGATTGTGAGTTCTATTCTCATCGTAAATTGAATTCTGTGGAGGAAGCCACTATAGGTTTCTATTTTATGCTTTAATAAACTCTAGTTATTTTTTCCCTATCTCTTAAAATTACTTTGTAATTTTGTATTGAAATATAGTGTGTATATTGTAATGGGAGGGAAACGAGTCCTAACACAATATTTTAAAAGAAAGTACGGAAATTACAGAAAGAAGAATGTCACGCATGAATCACGAAGGAACAAACGTGTGGTACACTACACTGTATTCCATTTATTCCATGTATGTATCTATACATGTACTTTCTCCCTACGTGGAACCATTATTAAGCCCGCTCATACAAAGGGTACCCGTGCTTTGTGTTTCAAAATTGGCAAATATGGACTTTCCCTGGAACATAATTAAAAATTCTCCTTCTTCACAGATACATGATTACATCAGTCGTGCGACATTGTTCATACACAATATAATTAAAAATTTCACTTTTACGCCGCCAGTTTTACAGCTCAGAGGAGCAATCTGCAAAGTTAATATGAAACGAATTATTTTACCGAAAATATCAAAATCACGAAAATTGTGTACAGAATTTGAATGAATGAAACTTTTAGTCTCCATAATCCTGTTATCGCAATATTTCAATGATCCTTTATTATTTCTTCTGATCCTTGATAAATGACAAAATCATACCCTTGAAACTCCCTTCAAACCCTGGGTATCTAAATCCCATTGATCCTTTAACCACGACAAAAACTCGTCAAAGTGGGATTGAAGAAGAAACTAACACTAATCTGCTTCCAAATAGGACAAGGATTTAAATCTACAACTTACGTAAACTAGCATTCAATTTTATTCCTATTAAATGAGCCAATAAAATTGTTCGTTCAAACGATTATCTTTAAATACCAAGGTATTTGAGGTACATGTTCAACCTAAAATAACATAGTGAAATATTGTAATATTTTTCTTTTAATGAATTCTTTCCATCATTTCGCGATTTACATTGTAAACCATTTCTCCATCGATGGTAATTTTATTAACTACACTTTAGCTTTATTAAATCTCGAAAGATTAAATTAAACACCACCGTGTGACATCTAGGGGAGCAGTCTCAGGAAACGTAATATTACTTTGAAGTGGTCACTCCAACCGCGTGCCGATATTATATGATCCCAGCTTGAGAATGCAATTCCCTTTTCTGCGCAAAAATCCACAGTTTTCCTTATCATCTCCGCGAAAGATCGTGACACCGATTATTAACACGCGGTCGAAATGCATTATACGTCGTAAAATCAAACGCTTTGTTGCCCCACGACACGGACAGTTCATAGAAACACTTTGTTCTCGAGAGTTTACCATATCGCTCTATTGAGGGGCAGTTTCTATCGAGGACAGGTCCAGAAACAGAGACTAATATCGCGAGAAGGCCATGTAAAATTGAAGCAAACATCACTGGAAGTCTCTTCTCCTTGATTCAATCGAGATATTGGCGAGCAAACTCTGTGAACGTGGTCAATGAATTAAATCCCCAGCGAATTGAACCTTAGCTATAGCTCGATTCGTTCTGAATAATATTAGTAAACTTTTACATACACACGTAGATATATGGATCTCGACTTTGAAAGCAAGAAACTTGCGAAACGTGCTTATCAAATATTTAGACTTTATTCTTGAGTGATTCAGGGAAGATGTTGGTAACAGCAATTCAAATATTGATGCACTTTGAGTTTTTCTGACGGTTTCTTAAAATTATCCAAATTGCACGTTCGAGTAAGTTTTTCATTCGACTGTTGCAGAACATTTACTTATAAATGAGATAGAATATTCCATGCGCTAAACAATCACGAAACAATGAACAGATTTCAAACTCGATTTTAATTAATGTCAAGTGCTGACGAAGTGCTATAACTTGATTCTTTGAGAAGGAGGTTATGAGGAATAACAAAGCACGCTCTCGTCGCTGTTCAGATGACTGCGATTCCAAGCAACTTTTCCTCAAGTTTCTCAATTAGATCTCGAAGCTACAGAGATATCACAAAGTTGAAAAACAGATTTAACTTAAATCGTGTATAATCCTTTTGCGATACTTTACACGAAAGATTGTTCACTGCATATGAATAATTAAAATAGTTCCAACAAATTGAGAAGCACGAGAGGATTTTATTAGAAATCCTTGCTTATACTCTGAATTCTGTATTAATTTTATGAAAACCCTAAGCCCTAGCTCTACAGCAAAAGACTGAATACGAAGTAGATAATCCAGTTTAGAGACAGACGAACCGCATAGTTTGATTAAATGGAAGTTAATCCCTCAGTAACACCATTCATCTGCCAGATTATGACGAGACAAGAATTCTTGACTACAATTTCCAATTATTAATAAGACCCCATTTGTCATTTAATATTACATCAGATTGCATCGTAATATCTTTCCCTTCAACACTTCAATGCTCTAAAGGATAATAAGAAAACCTTAAGTAACTGTGTAGGAGTAAATCCCATTGTGAAAATCGTAACTCCTAACAAGTGCCTTTTTATAGCATGAAAACGGTTCATTGAATACAGAACTGTATCCACTAAGGAGATAGAAGCTGTTGCATTTTACATCTTGAAAGGTCCACAGTGTCATACAAAGGATAAAGGGCAGAGTTCTAGTTCTCATGGTCCAGCCTATATCCGGAGAGCTCAGCCTGTGCGAAAGTCGCGACGTTTGACGACTCAGATTACGCTCTTATGGTAAATGGAATCGATTCGACAGACTTGGAGAGCCTGCGACGAAGCGGTGTTTGCTACCATCGCCAAATGTATCAGTGGAATGAAAACTGGTTTACAGATGGTCCTGTTAAAACTTCGAGCGTACTGGCCAAAACGAGTTTGTAATCCCGTTTTTTCGACACCAGTTCTCGCTGTTGCCTGAACATCTCGCTACAACAACTCGGTAGCGAACTAATGGAAAGCGTAGAAGCGAATACGATTGTATGTTTTGTACCGAAGATTCGAGCGCGGAAAACTGAATTGTTCAGCTCCTTTGTGTTGTGGTAGAAGAGCAACGCTAATTAGCGTGAAATTCGGGAAGGATGAAATAGAAGCTTTAAGTTAGAAACAGTTCTTTGAAATGGGCAATGAGAAACAGTGTAGATGTTATTCATTGCTTATATTGTATCCAAATACTTCAAAAATTAAAGCTTTTTCAAATTAAGTTTCCAAGAGTAACACTCAAAATTGATACCTAATACTGAAAACCAGTTGCATCGTTTTTTCATTTGGAAAGGGTATTCAGAAGTTTACTTTCAAATAATGCTCGTTTTTTATTGCGTGGAAAAAAAACGATCTACTATCTCATAGCTTAGCGTGTTTGAAAGTAATGGGAATATTATGACGATAATATTAAAGTTTCGAACGCAATATTTCATTTTTATTTCCTTCTATAATTGACAACGATTCGTTTTATTTGAGGAGGTGGTTACCACTCAGCCAGCTTTCCGTTTCCTTGGCGTAAAAGAGAGAGGCATAATGAAGATAATTTAGAATTAAAACCGTCTTCATTGAATCACGGAAAACGAAGTGCGATATTACCCAGCTATTTCTTGACCGTGAGAAATATTTCATTAAATGCACGAGGTGCCATCGTTTGAAAATTATTAATTCTAACTAGTGAGAAACATGTGAAATTTTGCTTCAGCTCTGCGTTAAAGAATTAGATTCCCCTTTCTACGTGTAAGCTAAAGTGATTTAGAAGCAACTAACTAGAGATATATCAGTATATTATTTATACTTTTTCTCATACACCTTATTGTAATATATAGTAAGGGAATTATTCATATTCAACGAAATGCTGTAATTGGTGGATGTAAATATGTGAAGTGATATCAAAGGAATTAAGTATCTAGTGTGATATAACCAGATTCATTATCCGAAAAATTGTTAATGTATTAGCATGACATAACGAACACGTTATTAAATTTCAAACAAGTAAAAAGTCACATGCACTCTCTCATAAAAAGCCTTAAACGATGCATCTATCTCGTTAACATGAAAGCGTTAATTACGAACATTCCTAATAATTTAACATTATGAAATGTTCTCTTTAAACTTTTAAAGTCTTGTTCATTCATTTATTCTCTCAAAAATGTTGAATATGTAAATAAAAGTATAATTTCCAGTGAAATATTCTCGTATTTTATTTACCCCGGAAAATTTACTAAAATTCAATTATAAAATTTAAGTTTGAAATATATATTAATTTAAACCTGAGTACTGGACCCTTACAAATGTGTTAATGAGATGATTAAACATACTCAGCATAATTTCAACAAAGTAAGCACCAAGAAATTGCGAAAATTTATGGAACAGTTCATGTACACGTTTTAGCTTTCAACGCGATGAAATCGAGGAACTATCAGTGTCATCACAGCGCGCCCTTATTACTCAGGATCTTAGTAAAGTGAACATCCAAGATTTTCTTAATCCCAACTCAAGATATGTAGGGTGCACCACTTCGAAGGCTCCACTTTAACTAAAATGGAAGAAAAGGTAATTGGAAATAGATAGGACCGAAGAAACCATCATCAGAGTATGTATTTAGGAAAGGCGTCAAATATTGATAAAATATTGATCCGTGTATGATATATTAGAAATGAATTAAACTTAAATATAGATATCTCAAGAACTGCAAATCAACTCAAGATTTAAAATCACAATCTGTTCGATTTAACAAATATTATTATCACTATATGCATAACGATAAATAATATCTAAAAAAATATCTGCCATTTCTTGAAAAATTTTTCATAAAGAAGGTATAGTTAATACAGTAACACTAACGAATGACACCACACTGATTCAGTGCAAAATCCTTTACTGCTATTCTGGGACAGTGAATTAAACCAGCTGAAGCAACATCCTGATAATTTATAACAAATTTTTAATCGGTTCAGAAATCCTGAAAACGAGCTTAGCTCGTCCGTCTTTTCTTTATCTACGTACAGGTGTCCTCAACTGTCGCGCCAGGTGGCCGGAAGTTCGCACCATCAATCCACCAACAACCATCGGTAAAGTAAGACGTCTAGGGTCGACAGTTTATCGAACCACAAAACGAAAGCTCAGCTTGAAAACAGCTTGCGAGGCATCTACCTTACCAACAGTGATAAAGCGACGCTGCTGCTTCGAGTTACCAAAGTCAGCTCCAACAGGAAGTGCTAGGAAACAGGAAGGAGCTTTTCCTTCCAACAGTTGATAAATCGCTTCCGTTTAACAAGTGGGATCGTACCTTTCGCCAAACAAAAACGAAAACTACTACAGGAATGATCATACACGGAAGAGCCAAGGCAAAAATCTCCAACGCTTGATGAATCTGTGCAGTGTTTCAATTAAGAGCTGTTGCTCAAAGAGGAGGAAAAAAAGCACCACGTTTCTTTGATGTGAGTGATATTTTAAGGAAAAAAATTTTAATCAGTCCTTTTCACTGTGGCGATCGATACTTTTTTCTGCTTTTTTTTACCGTGATACTTTCTGGGTCGCACTGATTTTCTTTTCTATGCAAGAGGAACACGTGTATCGTGGTGCCTCACACATACGCAAACAGCCAAGAGTAGTCAGCTAAATACAGAATGAAAATTTGAAAGAGTGATTCTACGTATCGAAATGGGATGAAAATTGGGAATGAAATTGCATTTGGGGATTCGTTTCGGAGTTATTGATTGTTGCAAGAACGTCTAATATTCGCATAAAATGTGTCTGACTTGAAACTTACTCTACTGGCCGTGTATACTAGTCTGGTCGAACATCATGCAAATAGTAATACAAGACCCTAGCCAGACACAATGAAATCAGTAGAATAAGACACAGGCCAGACACAACGAGGTCAGTAGAATAAGTCCCTAGTCAGACACAGCAAACTCTGTAGAATAAGTCCCTACCCAGGCACAGCGAAGCCAGTAGAATAAGTCCCTAGTCAGACACAACGAAGGTAGTAGAATAAGTAACTAGCCAGACATAGCGAAGACAGTAGAACAAGTCACTAGTCAGGCACAGTGAACCCACTAGAATATGTCCTTAAACAGACACAGTGAAATCAGTAGAATAAGACCCAAATCAGACACAGCGAAGTGAGTAGAATAAGTCCTTAGTCAGACCCAGTAGAATACGTCCAAAGTCAGACACATTCAACGCGTCTTTTACGTGAGACGTTTTCTGAGCAATTACGAACTCCGAAACGAAGTCTAAAATACAATTCTATCTATTTCCATTTTGATCTTATTTAACATACAGATCTCTTCAAATTTTTGACATCTATGGTCACACACCCTATACAGAATGTTTTAGATCTGTGAAGATCAACGTAGGAGGATGTAATCATGGAGGAAAAGAAGAAAATTTGAAGGTACCTCATAAGCTGCAGTTTATTGGAAATTTGAAGTTCATTAGTAACTTTAGAGGATAAAGATGTCAAAAACTCACATATCCTTCTGGACGTAATCCTGTCAGTTGACGGCTTCTGAGATACTCTGATTTTTAAAAAGTTTCTGAAAGCTTTATAATGGGGGCGAGTTAATCAGTCAGCATTATTCTTCGCACGGTCATAAATAAAGTGAGTGTTCGTCTCGACTGCATATGAATATGCATGAAGATACTCCACTGTGTATATAAAGAGGAAAATAAAGAACTGCTGCAAGGGAGAAGACCAGGAAATACCGATTTAACCAGAAGGAATAGCTACGGAGAATAAAGATGAGCTTCAAAAATAATATATAGCAATGTATACTGATAACATTACTTAATCATTCCCACGTAAAATTTTTTACTCATTGCATTCATAACAGAAAACACTAACTTACAATTTGAAAAATGATTACTCGACGTAGCTATATTTTACTGTAAATATTTTTATTTCCTAAACGTATATATCTCGATTTAAAACTCTATTTGCTTATATTACCAAGGATTCGTAGTTCAACTGGTGTTATAAAGATGGATGACTAAACCAACAGAATATGTGAGACGCATGCGAGCTTGAATTTTGGCATGCAATCAGACTCCGATGCATCAATATTGACTTTGGCCACGGGAGCTTCGAGTACGAATACATGTTGTTACTTAAGGCTCGGAGATATTGAAGCTTGATGTACCTTTATGCCTGACGAAATATCATCTATTAAGAAAAATACGAACTTTGAATCTTCTCGACTCATAAGCCTGAAATATAGTTAAGTTTAGAAAGATATTACCTCGTAAATATACGCCCTTCGAAATAGTACCTATTTCGTTCAAAGTATTTCATGTCTAACTTTAAGAGTAAATCGTAAATACGAAAATACTTCAAATATGATTTCTAAATTTACGCACTATATTGTATTTGATCTCAATAAAACAATGCAGCGTTTGTTTCGTACTACCCATATTTCAAAATTTCATCGATTCGTGTGCGCTATATGCCAACTATATTGGTATTTTCACTCAGTAGAGACTCTCGCTCAAGTTTGACAGAAATTGCAACGCATTCGTTCATCCAACCGAGAACCTCGTTTAGCCGTGGTAGCTGATTCATCGAATAATCCGACTTTACCTCGTAAAGTCAGAATATTTCATATTCAGTCATATTTTAGATGGCAAGGTTAATGATATAATGATGGTACAATTTTAACTACCAATGTCAACACTATACCACTAGAAAATCCAATTAACGTAACCACGTGGGAACTTTTAAGAAAGAAAAAAGTAGGTCAATGAAAAATACGCAAATATCTTCCAATAAGTCCCCAACAAATTTCCCTACTTTGGCACCATTAAAACTTTTAAATTGCCAATTAAATGTAAATAATAAATGTCACTTCCTTCAACAAAGTGTGTTACTAAACCCAAGAAGAAAATAATAAACTAAAGCATCGTCATAAAAAATTGAGGTCAGCACATGGTAGGTTAAAAAATCAATTGCCCTGAGCAACAAATTGACTTTTTGCTGAAGCCATAATGTTTTCCAATCAATCTAATAAATATAAAAAGTACGAAACTGGTGACCGGTGACCCAAATAGTAAACTCACTCTACAATATAGACAGTTCATTCCTTCTATATGTAGGAGCAAGAATGTTAATTCCATCTCCCTGCTTCTTAGCCAAATTCATTTTCAAGAAAATTAGACCAAGGAACATTGGCAGAAAAGTCAAGAATTTCGTGGATTCTAGGATAATCGCCTCCTGCGCTCCACGAATACTATAAGAAGAAGAGTTAGAGTAAGTAAGAACTCTAATAAGAAAGAAGTGTAATGAAATCGTATCGCTCTGTTTTGATAGCGATTCAATCGAAAAAATGGGGCGTGAGGGAAGTCGACCCTAATGCTTGATTGCAATTTGAAACGTCCTCCAATAAAAACTTATGAACTGACAAGAACAGCGAATGGTATAGCTTTAATGGCAACAACGAGACTATGTTTATTGGAGAACTTATTTATTTTTTAGCGTCATCTAGTTAAAAAGTGTACGTATATGAAACAGCGTTCCATATTATATCAGGGGTTGTACGGGGATGACAAATTGTCATTCTCCAGCGAAACCCTTCAAATAGAATTTATATGTAATTCGAGATCTAGTCAAATTTATTAAAAATTGTTATAGCCTGCGATCGCTATCGGGATCGTTGCAGCACAGACATAAAAATATAACTTTATCGAACCCATAAAACGTGTCATATAGACGTGTATATGATATCAACGTCGTTCTCGTAAAAAAAGGAAGAGAGAGTTTGTTCGAGATGAAAATTTTTATTATTATTCATAAGGAAAATTCTCATCTGCAATGAAGGCATGTAGATTACAACAGAGGGTAAACGTGAATTAACTAAAGAAGACGAAGTTACATCATTCCTAGAGGATCAACGACAGAAGTTTCTACTTTGCCTGAATTTTTATACGTGTAAACGTTCCGAGTACTATGAATTGTGGTATTTAATACGACTACGCAAATTGGGAATGACAAAACGATGAATCAGATTATGTATTCTGCAAATGTTTGAGCGCCAACACTGGACGTCATACGTCCGTCTATTTACATTTTACGATACCCTGGGTCATCGATCCTCGTTCAAGAGGGTAATCGCTCTACCCTCGTATCACGTTTCTCTATCAAGATTAAATCCTTGTCATCTCACGCGTTAAATTATTTATTTTATATCCTACACGTTAAACTAGCCTGACGTAAACTGAAAGTTAATTACTTACATATTAACGGAAGACATGGGCATCGATTAAATTGGCACTCACCTGAAACAGAAGAATAAATTCACTTTTAAATACTGTAATAAACCTTATATAGTGTTATAGGAGCTTGGTATAAAAATATAACAAAAAAATAATTCCATGAAAGATATGGTCTTTATATTGGTATTCGAAAGTAATTCATGCTTACGATACGTGATATACCTAAACACAGTAGAAAATGTATGGCAATACACACTTTTCACAAAGATAATTTTCGTATGTATTCTCTCTCTTGTTGTGCTGAACGTAAGAAAACACTTGAAGCATACAAAAATACCACAAAACCATGAGCTTTATCTAAACCTTTCAGTTTTCTTTCAGTGCACAGAAGTGTTAAGAAAAAGGAAGGAAGAAAAACCAGTAAAAAACACGTGGAAGGAAGAGTACTAAATTCACTTTGTGATGTAGAGACTGGATCAATCACACAAAGACTGCGACAAGCTTCTGCCATTACTAAATAATAAGACAGCGTCGACTGCTTTGCTCTGCTGCAGCCACAACCAAGAAGAAACAAGCCGAAACGTGCCACATTTCTGATTCACAAGCTTCATGAATTAATTGCGACATTCCACTGATCTCTTCCTTGGTTCTTCGGGTTTCGTCGCGTCGACCGCAGAATGCAACAACGTCAACACCGCTACCCCAAGTGGAATAACGCTAGGGATAATGGCTGCACTCGTTAATCGTAATAACGTCGCATTGAGACTCCTTGAATGGGGCATAAAAGAGGAGGGCAAGTTCGAGAGGACTTGAAATCGAGGACTAACATGAAAGAACCGCTTGGAATAGGAATGTGGTCCTCATTTGTACGGGTGTAATAGGAATCGACCTGAGGTCACTCTCTGACCTTGTCTTTTAAAGACGAGAAGTTATTCGGGTGAAACAGCGACTAGCAGCTGCTAAAGCTTGTCGGGCGATTGCAAAGAAACTATCACTTAATTGTCACATAAACATTCCTCCTTCGATATGTTTTATGGTAAAAGCTCTTGAACGATTAGGTCGTTCGAGTCGATAAGGGGAATCTTTATAACGCAAAGTTTAACAACGATTATATTCAATGCTATTTCTGAAGTGTATAATGAGTATTTTATTAGGGGTGAAGTATTATGATTCTGTGATTCGTGCATAGATGAGGAGATAATAATTACGAAAGAATGAGAAATATTGAAACTGTATAAATCATTAGGTTTTTCAAATGGTAGAAATTTGGACTCAGGAGGAGGTTTAGATTAAGGAGGAGGCTTGCGAGGCCAAGAATTAAATGAATGGTTACGGGTTCCTTGATTAAATTGGTTAAAAAGGCATAACCTAGATTCGAGAGATTTAAAAGATCATCCTTCTTCTTTAGGTTTTGTACGAAGCGAAGAAAGAGGCAGAAGATGTGGAAACAATGATATAGAATTAATATAAAGTGGAAGGAAGAATATCTGATCATGTCAGTTCAAAGAAAACCACCCTTGCTTTTGTGAAATTGAGAAGAAAGGACTTAAGAATCTTTAAACGAAGTAAATAAGATCTATTTCAAATTTAACAAGCTCAGAAACGATAATTCTAGATCTGCCGAGCTCGCAAGATGTGATACTGCATCCCTGAAATGCAAAGGACGTCTTTGGATTACTCAAAATAAAAAAGATAACCTCGATTTCAGTGGCATCCGATATTATACTTAGAACTTGGCACCTTATCTTCAAAATACCAGATCTCAGACCTTGAAATCCTGAAATCCTTAAGATTCCCAAAACCTCGAAATCCTCAAATGTTAAGGTTCTGAAAATTTTAAGATCAAAACCCTACAAAATCCTTAAATACTATAATCCTCAAAATATCAAAAGCTTCAGGACCACGAGACCCTCAGGTTCCAGGAACAATTTCGTATCCAATTCGAAATGAAAAGTTTTCCCATTTCTATGCTCTAGTAACCTTAATTTGTAGATATTGCGTGCTATTGTGCGCAATGATCCATTGATATTGCCTCTTTTGGAGGTTTCCATATGCACTCTGTTACAAAACGCTGGAATAATGAGAACTTGATCTAATTTTAAGACAGCACTGCAGGTTAGAACAAAAAGCTATATCTTTTCCACTCAGGAACATATTGATGGATTTAGGAAACAAACTGGGACATCCAGGTCGTCGTATTTGTTCCAGCAGAGAACTAAACCCTCCTGTTGAATTCAGACGCTATAACAGGTGAAGCGAATAAAGTAGATTTACGCTAAAGCAAACGTGAATTTCACGCATGAGTACCTGCGTGTACTACAAATGTAGAGGTAAAATGTAATTTCAATATCACAATATAATTTCTTTCATTATATTTAGAGAATTTAAAAAGAAAAAAAGCAATTTCGAGTTTTATAAATTTAATGCTATCTTCGATATAAAATACAATATTAAATATCGAACCGAAACGTATTTCAATAAGAAATGAACGGTCCATTACTTTAATGTGTTATCTCTGTTAACAATTTCACGAGCCATCTATTCATGCTTCATCCCAAAATATTATTTTCCGAATAGTTAGCTTTTATATACATTTATCGCGTGAAAATTGATGCGAATAATCAGTACGTACGAATATTTAAAAAATCCTTTCCCCTTTAATCTACTTTGCAGAGGAATTTGCAAATCAATGATCTGCGAACCATGATTCATAAGCAAGTTATGAAAATCCTGCTCCACTTAATAAAGAAAAGAACCTTTCAGCGATATTATACTCTACAAGTGCACCGTATTTTACATATATTTTACTACGAGCTGCCTTGTCGCCCTATTATTATGCTTCCGATGAAAAAGAAGAATAACATGTTCTGAAGTGTTGCTTCTAAAAATAGCAACTTCATAATACTTAATAAATTTTCGATAGGTTACGTGCAAAGGATTACTATACAGTGGAAAATCTGGCAAGAAAGCTTCCTGTACAAAAATGGAACTTGGCAGTTGACATCAAAGAGGTCTTTAAAAATGAAACTATTTCACTATGCCAAAGATCTTTATCGACAGCACGATAGTTTGGCTTCGCTGAAGCACAAGAAACAAAGCGAGCAACCAGGCCATTCGGAAAAAGCAGCACTAATGTTCTGTTGTACAGGATATGACAAAAAGCACTTTGGATCCGACTGCTTTGCGTGAAACGTGGTACTTAAGCATGAAAGTTCTAAAAGCATCGCGTATTGTACTGTCTCTAATGTGCTGGTCAAAACTTGTATGTGACTAATACGAATAACAATAAAGTATGTAGGTACATAAACATGAAAATAATGCTTTATGAGTACTAACTGTAGCGTAGCAACCAAGGAAATGCATTTACAAGTACCAAACTTTCATTTTATTTTTTTAGAAACGAGGGCGTCGTGTTCAATTAAACGTTTTATTAGTATTACTGTTTTTATTACTTATCTTGATATTATAGCATAGCTATAATCTCAATTAAAACCTAACAAAATATGTTTAAGAGTCACTAAAAGAAACTGCCGAGCTTAATTCATTTTTCACCAAATTCCAGAATAAACGTATGTCTACAGATTTTATGTACTATGCTTATTTTATCTTAAATCATTAAAGAATGTAATATGCAATATTTGCCCAACTGTTTCGTAACTAAGCTTCCATAATATTTTACAACTCCATGTCTTATTTACATATATCGTTCATGTAAATGCAAGTCAGCTAGCAGCTCTCAAGCGTACAAAGCGTAGAGTGCTACCAATAGTTGGAGGAATTCTACTACAAGACTCTCCAAAAGCAAATTTATGTACCTACCACACCTACATGTTTTGAAAGAGGAAAGGAAGACATATGTAGAATAGCAAATTTTGTCTTTATAACTTGTCTTGTATTATTATTACCCTGAATTAAGGAAAATATAGGACACTGTACATATCAAATTTCTGTGGTTCCTGCCAATTCCAAAAACAGCTTGAAAGCACACAGAGCTGCAATTTAGATAAAAATAAGTTCAGGTACAGTTGTAAATAATAAGGATCTGACAAATATTCCTCTTGGAAATCCAATGCCTAGTGAAATTATGTTCACTATAAAAGCGTTATCGTTTGTAGCCAGGCACTAATTAATTGTCCACCCTTTTGAATTCATTACGGTCAGTATGTTTAATATACATACATACGTGCCATTGCGTGAAAGAATGTAACACCACGTTGGTTATTCCATGCAGGATTTTTACTTTTCAACCAGTTTTTATCTTTATACGTCAGAGAATGAAACGAATTTTTAACGAATAAAGCGCCTCACACTGCACGTGCTTCGTAAAGTCTATTAAACCTGAACCGCTTATGTAATACACACGAATGCTCTGCTCCTTTGTTGTGGAGAATTTATTTAAATGGCAATGGCGAATTCATCCTACTTTTGTACATTACACGTACTAAAGTCATTTCTCTTCTTTTAGTGCCCTTAGTTCTCTGTATTGCGCTAGTAATATCTTGATCACCTGATGCAAGACAGTGATGATATATTAATAGGTACATTTTCTAGCGTAACAGAGAAATGTCACGTGCATCTCGGTGCAACGCAATTTATCTGGATACTAGGAAAATAGGTTAAACAAGAATGACTTATTCCACCAGTAAATGGCTATCTCTATAGCATATACAATGTTACTGATCCTCCTATATTTTATCGATGCAGGGATTACATTTTGTATTCACTATGATCTTTGTCATAAATATATATACCTTATCCAACGAATGCACGCATACTTTGCAGTAGCGTAGATTACCATCTCAATTATGGGTTTCATAGAAACGAAAGACAACATTTCAAAAACTTCGTGATAGCTTATGACATCTACATAATCTTTAGATAGATAAATTTCAAAAATAAAAGTTTTCTCTCGCCACGAGCGTGGGAACGCGAGAACCGAGTGACCTCGCTTCGACAGAAAAATGACTCGTTCAACGTTAAAAACATCCTTAACTCCATACTTCCTATAGTAATCGAGATTTCCAGGGTTGAAAATCACAGAAAAATACAGTGGAAACAGCTACGTAAAAGTGAATTGAAACTAATACTTCATCATTTATTAAGTCATTAATCTGCCCAGAGCTTCAGCTGCTGAAAACTTAATGCAATTAAAAACGAGGATTCGAGTTAAATAAGATTGATTGTTCATCAACATGAAAGAGAAGCTCCAGCTGAAGGATAAATATTTCTTCTACTATGTTACTTTTTTGTATTATTGTTGTTCGTAAAACTCTTCTCTAGCACAGGAAAAAAAGCGGTGAATCAAACTACTTGACTATTCTTGCACATGTTTGGATGATAAAAATTCAGTGCAGTCATAAAAACAGTCATTAGAGAAAGTGGAGTACTACGATATCGAGAGCCAAGAATTCACATTCATTCTGTCTAGATTTCAGGCTCCACGCTTAAAGCCTTGTTTACGCCCAGATATGCTAATTCCAATTCAGTTTCAACTAGTGGTATGATCATATTTCTCGAATAGTGATACTAGATCTTCACTCTGTTGATTTTTACTAATGACCATATGACTAGGTTTCTAAAATATTAAAAATGAAAGAATATTAAGGAAAGTTTAAGTCTGTACCATGTACAGAATCGAACTCCATGAATAAAGCTCGAAACCTACGAATACTTATACCCCAAGAGCAGACTAGTACTCCATTATCAGCGACAATTGGTACTGATGATTCCACAAGCCTGATAATAAACAGTGCATCACCGTGTACACAAGAAATGATAAAAATGCACCAAGGCAGAATTCTATGCAATCAATTTTTGATAAGTATTGCTATAAGTGTCCTCAATTGACTTTTTCCAAAAATGTAGTTTCCTCAAGAAACTATAAATTCCATCATCTCAACCCACACATTGTATGTTAACATATCAGAACGCCCACATTCTTCATCCTTATATAAGAGTATGTCCCAGTACCTGAACACTACCCCTAATTTTATTTAACCTTGAACTAGAATTCTAATGTACCTAATAAAAGACCCAAAAATTGTATCATAAAACAGTATATTCAGTTACTGAGGTGCACTTCAAGTGTCTAAATGTATATAAAAATAGTTAAGAAAGTTATCCATTTACTAGGACACTTAACATTTGAAGTATCCAGCTACTGAGACATTTACCTCAGCAAACTTCGCTACGTTTAACTTCCAGGAATTCTGGAATATCTGACCCACCCTATACCAGCAACCACCATAAACAGCTCACCTCTCGTCTAACTTGAAGGAGGACCTGGACAGGTCGCTCCAGGCGCTCATGCTTCGGCTGCGTCTCCTGCACGAGGACTGTGGCGCGAGTAGCCTGGAGCTGCTTCGCCTCCTGGTGGAGGCCAAGTTCTCCGCCTGGAAGTAGACCCTCGGCGAGTGAGTCTTCTGCTGGGCATTCGGCGGCGTGGATGTTGGCGTAACAGCCGTCGAGGTGTGAAGTTCCGGCAGTGCCTCGTAGTCCCATGCTCTCGCGCCCATCTCGAGCAGGGGCACCGACGAGGCAGCGTTCTGGCCTCGCAGAGGGTCCCGAGGCTTACGCTGATGAAACAGGGCGAACAGGTGACGTAGCGCCGACTCGTTCGCCCGCTGTTCCCTCTTTCTCGGTGGAAACCTCACCTTGTTGCGCCTGATCGTTTACCTGTCCCGACTCGATCTACGATGTCCCTCCGACGACACCATCGTCCACTCGCGACCTTCACATCGCGAATTATCTCGTAGGAACACGGTGCGTCCAGCCATCGAACTTGAACAATTTACAGGACATTCTCGAGGAAGCAAACGAGGAGGACACTGCGCAATTTCTTTCCATGGCGGTTCGATGCTCGGCTTCAGGAGGTTCCGCGGGGCTTGATCGATTCCTCTTTTTATCACGCGACTAGGGTGTCCTGTGCAAGAGGACACGTGTTCAGGACACGGCACGGTTATCGACTGGCGGTGATCTTCCGTAGGGCCGCAGGTTTAATCAGTTCTGAAGCAATTTATACTACGCTCCGAACGCCAGAGTAATTTCTGATCGATCAGCTTGATGGCTCAAATTGGTTGGGTGTCTCCTTTAATGGCTGGGTATTATACTCTGAGAAATGAGTTACCCTTTGCTTTGCTGATGTTTCGTGGAGACGGTGTTCTATTAGAAGCGTCTTTCTAGTGGAGGACCAAGTTACATTCAACTCGTTAGAATACTTGCTGGATGAAGCAATTAACGAAGGCTGCTCGGCTTCCGAGTAACGTGCTAGCGATAATTAGTGTACCGTAGCTGTCGTGTGTTCCTAGCTACCTACTTTCAGCCTAGAAATACTGTTACAAATATGCCAATTAGTAATGAAACAGACTCGATGAAACGTGTGAAATCAATAACTACTCTCTTACGGGGCTCTCCCACTAAATGCTTCGCGAAACAGCAGCAGATGAAGTGTGAACTTCTCGATAAGTAGCGGAAACTTTTCTCTACAGGTATTCGACTAAAACGTTTATCTCGAAAATCGTTTCTGAGGTAGTTAGATGCAATTTAACCGGTGCAACGTTTCAACGACACGCAACTCTACGTTTCGTGACGAAAACACGCCTCTGCTACACTTACGATATATCAAAGTGGAGAAAACTGTTTACAAATTACGCGCGAGGTAACATTTCGGATATACCGATAACAGTAAAACAGCTATTAACGAATCTTGCGCAACGGTAGCGGCTTCAACAACAACTTTCAAAATGAACGTCTAGCGTGTCCACTCTAGGTGACTATGGTTAACAATAATCTCTAAAAAATTTACTATCCAATTCTGTTGGAAAAATACTCTAGTGTTTGTGTTCAATTTCGTATCGACTGACACTCCGATGGTAGCAGCCATAACATCCATAGACATCAAGCGCCATTAACATTCGATACGATGAAGACTCCCATTATATTCGATGAATGCATCCTCTTTATTCTTCTCGATGCTAATTGCAGTGAACCATAACGATCGCTCCACAGATCGTTATCTTCTTCAGAATACACTGTCACTATTACGCGTTGCACACGTATCGTACACGTCGTTGAGATTTTTCCAGAGGCTGAATTCTATGGAGCCAACGGTGCACAGGAACATCGCGAACGAATGCATGTGTATAAATATACTACGCCAACGCTTTTAATGCTGGCTTTAATTGATCGTTGCTGCTTCAACGATCAGCTGTAGATGAAGAATTCGTAGCAGCTTTATGCCACGACAAAACTTTCGATTAACCAGCCATCGAGTCACGTGATGGTCAGCATGAAAGGTCATGACCGATGGAATACCGTTTCGACAGTGGTGTCCTTGTTACGTTGCGATCTAACGTTTGACATTTCTATTGTCCGCCCCTGATTAGAAACGTTGCAATGGACTGTGAAACGATCGATGCATCGAAACCTCGACAATTGCATCCACTTGTTTTGTCCATTTCGCGGTTCGTTGCTGGAACCAGCATCGATGCTGCACTCATATTGCTATTGTGACAACGTAGTTAACTGTATTGACACACATCGTGCTTCACGGGTAATCGAGAAGTGCACGCGTCGAACGACACATAAAGCAGATTCTCCTGTAAACAGTCATTAAAACGTTATTGTCTATATCATCCTCGTCAGACTCTGTATTCATCGTTTCCGTAGAGAACGCTGCATTGTTCAACATGGTCGATGCAAGATTGTAGCCGACGACACATGAGAATCCTATCTCGCTGCTCTTAATCATTTCAATGAAGCGACGCGAATTGGACCAGTTTCCGTAGTCAGCGCGGTCACCTTTAAGAGCTCCCACAGCCCCAATTCTCATGGAGGCTGGAACAAGGAATCAGCTGATCCCCTCCAAGCAAAAATTCACACACCACTCGTTCGACAGCTGATGAGCCCTGACATTTTCAGTATCCTGCGATCTCGCTTTGTGTCAAGGAAAAGTGTCGAGGACTGGCAGAACCGGTGAAACGTATCGACACGTTACCGCATCGACCTTGACATGACACAAGTGCTACGGCATATCCCCATAGTCGTCTCATCAAATTACAACCCCACACGCGAGAACAATCTTCACCTGGCGAAACTGACAGGCGAGCTTCTTCTTCAGGACTGTCGAAGGCTGTCCTTGAACCAACGCCACGCTTGGTGGTATCGAAGGCTCGTGGTGACACGGTCCACGCAATCGACGCACGAGGACTGTGCCCAACGACGAGATGCAAGTAGCCTGTTACCACTGACTGCTCAGAATTGACAATCGGGGTTGGTGCCGGGTTCTGCCCTCAGACTACTGGTTTTTCGCTCTGCGAGAAGGCAGCTAGCAGCTCGCCACCCCGTACTGCGGCACATCGTAGCAGTTTTCTCTCGTGCTCTGCCTTCCCTCACTCTCTTTCCTCCGATCACCAACACTCGCCCCTCTCTAGATTCCACTCCCTCTCTCATGTCTCTCTCCCCCTTCTTGCCTCTCTCTATGTTCTGTCAACGCGATTCGTTCTCTCGCTCTCTACTGCTGGATGAACTCTTCTCCATCTCGCTTCCGACAAATACGTGGCTGAAGCGACGCACACACGCACGTGGCGCCGCCGTTGTCAAGGCGACTGCGCCACAGAATGCTTCGTACATTTCTCCAGTTCCTATGATCTTCTTTCTTGTCAGGCCTGGGATCCTCGTGGATCACTCTCGTACTCGTAGTAAATAACCCCACTTGGGATGGATCAACTACGGACGCTGTCATTCCATCATTGTCTTGCTAACGGTACTTGAATCTTGCGCGGGATCTTATCGCGGCAGTGAGAATCTTTAGAGGTTCTCGAGAAGGGACAAGTGATAGGTGATAGGAGAAAAATTGATATTCTCTTGGGACAGAGTCGGTTTTATCAGAGAGTTTAGGGGAGGTGACGAAATTTGTTAAGAAATTTTTTCAGGATATGAAGCTGTTGTGTAATGTTAAATAAGGATTGAAGAGGAGGTGATCTCCTTTAAAGGTACCATCACTGTCCAGGCAAATGATTTTTAATAATATCGTGTCCCCTATTTATTCCAGGTCAGTGGAAGCCTTAATTGGTCGATTTGATAAATTTTGTTAGAACGTCAGCGACTGGACGAAGTTTGACGCGGGATAATTTCAGAATAGGGGAAAGGGATGAATGGATAGCTGGAGTACAGCATCGATTCGCGCCGGGGACGAACCTAAAGTTGCGTGAGGAGCTTGCGCTCTGGTAGCGCGGAAAGCTTGAACTTTCAATAAGCCACGTGCTTCACCTCTCGTGATAGCCAGCTACCGCGTGCTTCAAAATAAATCACGAGGCTATTTGCGTACCGACAGGTTTATAAAGGAGATTGATTGAAGAAAATATTATGGTATCTTTTTATAAAGTACAGGGGGAGCTTTTGTAGGAAGTCCAACATCGTGTTTATAACGAGATGTTATTTAAAATGCTATTTTTAAGGGGTGTTATAATTATTACTTGTTGCAAACCTGTTCTATGTATTCTGTCAAAGCATACTTGCAACACTGGAACAACTAATTAAAATTAATAAAAAAGACTTCGAAAGATAAATACCATAGTAAAACATTTATATTCGAGTTGATTGCACGCTTAAGCGATGGCTGACTAAAGCAGACCTCTACTACTTCGCGCAAGGTACAGGTGCTTCGTACATTCTATGTATTAGTAATCTCGTAACAGACGGATACTGTCAAAGATGACAGCAAAATCAATGTGTTCGACGTGATAAAAGGATATGATAGAACATTTTTAAGCTCATCTTTCAGCAACTAAGGACACACCTGTAATTTGTTAGATATCGCCAAACCTAGCCTGATCTTATCAAACATCAGCGATTCCTACTAAACTACACTCAATATTTACTAATTAAAATATGGAGATAGTATGCCAGCAGCTAAGACAAATAAAAATTACTAGAAAGATCGTTACCTTCTTCCTTTTGTAGAGGTAAATGAGGTAACAACAGGCGGTGCACTCTGTGGAGCAACACAAGCGTCGCGACGTTCGTTGAGGGATGTAAACGAGAAAGCTCGAAAGCTCTGCGACCCAGAGATACATTGCTGTCGATAAAGCAGGAAAACATCCCTTATTATAAGCAGAACTTGATAATATCGACTTGCATTCCTCTTTTGATTCTGTAGTTCAACGACGTACACCTCGTTGACCTAGAAAGACCAACTTCAACAACCTCTAAGGAAGATGAAAACACAAAAGAGAGTAGCGTTTAAGCGAATAAGTTATAACATACTTTGAGAGAGAGCTGAAACACGAGTCTGTAGAACATGTCGAATAAAGGGAATAAAATTTGCAGACGAGCTTTGAATTGGTCTTTGTGCCTGTCAAAGGTTGAAGTGCTTCCTACTTTACCTACGTATGAAGTGTTTTCAAAGAGTCACTAGCCTATCAATTGAAGAACTAAGGGGATATGCTTGAATTCTTGACTCTCTAACATTCTGATATTTTATTGTGCCTCCCTTCGAGAATAATTATTTTAATTAAAGTAATTGAAAAAATTTCCCGGTGAATTTTTTCCAGTGTAATATAAAGTTTCTTAATTATAGTCTACAATTGAGAATACTACGAGAATAGAATTCTTATAAAAGAACCTCTATATTTTCATTAAGTTCGTATTACATTCTGATCCTATTTCCATCGCCCTCAAGGCGATGCAAGTTTGCACCTAGGGCCCTAAGTTATTAGCAAATGTTCGTTCAACTTCTTACGTAAAACTTAAAATAATGATATGCTCGTGAGGAAAGTAGACCTAGAAAGAAAGTTCTTAACTCGGGATATGGAGCAAGGAGCAATGGCAATACTCCTGACGCGCAGCAGGTAATAGAGTGAATTATTAATTTTTCATATGCGAGATTTTTATGCACTTTCGCCATCCCCTTGAACTATTTTACAAAACGATCTGTAGATAGCTAATTAGAGGATCTTATTTACTTCTGCTTTAAGCACTATGTAACTAGATATTGAACGGCCAAGATTAGCGGATATCTAAGATTAATATAGCTTCTAGCAATTTCTTAATAACTTCATCTATCTTTGACTCGAGGGAACCCACTTTTTATATTAAAATTGCATTTAGAAGATATCAAATTTTCAAGTATTCAAATGTTCAAATATTCAAATATTCAAATGTTCAAATATTTAAATTCTCAAACATTTAAATATTCAAATTTTCAAATATTCAAATTTTTAAATATTCAAATATTCAAATATTCAAATATTCAAATATTCAAATATTCAAATATTCAAATATTCAAATGTTCAAATATTCAAATATTCAAATATTCAAATATTCAAATATTCAAATATTCAAATATTCAAATATTCAAATATTCAAATATTCAAATATTCAAATATTCAAATATCCAAATATCCAAATATTCAAATATTGAAAATCTGTGATAAGTTATGCTATAGGCGGAAATTTTGTCCAAAGACAATAAACAATTTGAACTAAATGCACTTGAAAAACCCATAATTTAACTTATCCTAATATAATGGGATGTATGGTACACACATTAACTTATCTATAATTAATCCTATAAGTTGGAATACTGTTAAACGAAGTGTATATTCTTTTTGATCGCCTGACTTGGCAAGAAAAAGATTGGTTACAAGTGATACAGGTCAACCTTTGGATTTCTATGACGATTGCTTTAGTTTGTTCGTTTCTCGCATCTATACGATGGCACGTAGCAAACACAAAACTTGACTTCAATTTCCTGTCCATCAAAGATGCGGAACAACTGCCATGGTATGTCCACCTGTATAAGGGACTACTTTATTTTCCCCTATTTCCTTCAACTATAGGTAAACATAAATTATATTCCGTAAAAGTTCATTTCGAAATATATTTCGAAGGTTCGTTCTTTCAAGAAGTAAATCGAAAGAAATCAAGAATCATTATTCGCTCCTCCACGAGATTCTCGTTTTAATTAACAGTCGGAGCAACTTCCCCAATGGTATACGTTTCGTATAATTGTGGATGCAGGGACGTCAATTTGAGATTACATGCATTTCAGTAGGGGAAACAAATTAGGCTATCTTTGAAGCTTATTAGAGCGCCTTCTGCTGATATTCAAAAGCTACTGCAAATACATACAAAGATACGTAATTGGAATATGATAAATTCAGAAATATTTCAAGTTAAGAGATGACGACAGAAATTTTATTCTAATTTCAGCGAAAACTACGTTTAAAACACTGTAAATTTTCCTTCTACTTTTTTATTAAACCAATTTCTTACACGTCCATTCAAATGACGTTTGTAAGCAGACACGCTGTATGCAAGGGGTAAATAGAGCTTCGAGGGAACTCGCTTGGAGAATTTTCAAACGTGTGCAAAGAAAAAAGGGTGGGACAGTGGAAAATAGCAAAAATAGAAACACCGGTCGATATTAATTGTGTCAAGTGTGGCCCCTGGCTTCTGCGCGAAATAAGACAATGCCTCCTCTTACGTCACTTTTTAATCCAGCGGCTGTCGATATGAGGAGGCTATGTACGTGGCCAGGCACGGTATCAGAGGCATCGATAATCGCGCCTTATCAGAGCCAAGGGTACAAACGTCACCTCAGATCTTGCATGTATTTGCATTAATGAATCCGTGATGTCGTTAACACACTGGTCGCCGCTGAACACGAGCCCGCAAATGCGATGTCATGAAGTTAGTGAACACCCCTTGACTGTTAATCACGAATCAGTCTCTGAGAATGTGTGGTAAAAGTAATTGCATAACTTTGCAAATATTTATTCGAGCAAAAAATTTGATGTGCATCAGACTACTACTATAAAGTTCAAAAAGGTACTGTTTTTCGTGAATTACTTTTACAGATTTCATGAATAGACTTCGAATTTTTACGAAGAAACAGTTTCTTTATGTAAAAGATATTACAGGGACTTGTGAAATACTGAAACTTTTTAACAGACCTAAATTTTAGTCACGTTATTCAGATACATTGTGCAGAAGTAAAAAAGAAACGAAATAAAAAATAACTCAAGGAAAGCTCAGCATGTATACCGCAGAAAATATCCAAATCTTCAGGGAATAAGGGATTTCGAAAAGAGAGATTAAATATTCTGAAGAAATTATACATTAAAAATAAAATTGAATAATTGAAGGGGAAATTCTGTGTCAATATCTCCTTTCAGACACTCATGAATTTCAAACAGGGGACGCATGAAGCGGATGACATGCGAAGTGATAACTATGTACGCAAATGGAGGGAAAAATAGGGAAGAAGGGATGGTATTATAAAAATCGATGGAACAAAAAGTTCCCCTATGACGTGTTCTACCTAGGTATGAATTCACAAGGGATAGAACCTTATTAGATCCAGCACAGTTTTCACACAGTCTGACCAACACTTTTGCTTTTTTTATTTCACATGCACGTGTCTGACCGAGTTTCTTTCTAAGGATGCCGAGCTCGCGAAGCATAAAAGCTAGACTCCTCGTTCACAGAAGCGGTTCAGTGTTATTCCGACTGTGTCACTATTTGTGATAATACACGTGTACCTCTTTTCAACTAAATAAGGCTGACTAGCATCTATGTGTTCTCGTTTAAACATTGATTCAGAAAAATAGTTTTTGATAAAGAAAGATCACTTTGATAAAGAGAGGTCACTTTGATAAATTCTGCTCAAACTTGCGCCAAACTCTATCGAAATGAAACAATAAACCATGAAGTTCCTCTAAAGTCCTGAACAATATAATGTACTCGCTTTTATCTGACTGTATCACGAGAATAGATTTGATTTGCTCGTCCGCGGAAATCGATACGAGGGCATAAAATATTTGGCTCGACTTCACACTTCTACATGTTTCATTGTCAGATGAAGGAAAGCTTGATTATCGATTTCCTGACTAACGTCAATCCCATATCGCGACAAGTTCCTGCAAATTTTCGATTAATACACAAGCCACTAATTTTGCGTCCTAAATGGAACCACTAAGTGGCCTAATACGAGGTCAGATTCACTTTAGCATAATTGAAGCGTCTATCGGTAAGCCGATTAAAGGTGTCGGAGAGCAGCACTTTTCAGGCAGGTAAACAGACTGAGAAATGTCCCGTTAAGAGGAGATTATAGTCACGTAACGTCGAAGCGTGACATACCATAAAATGTATAGTAATATACCTTTAATCATACCAACGCTTTCATTGAGATTGCGTCAGTTATCACGATAACAGAAATGGCAGGTTAAGGTTTTATTTAAGGTGCTTTTTTTTTGAAAACGCTACGCGATTACTGCTCTATATTTAATAGAAATTTTATATTTATGATCATGATAAGATGAACCTAAAATTTCTCAGCTAAGCGATAGTTAATTCATCCGATGTGATTTCAAATTCAATCGACTCTCAGATACGATGAAAGTATGTATGAACAGCCAAAGGTAACCTGAAATAGAAGGATGTGCCAACATAGGAAAATTCTCTTATTCGTTTTTGCACATGATGAAGGGGATTTTTCTTGACACGTTAATCCAATGAAATTCTATTGACCGCTGGTGACAATCAATACGATTGAACGAAAAATAGAATAAATTCTATTTTTCATTTACATTCTTTCTTACCAAAAAGCTAAAGTAAGACTAATGAATTTGTATGAAATCTAAAAATATAATCAAACAAAAAATGAATAGCATCAGTAAAGAATTTTTTAATAATTTTTAGATGAAAAATTTGATGATATTCTTTATATTCAGAATACAGAAGAGTACTATTTTCCATGTGAATCACCAGCATTATTTGAAAGTCTAAGACGAATGTATAGTGAGCACTGTGCCACTCAATTCATAACTCCACCTTTTTCATATTACCAAACATAAATTGTTCAGGAAGTATGGAAATATATGCGACGTTAACAGAATTTCCAAATTGGAACAAACACAGTTGCAAATACACACTCCTAAATTTTATCTGACATTCTATTCTGATTTTACTTGATTCACAGTATCGGTTACCCTAATACCTTTGTTACTATGCACATATTATATTTCTCCAGTAATCAATATCATAAATATTAATTTCAAATCCTTCTACCTTATTTGTTATAGGTGAACGCTGTCTTTCTATAAAATTCTGCAGAAGTTTCAAGGAAAGTTTCGACGACCGTGATCGCCTTGATTTGAGGCATAAGTTTATTGAGGCGAATCGTAATCACTTCTATCGAGATAAAGGAGAACAGAGAGACTAATTTGTCTCTCTCGAGCTTCTTTTTTCCTGTAAATTGAATTAGTTTGTCCAAGATCTACACTCGAGCACGAATACATCTTTACACGACCACACCCGAGCGACTATTGCGCATAAAAGCCAACTACAACGATTTTATTCGTGAGTGTGACAGAACTACTTACAGCAAACCAGCTGATGAGTTTCAAAAAGTTCACGGAACATTTATTTCCTCCAAGCTTATTTACTGTAGGCGCAGCTGTATTCACGGGGAAATATTTTAGCACAGTGATATCTACTTAGAAGAAATTTGCCTTGAAAATTGAAGAAACTTCAATTTCATTAAAAATATCAAATGTCTATACTTAAGAGAGCCTCTACTCCAATATCTTCTCGTCTTCGTGATATAAAATATAGAAGCATATAAAGTCACAAATTGTGCTTTAATTAGAGAAGTGAGTTTGAAATGAAAGTGCAAATAGGCTTAGGGAAAAAATAATTTCAATAGAGTGAATGAAATTAATGAACACGTGACACGGCATAGTACAAAATATTGCTAAAGCAATGAGACATTTCATCAGGGGTTGGAGAATTGCACACGAAATGTACAGTGTGTGAATTATTACGTTTCAAGAGGTTAATTAGAAGAGTTAATTCGATACACGCGATGCCTAGTTGATAACGAAACAATGAAGCCATAGAAAACTGTGTATTATTTATAACTAAAAAAATGTCTCAGATTTATATAATCAAATCTCAGAATTATAAAAATATTCCGCAGTAATGAAATCATTATTTATCGTTTGTATTACACCCATGAAAACAATCATGCAAAATTGATTACAGTCACGTGAGATTACAGCTTCAATATCCATTACACTTCATTCGTGTAACAGATAATCGAAATGCAATTGACCATTTACAATTTTCATAGTTGAAGATACTTCAACGAAAACAATAAATGACCACTTTCGCTCGTCTTTGGGAAAATTGGCTCGAGTATTGAATGAAGAGTGGCGTTGAAATAAATTTTCATTTGATTACGAGGCTTTAACGCGATTGTTGTATTTTATGACGACACTCTGCACAAATACGATACGATTTCAGTATAGTTCGAGTGGCCCTCAGACGACTTCCAGATCTTCCACAAATAATTTATCAACCACTCATTTCAACATCAAAGGCGCTGAAGTACTATTTTCGTTCTTCTAACGAATCTCATTAGATGTTTATTGAACGATGGTGGAAAAAACTATTAAAATAATTTTCTTGATATTTGATAAATTGCTTCATTTATGTTCCATAAGAAGCAGAGAGGAAAATAAAAAAGAATAAAGTGTGATCAAAGAAATACGATACAGGTAGTTAAAGTAATACTAAAAATGAAAGCAATTGCTAGGAACAAATTAAAAAAAAAATAAAATAAAAATTGCGTTGTAAAAATGTCATATATTATTACAAAATTAAAATATTTTGTAAATAACTGCAGAACCTTTTTAATGAACACATTCAACGACGTAGTTATAAGAATACAATAATTAAAAAGCAGCACTTTGTTTTATGTTTTCAACATGCTATTATTTTCCATTAAAAATTTTTCCTGGCATACTATACATTTATTAAACTTTTTTAATTTATATTAAACATAGTTGAGTAATATTTTCAACACTCTTATAGAAATGTGATTCTAACTTAGAAACGTTTCACTACAAATTTTACACCCTTTTCCTTAACTACTAAATTATATTTACGAAGAAAGCTCTTTTAATTTTAAAAATCTGACAGAAATATTACGCATGAAGATTTTTAGTGTACAATAATAGGTTCCTGTAATCTTACTATTATTCACTGTATTACTAAACAATCTTCCAAATAAAAACTGTAGCGAATTCACTCAGGGAGTGTTAAAATATATCCCCACTCAAAAAATCCTCTGAAAGTCAAGAAGTGAAATATTACAGAAAATTTACTCACCGTTCGCCGTCATCGGTGAAAGCGTAATCCCCCAGGAGGAGATCGCGAAGTCGATATCTCGGTGGTAGGATGAGTGGCAGGCAGGGATCCGGCTCGTTCATCGTGCACAATGTTGTTTCAGAATTTGATGATTCCTTGGCGTTCGCTCCCACATGCCCCCTGCCTGCTTCGATAATGTCGCGAAAAAGGACACTCGGGGGTGCCAGTGTGGCTGTTTTAAATCACATTTGCGCGATCATCGGAATTCGTTCTGTAATCCATATGAAAAAGTAATTAAAAATCTTGAAAATAAGAATTCAAAAAATTCGAACGATGAATCGTCGTCTGATTTACATTAGAGGAAGGGTAGTAGTATTTAATGTAACATAATGAAAGTGTACTCTAGTATATTGTTCTACTTGAACTATTACTACGTGTAGGGTATACAGGGTGTTTCAAAATATGTGGGCATAACTTACGATTACATTTGTTATCGACAAGGTCATATCGGACATATATTTATATGAATCTTTTTTATCATTTTTGTGTGCCTAATCCAACCTTGAAGTTATGGGCATATATTTTGAAATACCTTTATACAATATGGTGTGGTTAGAACAAAGTCGACAAGCTATTTAAAGACAGTTTTCCAACTAAGGAAACGTGAGGTATAATTCCACTTTTGAACTCTATTAGGTTGCTTTTATGGTTGGGCAATAAGAAACACGTGACTACACATTTTCGTGAGGAAATAAAACATGAGTCTCTAAAATAGCACAATAAAGTACTAGGGATAGCCCCTCAATGGCCTTGAATGGCTAGCTGGTGTTGCGCCAACTCTACTTAACACTATCGCGTGTTAAAATGCAAGGACACTTAGCGCATCTTTTGTAGATTAGCATAAGTATGCAGGATGTCTCAAATATATGTAGGTACATTGAAATATTTATTGAGGTAGACAAAAGTGCTTAAAAATAATAAAATATGTTCTCTTGGAATGCTAAAAATAGAATACTGTATGTGTATTTTAATACACATGAGCACTTAAGGAAGCACCTAATTAAACATACAATATTGAAGAAGATATACGTCATAGTTATACGACGAAATACTCTTCCCTTTTCATGAAACCACTTGTGTCAAAACTAATTTGCCAGTCTTAGTCGAGAACGCATGTTGCTTGTTTCGATAATTAGGTGTCTTGCTCGAAATTCTGAAGAGACATTGTAAACTCAAAACACGAGGGCAATTAAATAGACCTCGAATAGAAATGAAACTATCTTCCAGTAGAAACAGTGGTATACCCAAAGATGTGTATAGATACATGTATGTACATATGTGCAGATACATCAGAGAACAGAGCGTGAAATAGTTATTGCGAAACTGGGGTGCAGCATATCGCGCAAAATTTTTTGTGACACATATGTGTCTAAAAAAATATAATATTCTGTAGGTATTGTACTCACGTTCGGTTTCGTGATTCAATCCACTCGACAGTCAACAACCATCAAGTATTTATAAAAATCCCTCTGGAGTTCTTTTTAACCAGAAGTGGTGGATTTCCAACACCCTGTTTGAACCTACACAGTAAAAATATTATGCGATTACATTTACATATTCTTAAATTTATTTAACGTGTGTATTAATAATATTCCCCAATAAAAGACGATAAACAGTCAATTAATTTGATAAAAAAATTGTACAAAATTCAGAACCTAAAAATAATAGTAGAATAGAAAAATAAAAGTGAAAAATTCTCAGAGCAGAAACTACGGTCTTAGCCATCGCCTACGCTGATCATACAAAGTCAACGTGTCACAATTTGGCTATCTCATAATTTGTCATGTCATTGCTGCATGAAGTATGTATATGAATTCTACTTAAATAACAATAGTGCTAAAAACTGTACATAAAATTGTATTTAACAGCAACAATTAGTTTCAACAATTAGACGACAGAAATTTGTTGTCCCTGACAACGAAATTTTCACTCATTTTTAACTATTACGTTTCCTTACTTTAAATAGAAATAAAAACCAATAAATGTAAAAAATATTTGACATATTAGACGTAAGTTCCTATATATTTCACATACCTGCGTATCCATATAAGAGTTAAATATGCATGTGGCACATGCCAACTTACTGAGTCTGTATTTGGATCAATATCTAAATAGACTAAAACCAATTGTGAGCTACAAATATGTCACCAGACAAGTAATGAATCTGACGGAAAACCGATACGTTCTTATAGACATGTGCGTCTATTTCCTCGATGTTAATTCGAGACCAATTAGCTTGCGCAAAACAACCAATAGAGGAAATGGAGAAAGCTAGGATTGACGGAATTTCAACACTGCTGTCAGGCATCAGGATCGATTAACGTCCAAACTTAATAAATTACTGTCAGTTTTTTCTAGCTTAAGGACGGATGGATTCGCAAATGTCAATGGACTACACTTGAATCACACTCTGTTAATCCTGCTGTCTGGATTCTGATGATATCCATAGCAATGGTCGTACTCTGTTGTAAACTATTGTAGACTATTCTACTGATCGCTGTATGAACTTCAGTTACGAAAATAATAAAATACTTATCGGATGTAAAATTATATAAAACTTCTATTCAGAAATATCTAAATTGATGAACAAAGTCCTACGAATCTATGTCATTAGATACTTTTTCAAAGATATTTTCAAGTAGATAATTTGAGTTTAATTAATACTTGAAGTTAAGGAATACCCTTTTCTCTAAAAAGAAGAATTAGAACGCCAAATTAAAATTTTACTCAAACACAGGATGTATTAATATCGTTCAAGTTATTGCAATCTAATAAATGCTACCAACCTGGCCTTTTAATCAAGACATTGTTAAATTATATTAGTCTATCAGAATACTACTGAGACGTTCCAGGAATTGTCACGTTAGAACCTCTCACACGGGCGGATATTGGCAAATCGAAAATCTATGGAACAAGATCGAGAGCGGCATCTATGTGTCGGAACATCTCCCCAGAACACTTTCAGGATATTGCTATAGGATTTACAGAAACCGATGAATTGTTTTTAAACGCTTCGAGGGAATTGAGCGCGTCACTGTCGTGATATAAAGGATTCAACAAGTCGATAGCAATCAGTGTTCTAAGTGTGAATTTATTATAACGTAGACCTTTCAATATCATGCTTCGTAAAATTATGAGTAAAGTTATTTATATATAGATGAACAGATTTAATTAAAAATAATAATTTAATGACATTACTACAACTCACTATAATTTATAATATAATACCTCATTGAACTTCTACTTTATCCTTTTTTTATATAAGCTTAATTAAACTTCAGCCATACCTATATACTTTTTAATTACCTTTTTACATGAATCTAGTTTCATTTACGTGTTATCATTTATTGGAGTACAGACTAATACTCTAAATGTTTCAAATATCCATGTGTTACTGCATAAGTGAGTCATAGTGTTACAGGAAAATTCAAGATTAGGGATTACTTTTCTACTCTTATCGGATAAATGTCGATAGGATATTTCAATGTCGTGCTCTCATACGAGGAGAACGAAAATACACACTGCTAGTGGCAAATAAAGAAAGAAAGCCAAGTTTCGATCGAAACTTCTTACTGATCAGCTGTGGGACTGTGCTGGAAGCACACTTTTCTCCGATAATTTCGTTCTGTTCTATTCCGATGCGCATATTACGAAGACTCTGTTAAAATGCTATTAGCATAATGGAACTACACACAAGTGAGCCTGTGCAGCAATGCGTTAAATTATTATAGGAATTGCTCTCAGCATAAATAGCTGTTACTGTGACTCAAAAAATGTTGAATCAAAGAAATACTTGTAAGTACATTATTACATTATTTTAAACATTACCAATATAAAGAAATGGTGTTAAGATTGCATAAAAATTGCTCTTTATGACTAAATAAACTTCTTAAGATATATTTCTTACAAATCCAGGTATCATAAAGAATTTATTTGATAAGCTGATATTTTATAACACATGATATTTCATATGTGAATATCGTTTAGGATGCGTTTATATCGCATACTAATCATGCAAATAAAAAGTAGTTATTCGCACAGTAAAAGTGTGGAATGAAACATGTTGTTTATGTAGCTTTTTAAAGGAAAATCCACTAAAAACGTTGCATGAATCTGTAACTACTCGATATTGGAACCACAACAGATAACATAAACTTCCTTTCTCACAAAGTGCTTTTTGTCAATTTTAAATATTTAAAAAATAAAGGTAAGTAAAGCATTGGTAGTATTTCCTAAAATTATAGTTCAGCTTTTACATAATCCTGCAGTGTCACATACATTTGAAAATATTATAAATTATATATTATATATACTAATAATCTGTGCATTACTCAAAATGCACTTAATGGCAGATATATTGTAACCATATCTACAACAGCTGATACAATTACATCCATTAAAAAAGTAATTTAATACTGTAAGCGCCATAAAAACAAAATTTCCATTAATTTCCCTTAACAAAACAAACTCGTTCACTTTATCCATGTAACATTTTCAGTTCCCTATGCTTCTGATTAAATCTTTTATGCCAGTATAAGTAACAATGATAATAAAAAAAGTATATTATACATTCGAAACGAAGACTCGTGAATTATTGACCCTTATAGAATATAATATTTCAATATTTCAACTCACATAAGCAGTGTCCTTTGAACAGGACTTCATCCCCAACAGGTCTTCCATTCTTCTTCGTCAGTCCGTTTCTCGACCCTCATCGATGTTCATTTCCCTCAAACGAACCGCTGAAATCTTCACCACCACGCTCGTACACCGATACATCGAACATTCGACATTTTTCTTTCTCATCGATCGACACTCTGCACGTTGTTTGTGGCGGTTACTATGCCGTGCACCATTACTGTTAAACAATTCAAGAAAATTCTATCACTCTGATCGATTGGTCACGAGGAACCCTTTCCCTGGGATCACCTTTCACTGAATCGACGAAGCGTTCTCATCACAAACCCAGACGCTCTTCTCAAGTACCATTCCGATACCGCAAACACTTCGATTTTTCGATCTATCCACTCTATGCAAACCACTACTCTCACTAGTGCCCTTTCAACCTGATCGACGTATCATCACCGTTCCAATGCCACGAATCGTTCCACAGAAAATACGGTTATCTTCAACTCACCGACGAATAAATTAACGTTCAATCCAAAACTCGCGTACTTTTCTCGAAACATCACGGAGCACAGAAAAGTGGCACAGCTATCTTCGAAACGCTCTCAATTTTCCAATATGAATGACTGACTACTGTGTAATTCGAGGTTGTGTCTAAATTGATTATCTACTATGATCAGCAAAAATTAATATATAGAATTGAGTATGAGAAGAATTGGAATATACTCCGTGTTAATTAATGGGTAATGAGATTGCGAGTGGTTAAATTGAACAGCCGCGAGAGACATTATGTTAAGGGCGTATTTGAGCCTCCTAGTGGTAGAATTAGTAAGGTGAAATAGTGATAAAAAGTGGAAACGCGAGACTGCACGTGCAACGCGATTAGGTTATGATTCGAACCGAACAGCAGTCGAATTTTTCGAAGCGCGCGCGTTCGACGCTCACCCGACGGCGTCTCGCACTTCAATGATGACGAGTCGTCGTCGCGACGACGTCGACGCTCTGACGGCGCCCACCAGACCAGCGAACAGACAGAACACCTGCCAAAGGGAAGAGAACCCCGCCACGCACGCGAGTGAGGATGAAAAAGGGCGTTTATGAGATTGTATGGCGTGTTTGTGGAAGCGTTCAGATGATGGAGAAAGCTCGAAACAATCTGCATTGCTAATTGTGAATATCGTATGTAAAGTAAATGATTTACCTAGGTATGTAGTAGATTTATTCCAGAAGACTAACTTTTAGCGTTTAAAATTTGTTCGTAGTAGATACAATACTGGCGCCATCTGGCGACGAAAATGATTACTGTTCCGAACATTCTACTAGAGTTTTAGAATTAGACTTGAAAGATATTTTTGCTGAAAATGTAATACTACCGATGAGATATAGGCATTCCTCAAATATAAAATAGTAGACTACTATAATAAATGGAAGCAAAGTTCTATCGATCTTTCTTTACAAAAATCTTGCAGGATAACTTAAAATTAGTAAGGTAGAGTACGTACAAAATAGGGAAAGCAGAAGAGAGAGTCAGTGAACATTCAAAATAGAAAATTTGTGCAAAAACATACTGGAAGTCCAGAATGACCAGTGGTCATTGGCCAATTGCCCATTGGTCGCGGATGGTCAAGAGTCCAGGCTAGTCAGGGGTCCATGGTGGTCAAGGGTTCAGGAGTGGCCAAGGGTCCAGGAGTGGTCAAGGGTCCAGTGTGGTCAAGGGTCCAGGAGTGGTCAAGGGTCCAGTGTGGTCAAGGGTCCAGGAGTGGTCAAGGGTCCAGGGTGGTCAAGGGTCCAGGGTGGTCAAGGGTCAAGGGTGGGCAAGGGTCCAGGGTGGGCAAGGGTCCAGGGTGGGCAAGCGTCCAAGGGTCCAAGGGTCCAAGGGTCCAAGTGTCCAAGGGTCCAAGGGTCCAAGGGTCCAAGGGTCCAAGGGTCCAAGGGTCCAAGGGTCCAAGGGTCCAAGGGTCCAGGGGTCCAGGGGTCCAGGGGTCCAGGGTTCCAGGGGTCCAGGGGTCAAGGGGTCAAGGGGTCAAGGGGTCCAGGGGTCCAGGGGTCTAGGGGCCCCTCTAATGAATCCCCAGGAGGGTCCGCACCCGCCAGGGGATCCGCGACGAGTGAGACACTCGTGCTCCTGCAGCGATATTTGTATTCTCTCGGTGAATATATGGAACCAATCAAAGAAGTACTTCAGATGGTAGGAAGTTCAGGAGTGATCTAACGAACAATATTTTGCGAAAAATTGATATTTCTCATTAAATAATCATCACAGCAACAATTTCTGGTACACATATTGTTAAGGGGGCAGACTCCTTGTGTTTTGAGCTGTGTGCGTGCGCTCACACAAGCAAAGAAAGTCATGCACGTATACGCGATGAGCGAGAGAGACAAACGGTTTCGCAAATTACGCTTTACGTCTCGATACTTGCATAAATGAATTTGTCGCGGGTACAGAACCCACGAGTAGACTTCACTACAGGGTGCTCTGGTCCGTTTAAACTCCAATAAACACTATACGTTGAGAAAACTGTAAAATTACAAACTGTAAGCATGAAACAGACGCTGTTGTAAACTAGCAAGATGGCTGCCGAAGTGACATTTTCGCAAATATCTCACGATTTAATGGTTTTTTCACTCATAGCACACCAGAGCACCCTTCCTTGAATTAGCACAATATCGTGGAAATGCGATTTTCCTCAATTTAACACTTCTTGAAGGCGTAAAGCGTAATTTTCGTTGTGCACCCGTTTTGACACAAAAATAGTTCAACGATTTGCCGTTAGAAGCGTTAATGGTATATCTTAATCAATTTGGTCATATTACCATCAGCATCGATAAAAATACAGATCAGTCGGTAAATGTAATCTAGAATTTGACAGCTGAATGGCGTATTCATCGAATACACGAATCCAGACGCAAGAAAGGCTTAGTTGCCAAAACGTATTGAAAGTTTCGTCACGCTGTTGCCACATATATGTATGTACATATTACAATTCTGCCCATCAGGAAAACTCGAACGAATCCAACTCCAGCCGAGATTTTGATTCTTACTAATAAGGGAACATCGCGAGGTGAAAGTCTCCGATTTTGATGAAACTTTGTAGGATTGTAGAATAGCCGAAAATATTCGACACGTATTTTTTTTATTGCTTCTAATTCATCTAAAGGGTGTGAAAACCACCCCCAAAGTTGGGGGTGGAAAACATATTTCGTTTAATATCTCCAAAACTAGTGCGTATAGCAAAATGATATAAATGGGGCGATTGTGTATTTTTAAACGACGAATCCACCTATGTAAATAGTTTTTAAAAATATTAATTTATTTAAAAAATATATTAAAAAATAGTATATTGTCGTTGTTTTTACTGACAACATGCTGATCGATCGTTTTGCAAATTTGTATGCAAATACTATGAACCAAAACACAAAACACGGCTAAAATAGAATTTTGAATTTTTACGTTATAAACAAAATAATAACATTCCTAGTTAAACTGCATTTTGTGCGAAATTGGTCCCTGAAACGAGTGGTTTTACGAAAAATATATACCCCTATAATGTTTTTGTCATTATATTATGATACATGTTTATTGTTCACTAAATGTATAAATTATAACATTGCTAATGAATACTCGCAACGTCTTGCACTCGTTGCAAACAGTACGAGAGGTTCAGTGTGAGTGACCCTTGCATCTATGAAAATGTAGCAAGTAAAGGTGATTTACAAATCATTATTCTTCAATAGTTATTATTTACTATAAACAAACAATTGGAATTGTTCCAGATGTTATAGTTTAATCCACTAATTTTACACGAAAATATCTTAGTTGAGTGAATTAGGCATTCACTCATAATCTGTAGGTGCCCTGTTCGAATCTCGTGGTAGCTTTTAATTTTTTTTGTTTTCAATTTTTATTTTAAATAATTCTAATTTTTGTATACGTTTTCACAGATTACAATTATACCACTCATAAAATTTTTATTTTTAAGTAAAAAAAAATTAAAATAATTTCGTTTGTTTATTTCTTAAAAAGTATGAATGAATGATTGAATGAATAGCATGAATTTAATGAATTATTTATTCTATATATATAAGTTTTAGGATTTCACATATTAGTATATATATATGCCCATAATTATGAAAGTGGTCTAAATTGTATATTTCTTATTTTGGGATATTTAAAGGATTACATTTAAATAAATTAGAAAATATTTTTATATTACGTAACATTATAATTAGTGTTGATTAATGAACATTTATTATAAATGTGAAATTTTGTGTGAATCTCATACGAAAATGTTGTTTCTTAGACCACTTTCATAATTTTGGGCACATATGTATTGTTTCATTCGTGATACTCTTTCTTTCTCGCTCGCACCGTCCTTTTCTATATTTCGTATGAAGCAAAATATCGGCTCAAGGCGTATTCAGTAGAGATTTACTGATGCATAAAATTGTAATTGATGTGGCAACAGTGTGACAGAACTTTCCTACGTTGCGATTTGGCAATTATACCTTCGCACTTCTCATTTGTAATTCAACAGGATAACGCTAGATGCCACATTATCAAATGTCGCATGTATAAATTATATGTTTTCACTAATGCCCGTTTTTTCGCAACAGCGCTTCGATCGATTCGGAGTAGGCCCCGAAGGAGTCTGCCCCCTTAATAACAATCACACACAGTGGGCACTTGTGTAAATTATTAATATTTATAATTGTTAGTTAAGGAATATGGAAATATTAATTTTATCGTATATATTTCTCATTCGATTAATCTCGCAATTCATTGACTGGTTCCTGCGCTTCTAGTCACTCACTCCAGAGCCGCTGGAGGGCGCGGATCGTCCTGACGATCCTTTGAAGTAACTTCTTAGATTATCCTGGACTACGCTATCTTGAACCACGCTGACCAGTGAACACCTAGACTGTTGGTTAGATTTCTTTGGCTTTCTTTAAATTTTAGTATTAACTTGAGTAAGAATGTATTGGGTAATATAGTAGAAATATTTTCTCATTTACTAGCATTACCAGCGTTAGTGACGGAAACACACTGTATCTTCTACATCCACCGCTTGCGAATCGCAGATGGCGTTCGAAAACCAGTGGATTTCTAAGAAGCCTCTACTTCAGAACATGAAACACGAAACTCCACAAGCTGTCCAGTCTCTTCTCTATACTCCTCTACGACAAAACTCCATATCTATCCTGACGTAAACTCATCTTTGGTCCAGTCCATCCTATATACTCATCTATGGTACAAAGGTACGCTACTTATTCCATCATCTTCTTTAATATCACAATTCGTCACGAGATGTCGCCACGCACAATTCAAACGGCGTCTCTGCTTCTGACAGTTCTTTCTCGTCCAACGCTGACGATGGGTGATTTCGTCGGTAACGTGGTACGACGTTACATAAAACGTCAAACGGCGTCCCTTACGTAATTCGAGGTTTAAGGCATCGGGAGAGGTGCGCATAACGCAACGTATAAACCGTTCGTCGTAAGCGAAATATTTACACGCTCATGTAACCAACCTCTTACGCGCGCGAATGGCTATACCGACCCTCTCCTATATAACGCGACGCTACAAGGTAAGAAGACCCGTTTCGTAACATGCCGTGAACGTTTCAAAGTCAGCGATTTCTGCTCGGCTTATGCACGATTGTTTGACTATCGGCCAGAGTCGGCTAGGGACCAAGACACATACAACCGAGAGGGTTTCTCCTAATAACGAAACCGATTCTTTGAACCCAGCATCCGATAGCACACCGGAAACGCGTGGTCGCGTCTTTGCACGAATTTACATAACGTTCAGGCTACATAATTTGCTTTGGTTTTTTCGCGGAAAGCTAAAGAGTTGCAAATGAAATATTTTATGAGAGTTAATTACAGATTAGCTAATCGAATAATTAGTATTGTTTCGTTATAGTGTGTTGATACACTGTTATGGTAATCTTTTTTTCATGATATTTAATATTCAATATTTATGCAGTGGTGGATTAAGGTATAATGGCTGCCGAGATGCAATAGAATAAAATTAAAAGAGTTCTGTTTCAAAATGAGAAAGTAATTAATATAAAAAAACTGCAATAACTAAACAGTTCTCTTTTTTTTATAACAGAAAGTAATTAACTTAAATAACAGCTTTCCTAGATTTTTATTTTCCAAATTTTGTTAATAATCTTCCCATAGTCCGAATGTTCAACTATGTCAGCAAGAAATACATCTTTTGCTAACTTTAATCCTCCTTTCAAGGGACCCCAGACTTTCTTATATATGATTCACCACTGTCTCTATGACCAAATCTGATGACTAAATCACAGCAGTGCCATTTCAAGCATCAAAATATTAGATAATACTTCGAAATTAGAGATTTCAAACTTCAGAGAACAAGTAGCATCCCTAGCGACTATAGTATCCACAAGACAGTGTATCTCTCACTGGAATCATAACGAGCCCAAAGTTTAAGAAACACAACTATTGGCAATAGAGGAAATCGGGCGCGCGGAACTCGCGAGGTCAACTTTTCCCCCCGCGACTTGTGCAACAGTCAGCTGGTACCGCGATCGGTTTCGTTTATTTTCTTCACGTAACCCAGATAAACCGTATCGACGGGTATCCCGGGTGTATCGATAATTTGTAACACTTTTCTCCCTTCGCCTTGTAATCCGCATTATGTAATGACGGTAATATAACCAAATGTATGTAACGCTTGCATAAGGCAGATCCCTACCAGGCCTACGCGACGAGCGGTGGCGCACAGCCGCGGCATAATCTATTGTTTGGCAATAGTTATAGTTCGTTGTGTAACGGACTAGTTAATGGAGACGATCGATAGGTAACGCGACACTGCGATTATGCCTGGCAAAGTAAGGTAAATGAGGGATAATGGGAATAATGGGAAGAGACCGAAAGATTCGGAGGATGAGGGATTCGCGCCTAATTAGCCGCAATCTGTCTCAACTTCTCGACGATTGGGAAACCTGGACTAATGATCTCGCGACTGATCCTTTAATCGTGTATGTGGATGATGGAAGTTGAGGTATACTGTTCTGTGTGATAACTAGGACGCGATCGATCCTTAGATGGAAATAAACAGCTAATGAGAATTTAATGGATGCAGGAAGTCGCGAAACGCGATGATCGATCTTGCTTCTGATTATACTGTTTGCTATTGTTCATTTGTTTTGTATGCCGAGGTGATGGGTAGGGTTGAAGGGGGAGTCTATTTGAGACAAGTTGTTTGGAGGATGTTTGTTTTCTGATAGTTTAGGTGGGATTTGGTGGGACTAGGATCTATGAAGATGGAATTGTTAGTAGGAGTGGAGGGAAAATATGAATATTCTGGAATTTTGATGAATTTTTCATTAATGAAAGAAGGGAATTGTCTACTAGGAAGAATCTTGGAATTCAAATACCTTTTTCGCTTTTATATTAGGCGTGGGATGATTTATTAAATTTTTCATATTACACTCTTATATTTTACCCAAGAATATTAAATAACTCCAACCCTGTATTACACTTATCTCATTACGTAATACTCTCCTTAGGAGTCCATATCAATCTCAACATAATATCGCCAGTGTCTCATCCCAGAACTCTCATGAACAGTGTCAATTTCAATCCACCTTCGACATTACTTAGAAAAGTCACAAGCAACGTTTTGTAATATATAAACGTTTTGCAACGAGGTTTCGTTCACGTCTCTAGAAAGTTTATGCAGGACGTCGTTTCTGTATTGAGTCATAAAGCATAAGATGAAGCAAGCACGTAATATTTCAATCGACAAATTAAAGGTTACACCTTCGATTCGTCACTCCCCTTAAGAAAACAATCTCGCTTCAGGTCTCAGAGTTGTGAAAAATATTTTAATCAATTAGCATTGAATAACGCGGCATGCACGCTCGACACGAGCCTATCCTATCATATCCAGGCTTTTCCTATAATGCAACTCATGTCTGACAACTTATTGTGTCGCTGTTATACATCATACAGCATATAAATGAATAAACAGCTTTCATGCTGGACTAGTTCCACCGATACGTTCACGTATCCCACTTTTACTTGCAAGTCTTACAACCGTAATCGTTCAATGATTTACAGCACTATTTTTGTGAGCATTCTACGATGGCAGGGGCTACCGTTCATTCCGCTTAATGCTTCTACGTGACGAATTTATTGACAGAATTAATGGTGAATTAACGACACGAATACGAAAGGAAAACATTACGAAACTGGCTGGCGATGAGTTTAAGTGACGTCCACGTTTCTTAATGGTCACTTTATGTAACAACAATTCTACGCCGTTCGATATGTCGAGCGAACCGTTTGCTTCTTTGGCACTAAACGCGAACATGCATACGAGTGATATTATCCTGGCTGCATACTGAGCACACGTAAATGCAGCGCGCTGTTAGAAACGCGTAATTCGAAGTGCATGCACTATTGTCGAGGGGGGTGGAAATAGAAGCAAAAGATATATCGTGCTGGATGGAAAATCGGGAAAACCAGTGACGCAGTTTGGTCAGAAATTATTTTAGGAAAGCAGAAAATTATAATATAAAAACGGCGAGAAAATATGAATGACACAAAAACTGGAAGATTGAAATAATTGAAGTGTTCCGTAATCTTCAATTACTTTTCTTCTTACCCGTGGTAAGATAGTCGTATCAATGCAAATTGTGACCGAACGGGTAATTATGATCGTGGCTAGCACTTTACTGCAAACACGATTGTGCCATCATAGTTACACGACAATGATTACGTTTACCACGGCTGAAAGCTCACAGCTCGTAGGAGTTGATTAATCTCGACGATGCACGCGACCGCACAACAGAACACGATACCGACATTTAGAGGAACACTCGATCCTTACCTTAGTTTACGATCGTCGCGACTTCGGTTCTAGATTTCTACATCCTTTTTATGCGAATCAACCGCAAGAATGCGCGAAACGAGCTGGAAAGACATTTACAAGTAGAAATCGCTGAGCGTTTAATGACTTTCTTTATTTAATTTGTAACTTAACTACTAATTCAATTACGATATGTGACTAGAAGTGATCTGAGGATCAATACTTGCGAGAAATTACCATTGCTTGGTATTAGAATCGACATTCTTATTTAACTCAATTTATTTAGCAATAGGAAGCTTTTTATGTCAAAGTTTTAGTTTCTTTAACTATAAAAAGTTAATTTTTTTTAACCAATAGATGTGATTCCACATGCGAAAATAATAGGAAAATCAAAGATATCGAAATTGCGTGTAAGACTCTATTTTCAGGTTAGCAGTTGTTGGGAAAATGTCTAAAATACAAGTGAAATATGTCTGACTGGAGAACCCATTCTACTGATCTCGCTGCGCGCCTGACTTGGCTACTGCTCGCTGGCAGTAGAATAAGTCCCGAGTCAGACATAATTCTCGCGCATTTTAGATACATTTTTCACAGTCATATTTTCTTTAGTTTCGTCTTATATTAGCATATAGAATCGCTCTATAAGATCTCTGACAGCTTTTATTTACTCTTGAAAAAATTATCTTCAATTACCAGTGGCAATAGCGATAAAAAATTTTAAGTGGTCCATCTTGTGTCTTCTTCACTTCAATTACCTACATCTGGACACTGTGAAAAGTCGCTCGTTACATAAAGGCATAATGTATTACGTGACGAAAAAAGCATGATTGATATCCAGCTCTCGAGTATCACTGCATGGTACATAAATTTGCCTTTACAACGATTCGATCGTTGAATGAACCACCGAAACCCATAACTCTTTCAAACTTATCGTGTCTCCAGGCGTAGTCTCAGCGCCAGATGCAACTCGATGTCGCGGGGAGCATATGGCGGGGGTTAAGAGTTTTCTAATCGGATTTCGTAAGAGCTGCGGTTCCGCGGCCACCTTAATCTGCATTGCGACGCAGTTAAACTGATTACTCAAACGTACGAGTGATCGTTCTGCGATATATCGCCTATATAATAGATACATACTTTTCTCTGTTGGTCACCAATGAATAGGTCATATGCACGTAGAACAAGAAGTAATCTGTTGCTTCTTGGAAACTCGACACAATGAGAGTCCTGTTTTGAAATAGATTTTAAACTTTTTAAAGTTTTTACATTTTCTTAATTTTTGACAGAAGTGTAGATATTTTGAATAGAAACATAATGGGTTTATAGTTGACCTAATTTTTTTAGAGGGTTGAAAAATTTCGAGATACATAGTTGAATCAGTTCACCTAAATTTGTGACAGTTCAAGGTTCGCCACATTTCTTTCAGTTTATAATAGTTGCTGGTCATCTAAGTAGAAGAATCTTCAGTACGAGTGATGGATTATACACGCTACTCAGAAATAGGATAGTTTGATTATTTTCGCTATCATCTACAAATCGAATTGTAATATGTAGCACACAGTTGTATGCTTTTAAAGCGCTTTACTCCTACTCGCCTTACGTAAGCTAGCGAGTCAAACCCGGGATACTTTCACGTCCAGATTTTTGCGCCCCATTGTAGTAAGCTGTAACCGTATTACACTGTTTAACCACAGCCAATTGTGAGAACGCATTCGTTGCATAGTTACCTATGATGTCATGCACGGGCACAGAAACTGGCACACTTGTTATGCAAAAAATGAAGCGACAAAATAATATCTGCGTCTTCTATTCTTCTTTACATGTAATGTCCTCCTATAAATTTTTGATTTCCTACAATTTTTGAACACTCGTGAATCATTGTCTTCATCTAGTATCCTGCATCCCAAAGGTATGAATAATATATCTGTCAACTGTTTCCTGGTTTATTATACACTCCTAGATTTTCATTACATGGATAGATATTGATGTTATTCTATCTCGTTTTCCTCAGTTGTCATATTTATGCATCATACCGACTGCATACTGAAATACAAACAGGGTAGTTTTCAATGATACTCGTCACGGTCTGCTTCATGAATAAAAGACTCCAGTCGTAAAGCAATGACTTAATGTCTCTGGCAATGAACGACGCGTTAATCTTTCTGCTTTATTGTCTACCGGAGAACTCGTGATTCAGATCTGTCCTTTGTGAATAATTCCCTATGCAACTGTCAGCTGTTGCAGCATGGCCTACCACAATGGGAAGATAACGTCTCGGCTGTTGTGAGATAGGCAGCGAACTCTTTTGCGTTTATTATTTAATTACACCGATATATAATGCTATTACAATAACACTATAGTCGATTAGGGAAATTAAATAAAATTCTTACGTTTCATTAAAATGGTGTTCAGATGATATAGCTTAATAATTGCTTAAGTAGAAGTTAAAGATTCAGAGAACTGGCAGTAAAAAGTTAGGTAAAGTAGCTGGAGTAAAAAGTAGCTAGCTTGTTTCCTTGTTCTTTATTAATTAAATTTGTATTATATTACAATTCTGCTCTTGTTTCGGAGTATATTAAATGAGAATTACCTTGTCTACTACTTGTCCCTACTTATGAATTTTTTCTTTGCAAATATTTTCCAGAGTCTACTATGTATTTCTAGTATTAATTAATGCACTTTGAAAAACCAGTACTACTCTGCAATTTGTGAAAGAATGTACTATGCAATATAATGAGAATATTATGCATGAAAGAATGCATAATTTTGTCTCCATTTTAAGTTCACGTATTAAGTCATAAACTGTATATTACTTGTTACATTCTTGCAAACTGTCAGCAATATAAACACAACCTACATACATTCTTTATACAGTTATCCTGTTAAGTGCTCTACAATTTTACGAAAGGTAATTACAAATAAGCTGCTGTTAGCGTACGAACGTGTTAGCGTATCAGCCGAGCATACAACGTAGAATTACGATAACGCAATCCTTCTCGAGTCGCCAAGCAACCCTTCTCACGGTAGATCAGAATTTATAATTCGCTTCGGCATATCCCGAACCCAGGATAAGGGGACGAGATCGGCACGATTTCCTTGATTTATGCACCATGCAATCGCGCCTCGATAACTCGTTAGAATACCGTCCGCGAGGTACAGAAGTGCACGACTTTGCTCTGAATGCGATAGGGAAAGAAGTGTACGCCACCATATGCGTTTATCGAGAGCAGTCGAACTTTTCTCAGATCCGAATAATTTATTCCCCTTAACAGTGAAAAGTTCCACTCAATTAGCGTCTTTAGGCTATCATTACGCGTGGCTCCATGTACCATGGAGCCAGGGCTCTATTCAGAATCGTTGGTTGCATTAGGGAATAATAGTTTAAAATGTTACACTATGGAAAGGAACAAGTTTCTGTAACATGAAAATTAAAATAATTATAGTTATCAGTATTTCATTAAGATGGAAGAGATAAGACTGCATGTGTTAAATAACTTGTATGTTTATTTTAATACTTGAGTGCTTGCACTGATGTTAGGATAGATAACAGTGACAGTAGATATAGGAATTAGAAGTTAGAAAATTTAAAAATGAGATTTAAATTCTTTCGAGTCTTAATACCTCAGGAAACACTTCCAATGTTTCATCATCCCTTCCTTATCGGTCATTTAAATCCCAAGTGAAATACTTGGGGAAGATACTGGAAGGTGTTCAGATAGAGCTCCGAAAATTTCAAAGTCCCATCTGTCCCAACATCTCACTGAAATGGTTAAAGTTTTACCCAATCCCCTATATCTACTTTATATTCCCTATTTCACATGCTAATAAATGAGAGCTCCATACCAAATTACATTTATTAAAACGTTTTACATTCTCATTTGCGCGATCGTCAACATTTTCCTTCTACCTGTACCTAGCTCATTCATGAAACTAGTTAAGCTATTTATAGCCAGGGTTCTAGTTTGCACTCCTGTATAATCTATATAACATCGTGGCATATATTCATGAACTGTAGATAATTCTACTTAATAACACAGTACTTTACATACTCTTTAAAAAATTCAACGTTTCTAGAATATGGTTTGATTTACAATTTTATGGGTCGACAAAAATTTGGTAACGCAAGCTCGTAAATGCCTTTACGATCGGAAATATATAAAAGCAGTGTGTACACAACGTTTCTCGATTCCATTGTGCGGCAAACGTTGCTCAATCAACGCGTTGACACGCGTGGTTACGTAACCACCCTCGGAATTCACAGGAAAAAAGTCTAAAATCCATCTGGAAATAGAAACTCGATCGTATCCCGTTCAGCCGCGATAATCGCCTACGCTGCTTGTCTTCGAAGTGAAGTTGATTCAGCGTCCAATTCCACCAAAGAATTATTATACACGAATCGGGGTAACAAAAAAAGTCAAACTGCTATTTCTTTTTCCTTTTTCCTTTTTAATTACCTTTCGATGCATTAATGTATCTTTTTCTATTGCATAATCGATCGTCAAATTTTCCTTGAAATTACTTAAATGTTATACGTGATTTCACGAGGCTGTAACTCTGGGTCCAGTTTCAAATTTCATTCAATATGTCAATATACCCACACACACAAACCTGGTAATATTTCTGTACCTCAGAGCCAGACTAACTCAAGTTACGTTATAAACGAAGGAAATTAACAACGAATGCACATGAGCGATATTTTAACACACGATTTTGTTGCGATCATATGTTTTCCTTTATTTTTTCAATTGCAAGTAACGAAGACAAACATATAATCGCAATGAGATCGTGCGTCAAAATATCGCTCGTGTGCATCGGGCATTAATACTATAAACTACTCCAAATACTATATTAAGCAATGGGTAATCGCATTTGTCTTTCAACTCTCTTGAAAAGTAAGAAAAAAGGACTTGAGTTACTCTATCTCTGAGATACAGATTTAAAATAAATAGACACTTCTTCTAAAAATTGTAGATACCTACTAGAACTCCTAAACTTTACCTACATTTTGCAGAACAGCATAAAAAAAGACCACCTTGCATAATATTCAAAAAATTGTGTCATGACACGTTTGCTTGAAATCAGGAAAAAATCTGTTGGTTGACAAATCAATGACGAAAAAGGGAGGTATTGTGCGTACCCGCCCGAATACAATGGGATTCTCATTAACGAGTCGTTTAATGACGGTAACGAGCGGCGCGCGACCGATTTCGACACGAAGCCGGATGCGCGCGTAGGGCGTCGTTGTTGCGTCGCCGCGGGACACCATGGTTTCTTAACACTCGAAATCGGTCGTTGATCCTATCGCAGTCTCGAATCATCCACGGTAACCAAGAGAAACGAGAAAATAATTACCACGATTGGGTAACTGGCCTCCAGGGCAGAGAAGGTCCGACTATGATGAAGCCATCATAGTTCAATAGTCGAGATATGTAACTATATTTGAAGACATTTTTCCCTGTTCTTGTTTTATTTGAATACAGTTCGAATAGTTCTTTTATTGGGAATTACACATAATGTGTAAATAATAATTTCTTCTCTTGATACTGCATTCCATACCTCTCACAATAGGTACGTGTTCTATTTTTGAGATATAATGTTCTATTTTATAAAAAGAATATAGTAACGTAGAATGGTCTCCAAGTATAATGCACGTTTTTTGTTGAATCTTTGCCAATTTGTAGACGTAGACTTTGTCAAGCAGAATACTCAAGTGACCTCTTTTCGAGGCATGTAGCCAATGGTTCACAAGCTATTAACAATTAAAGTCGTTTCTTGTGATATAAATAATCGAAATAGTTGAAAATTTGAAAATCTATAACAAGGATTCGTTAAAAAATAGACATTTACTCTCACATAGTTCTGCTGATTAACGTTTTTTCTTGGAATAATCTCATCATTGAAATTTCTCTCACAGAGTAAACAGAAAAATGAGAAAATGGTCGAGAATGAATCTTAATCAGCTTGCCTATTGAAACGAGCAAAGAGGAATCGAAGACTCCAGCAAAGATGATTACAATGATCAGTGGTCTGTAATTTCTCACTAAAGTGGTCTGAGAGACTTAATTACTTGATTCTTTCTCTATCGCGAGGCGACTATGCAATCTGTAGAATCTTCTCGAGATGAAGAATGTTCCAGCGTGAAGGATTTCACGGTTCTTAGAATTATTATAGATATCGATCTTATAATAGATACAAATGATCCGGAAAATCTGATAATGTTGCGATTTCTGCAAGCAATGTATGGTCAGAACAAATGTTCCTCATAAATAAAAGGGGATTATTTCATCGACGGTTTTAGCAAAGACAGCTTATAGTCTACACGCCAGACTCCACTCACAAATCTTCGCGTGCTGCAACTAAGAAACGTTTTCTGTAATCTGGCCAATCATCGAGTAACGATCCCACCGTTTTCGCGGCATGACGAATTCAGTAGATTTCCCTCCCGCTCAGACAGCCACGAACCAATAAATTCACTGGCTCGTGATGTATTGATCTACCAGCTGGAGGAATGGGTTCGATTTGGTTATTCCAGCCGAGGGCTATCGTTGGCAAAGCAGAAAAAATAATCGTCGAAGTTGCGATCAGGTTTTCCACCGCGATCCGCGGCGACTCGTTGCAACGCTTGAACTCAAAACAGCCTAATATACCGCAACGTAAGAGTCGTTACACGCATTAATGGCCATTACGCAATAACCTATATCTATGTAATTTTACGTAACTCCGTGGCAAATAATTTCACAGCGACGCGCTGCCATGAAATGCAAATTCGGCAGCGGGTTACGAAAATGATGGCTCGCACTCGTTAATTCACGGAAGTACCTTCGTTGTGTCACGACGATCTTTTTGGGACATCCTGATTTCGAAAGTGACGCTGAGTTAATTTTGATCGTATCTTGGGAGCGAAAAATGAAGCGTTTCATCCGACAGGTGTACAGAGAGAATTTTCTTATTTTATACTGTCACTCCGAACAACATTTTTTTTAACTTCTACAGAGATGCTATCACGTACTTATGGGATTAATATTTTTTATATGTAACATACATGCTATTTTGTTCTGAAAAAGTATGAGTTCTGAAAATTTTTCAAAGTCAAATTTATTCATGGATGCAGCTAATTGTAGCGTCAGTAAAATTCTGCAATACCTCAAGTGCTTTTAAATCTAATTCTTACTTACAATGTTGTTATTCGTGATCTTGCAACACTTTAACTTAAAATTTCTGCTACTAGTTAAAGTCAGTATAGGACCTTCGTGAACCCAGCGCGTGCATCAAGATAATCTTACAACTCTACCATTAGCTTAAGATCAGTGTTACGCGTATTACACGGCCATAAAATTCTGACGACAGAACAACAATGTAATATGAAATTTATTAATCGTAGGTTCTCACAATTAAAAACCTGAAAGATTGCAGTATCTATGTTAATAGATAAGTTGAACGTTATTTAATATATTCACACTTGCTCCGAGTTCCTGTATATAAAACGATCATGGAATACATTGTCAAGTTTAAAAACGTTTTTATCGAATCGCAAAGTTACATAAGTTCCAAGAACTGCGCTTCGACTAAGTGGTTCTAACGTTTCCATCGAAACACCGTCGAAATTCTGCTTTTTTCTTCTCTTCTTTCTTCTTTTTCCTTTCTTTTTTTTTTTGAGACGATAATGCTCGTAAAGCAAGTTACGTGTCACTCTTACGCCTGTGGGCACCAATGTAAAGCTCACCTCGTAACATCTAACTCGAAGGAACGAGTTACTCAACGTGCTGATTGTTACGTGAGCGGTAGTTCTGTAACAAGGCGTTACAGCGTCCCTCGTTACGAATTCGTTGGATCAAGCGTGAAACGAAATGACGTGACTGGAATATCACGAATTTATGTTCGATACCCAGGGAACATGAAATTTTACGTCCAATTTCTCGAATATCCTAGAAGATCAACAAGCTTATCTGGCAATCTACAGTGCTTCTCCTTTAATATGCGAAAATCGATGAAAAGAAATGCTTTCCATATCTCTTAACCCTTAATTGACAGGGTGAGATCACAGTATTTATATTACCTCACTTTTAATATAATATAAAATATCAGTGAATTACTTCTAGACAATAATACACTGAAAAATTATGAATTCTTCAATCACTATTATTAATCATTCTTGATAATGGATCAGTTCTATCACATTAATATTGGTACCATACCAAAAAATCATTACAAATATTCTCCTCGCATTCAGCATCAGAATAAAATAAACGTGCCACAGATTCTCAAGAAAATAATAAATAACACATAATATGTAGCAATCTTCGCACCTTCTGTGCCAGCTCTAGAAGAAATAAATTCCTTGAAGATATACAGACAAAAGTAGATCAACAGATTTCAATACAAAACAGAATTAGTTCACGTGCTTCAAATAACAAAAGTGTCTGCAAATCATAAGCTCCACATCTGAGGAAATAATCTCATGTTTCACCCAAGACACGAAGATTGGAGTTGAAACAGCCTGATGGGAGGCAGTCATACGTGGCATAGTATCTAACACATCATCCCTCAACTTATTTCACTTATCGTCTAATTTCGTCGCGACTGGCGTGTTCTCTGGAACTCGTTCTTGGGATAGAATTATTAGCATCGGTCACTGCATAAATTCCAGTTCCTCCGTGAAGACAACTGCGTGTAACGAGTCCAGAGGACAGCTTCAAAATCGAAGAAGCATACGTCCAGTAATGTCTAGAACGACTGGTGACATTCCATACATTATGCACGTTCCATAATTAATTGCGCCACGCCCTCGTCGAGAACTGTTAAAGCAAAGCAAACCTCGTGTAGCTACATAAATCTACTACAAAAACACTGTGAATGCTCACCTTTGATTCCGCGAGCGCGTTTACCTTGCATTCTATTACGTTCATTCAAAGTAGCCTTTTCGATAATCGGTCGAGTCCAGTTCCTTGATACGTACGCAACAATGTTCACATTTTCTCGACTCGTTGAGTGGCAAGGTAATTGCGTTGATTTTTTTCGTTGGCGGTGATAGATTGATAAATCTATTGGAAGAAATAAAAATTGAAGTTTTTTGAGGTAATGTGTTTCAGAGGCGTAAGAATGTTGATTAGAAAATACGTATGTAGATTTTCACGCGATGTGGTAATCTTGTTTGATATTGGTATTTGAAGTCTATTAGAGTGTAAATAGATTAACCTTAATAATCGAAGTGCAATTAAGATACTGATTACTAAAAATATAAGTGGATTGAGCAAGAGAATATTGAGTGTAGAATGAAACATATTTTTTTATAAAATTTACTGTGATACTAGGTAAAATTGAAACTAAATACAATTTCACTTAAAATTCATTTCTACTCGTCTTTAATATAAAGAAAAGGAGAATTAAAGAGAAATTATCGAAGTTAGATCAACATTAAAGGAGTACAAGAAGAATAAATTAGATTGGATAATGCTGAATTTTTACATGAATTTATTACAGTGAACCATAAAATACAATTATGATTTACCCAAGTCCCTCACACAGTTTAACACTGTGACTTTACAACGTGTATGAAGATATTAAACAGAAATTATTATGGCACCTTCGAGTACCTATGCCTCATCATCCATGAATTCTAAAACAAGTGAACCATGGATAATACACTGGATGCACCAGCGATTCCCTGCACTTTATACACTGTGTCGGGTCGAAGCAACGGCTTATTAATTGCTCGCGCACAATAGAAGTACCGTAAGACGAAAGGAAGAAGAGGCGTGAAGGAATATTAATCCTGACTATAAATAACAAGCCGCGTAACTCACAAATAACTGTAGACGATATGTTATGTGGGAAAAATCGTTTTGCACCGAGTTCTCGCGGACAATAAAGGCCGCTGTGATGTTGGAAATGAACACGAGGGAATCCATAAATCGAACGACGATGAATAAGATCGATTAATCCATGCTGATGCTAAATTGTTTAATACCATCGTCAAGGATAGAGACAGCCAAAGAGCAATGTCCTAGAAGATTAGTTTACATAACTCGGCTTCGTAACCTTTTCTATTCTTCAGCTGAAAAGCTTGCGAACTCGTGAAAATCGTTACGAAACTGTAACGAATTTCCAGACACAGCTTGCAGCTCGAAATTTACGCCGTGAATGCTCGAGATAATTTGTGACATAATGAAATCAGCCTTCGTTGACAATTATTTTCAGATAAGAAACAGTAACTCGATATCAACATTCGTGGTAAGATTCTAGAGAAATCAGTTTTTGAAGGAGACGCACAGAATGCATAGGCCAAGAGGATAGCATCAGAACGAGAAAATTCGTCATCGGTTCGAGGAATACGATCAAGGTTTCGTCGATAAACGACGCACGATCGAACGATTCGACACCCGTTCGGTCGAGACGCCAAGGATAACCCGAGGCAACGTCCTGTGTCGCTTACGTAACGCGGCACCAACGCCACGACCGTGAATTTATCGATCCTCTATGGTTATCGTCGACTTCGCTAATCTTTAACTGCCGATCCACTTCGCTCTTTGTCCGTGAAATTGGTGTCGTCGATTATAAGAGCGGGGAATCGTCGCAGGTCTGACAAGCGGAAGAATGATCTACTCAGTTTACCGAATCCCTGGAGCGTATCTCGCTCGACCCCTTAGATCTTCATTCTTCTTATCCATACAAATTAGGATGCTATCCTAAGGTCACAGAATGTTTCACATTTCAGCTTCTGTGGGTTTCAGATTGCTGTGTGCTTTGAATTCTGATCAGTACCTTCAGATATTCTTATTAGGTGTCCTTTGTGTACTATAGAATTATTTTTTAGATCTTCATCCGATTGAGTACAAAAATTGTGATGTGAGGGTTTAATGAGAGTGGTGTAATTCTTCTCAAAAACTGTGATAAAAAAATCTTACCTGCCACAGGTGATTGAAAACTTTCAAAATCGGACCATGTGTAGTCTTTTTTTAAATTTGGTGAATTATCTTAGCGCAACCTAGATCCTGTATCTTCGAAAATGGATCGAATCATCTCGATTTGATTCTCTTATCGTGTGAAAGAATTTTTCTAATTGTGAGTAAAAATGCTCCAACTTGCAACAAATTTTTTTTCAACAAATCACGATTAGGATGAGCGAGAAAGAGTGTTCAGTGTTTAAAATCTAATGGTATTTAGTTGTTTGTAGTTATTTTAGTTATTTAGTTATCTGGTAGCACACGGTCTAAAATCGAAATAGGCCATTTTACGTAATAACCCGGCTGTTATTACTCATACCTGGCTCCCAAATGTGTAGGCGTTCACGTGCTTTCATCGAGCCGGAACAATGGATAGCGAACATTTAGAGGAACAATGGAAATCGAGTTCATTATTCTCCCGAGGACTCGACTGAAATTCGACGGAGACGAGTGGAGCAGATATCTTGAAAGCCATAGAAACGCGATTCCCGATTCCCTCGCCTGCTGCTTAACTCCTGTGCCTTTACTCGGAAGGACAAACACATTTTTTTAGAAATTGATAAATATTTCATGGTAAAAGTAGAGCAGGATATAAAAGTGAACGGATCATTTACATTTCACACGTCGCACTACAAGTGAATTTTTATCCCTGTTACCTCCATAATGTTCTCGACACCTTACAATTTGTTGCAATATTGGAAACACGTGTATGAATTATGTTGCAATGGACATGACTAAGAAAATTATTGGAACTTTAAACGAACCAATTTCTAGTTGCAGTAACACTTACCGAGACCAGAAAACCAACATTTTTATGGGGGTAGTTACTGTAATTAAGTCGTCACAATTACTATTTCATATTCGTAGAAAAAATGTTAGCGAAGCAATTATTGATCGAGTAAGAACTATTTAATTAGAAGTTATTTTTTGCATCTTATTTCGTTTACATTAGCTTTGGTTTAAGTAATCTAAGGAAACCAGTAAGATAAGGGATTAAATTTTTAGTAGATGTCTGGTGAGTTCGACTCGATTTCACTTGGCGAACAGTTTAATCAGCTACCAGCGTGCTGTTGATAGATAATTCGAAGTCCTTACGAGCCGCGGGTCTCCAGGAACTGCTAACGCAGGGAGTCAGAACGCGACATTCCTCGCGAGGGGTCGTTAAAAATGTACGCCGCTGAAGCGGATACGCCCGACAACTGATTAATTGGCACTGAATATAGACGCTATAATAATAATACGGGGAGCTCACGGTTCGTAGGCATATACACGTGGCCGCGGCTTGCGTTGCAGCATGCGTGTCGCAACTTTTAGCTCACGACATCACGGGAAACAACTGATCGCGTAATATGGCTGACGAAAATACGGTGCTAGCCTGTTTGGGGTGTTCCTTCACTCGTTTAATAATCGTAGATTCGCAGTGAATCGGTGAGGTGAAGATTAGTGCAAATTCGAAAACCACATTGTGAGATGTTTGATCCCAATTTGTAATTTTATGAATTTTATATGTTGGCGTGTAGTTTCTAGATTATTTGCAAATGGCTAATTTTTAACTTGTACTGTTCAGCTCGTTGATTTGTATTGACGACTACAGGGGAAGAATCTGATAATTATGTTCTAGAATTTGAAACAAGATGCTACAGAATAACAAAAATTCGTTATGAAAATGGTTATATTTTGCAGCTTGTCAAGATTTTTATCTTTATTAACCTGACATATGAAAGCACTCCTTATTACCCACCATATAAGGTAAAAAATAGAAAATCGATAAAAATAGACTCATCAAGTTCTTCATGTTATGTCAACCTCTTCAGTTTATATGAATTTTAAAATTATTTTTGGTAATGCACGTCGAACTTGTAAGTAATCACTTAAATAATACTATTTCACTTAGAATACCATTTATGTATAGTATATGCTTAGGATTATAAAATATTTAATTTTAGTCCCCTGCAATATTGCAACTCCATTTCACCCTGCTTTATAAATTCAAGTACTGAAAGAGTATTACAATTTAATTAATTTCTGTATTTTACATTATAATGTTTTCCTCCTCTTCTATAATCTGTCTCCACCTCAATGACGAGTCGATCGATAATAAAGTTATTCGACTTTGTTGCGTTTCACAAGGACATCGTAAGAACTGAGTGCAAAAAATAGCAGAAGAGAAGTCCAATAGATAAACAAGAAAGAGCGATAATGCTGATTCGTAAACAAGCTACGAAGTTGCAATAACAAGAAATTTGGTATCTTGATTCATTCAACTGACTCCTTATAGAGTAGCTGGTTTTTCGTGTTACGTAAGTTACACTCGCCTACTGTAATTGTGTTTTTCAAACGAGCTTCGTTACAAAGTTGCAAACCACGTTTACTACACATGTAGCACACCCACTTTAAGCTGACACTTATGGTTCGCTCACAGTTACCTTTACCTTCCGAAAATATCGTCGTATGAATCATCGAAGAGATCATTTCCATTGATCACATGATCACATCAATAGGTATTTATTCCTTCGATGTAGACGTGGTCACTTTTGAAGCAACATTATCTGAACAATTTTTCTACTATATGTTGATCGAACATGATGAATTGTTGCAATGTAATGAAAAACGATCTGATCTGAAGTGTCATTTTCTGAAACATAACTTCGTCTACCAAGCAGTTAATATCATTTTACATATCAGAAACCTACAAAAAATTGAAAATCATACAAGAAATATGTGATAGAAATAAGAAAGAAGTGCTATTAAGGATTGTTATTTTAAACAGAGTGCTATCTCCTGTGAGTCCAAAATATCAATCTTCTTTTTTTCCATATCAAAACTTTCATTACATTTGTTCCTCTGATTTAATTGAAATTAGCGACCCTTTACAAGAATTTCATTTTTCTTCATCCAGAAAACTGAAACCTCAAAGTGACTCCAAATAGTATTCATAGATATTTCCATCATCATTTTATATAATTATATCATGCCCACGGTTCGATTAAAATGTACTAAGCTCCTCGTTACATAACCAATTAAATGCAACAAGATACATATCTAGCAACGCGCACATCTGATGAAGCAAAAGAATCGAGCTGATTTCGATTAAAATTCACTCGGTAGTACATGTCGCACGTGCTCGAACGAAACACGCGAAATGAGTTGCAAAGTCGCAGTTGGCGTTATAGAGAAAAAAGACGTAGGGCAACAAGAAAGTGAAAAAGGAAAGAGGGGAGATGCCGATCGGGGTGGAAAGGAGGGAGAAGTCTCGTAATATGGTAATGCCACACGTTCGGTGGGGCATAGGCGTTACATAATGGTACACGGGAGTACGGGAGACATCGCGATACACAAACTGGCTGGCTATCAGAAACCTCGAAGGCATTATGCAACAGACACACGACTAACAAAGAATCGAGAACATCATTATGGAGGTGCACGGACGTGAACCGTGAACTCGGGTGTCGTTTCTAATGATCCCAAGCTGTTTCCCTCAATTTAAATCACTTCATCGACACTCCGTGTGAAAAGTTAGTAATAGAAGAGGATCGATTCCAGATTGATGCGATCAACTTAAGGTATCTTAATTAGACATCTGCAGAATATGTTAACTGTGCTGTTCAGCTAGGATTCGATCAATGGGAGCTAATTTTTATTTACTTGGAGATACAAAATTCGTCGAAATTTTTCTCTCTTTTTATTTCTTTATAAAATCTATTCTTCAGAATGTTTTCGCTAGTTATATGTAAGTGGATTAAAAGTATCTTAAATTGAAGAAGTTTTAACAGAGTTATATCAAAATTAAAAATAGTATTTATATTTCGTGATTAAAAAAATTGTGTAGTGGTTACTGCTAAAACATACTCATATTTGCAAAGGTTTTTCCATTTTGAAATATAAATTATTTATGAATTTTTCTCACAGGGTGTTCACGTAAGGACACTCGAGCGCAAAAGATTAAAAAGGACCGTTTCCGAGCCTATGATTGCCTTAATACAACGGTTTGACTCATAAACTTGTTAGTCAAATGAGGTCATCCGTTGATCAGTGGACGTAAAGTGATTCACTGACACTTAACGTCGAGGATGATGTAACTTAAGATGGTTAGAAACGATGATACAAAGTAGCTCCGAAACGTTTTAAACACGGCACAATGTGCACATCAATCCTTCACGATCGAAATGCACGAATATTTTTTCGCACCTTTAATAAATCTGTCGTCGAAGCATGGCAAACTTTTAACTACGCATTCCTCGGATCGTAGATAACCCTCGGTTACGTAAGGGCATATCTAATCAGTTGTTCTCTAATTAAAGTTCATCGGCAACAGTGGGAGCTCTTTTTCTCGAAAGAAAAGAAACGCCGCCGCAAGTATAATTAGTTGCCGCTGATAAACGTTTGCAACTTCGAGCGCGGTTCGATTGCATTTCCCTCGCGAGCGCGCAATACGCAACCGAAAGCGACAAATGTCACGCGAGTTCGCGCGCAGATTAGCTTTATCTCGCACGATTATCTTCAGTTTCGTAAGTTAAACCGCAACAACCGATGCTCGAAATAGTGAAAGTAGGTAAAATTTTAATGAGGCCCAGAATTCGCGTAGGCAACGTGCTTCAGTCGATTCAATGAACACTACAAACCTTTTATCGACACTGTCAATAATGATGTAAGAAGTCTCAGTCGAATATTCAACGATTTAAATTAATTATTTAGACGATGTTGCGATGATATAAGTACTATATTGTAAAACTGCAAACATTTTTAAAAAGCAGTTAAGAGTTGAAGTTAATGATGTTGGTTGTTAAATAGAATTCAGTTCATGTTTATTTTAACAGTTGTTAGTTAACGTTACTTGCTATTTGATAATCTTCAACAGAATTTTAAAATATAAAAATTTTGTTATCGATGAAAAAAGGGGGAAATATTTGTTAATACGTGTAGGCATATTGGATACATACTTGAAAAACAGTGTCATTACTGGAGCAGTTAACCAGAAATATTTGTTTCACAGTTCCTGCAGTAAAAGTTTTTTAGTTCCTTACAGAGTAATTACTGTTGTGCAAACGTAACTAGCTCTAGTTTTGTAAGTTTCGACAATTTATCGATTCAGGAGTGAAACTTTACCCCCTATGCCTCTTATCTCATTACTTTATATCAGTTGCTACCCACGTAACGCTACGTTAGAGTACTACGCGTTCGAAACATGATCCTACATTTTAGATAATAATTTCACAGAGTGATATAAGCATCTGTGTACTTTCCTTGAAAATGGATTATGACCATTTCACATTACGACACAACTATTTCAATCTTTTCGAAAGCCAACAAGTTTTCTAAAATTTTAAACTTACCGTAGACTCCTAGCTCTACAGGTTTACAATATTTTCATTTAAATCGGGAATTGGGAATCTCTTACATTTCTTGCAATATGTAGCACTATTTCAAAGAATGAAAAAGAAAAGATATCTGTTTTACCAAAATTCGCAATTTCATAAAATTATTAAAGGATTAAACAGCATCACTACCCCCAAAGAAACAAATCTCCAGCTTCCTTTACTCAAGCAGCGACATTTCCCACTCACTTCACCCAACAGAAGCCACACCAAAAATTTTCGACAGTGAAATCTCTCGAGCCACGATCGTCCCAATTACGAAATCTCTCGTGGGTGCACTTATTCGATCCGCGGCGACGAAACAGGGAGGGTTTCTCATTGTCAGTCGGGTCTCACGGGAGCGCATCCTGGTGCATTTCGTAACAGCGATCGCGAGGTTCGTCTAGGAGGTCGGCTCGGTTCGCGGCACCTACTCGCGCGGTTAACCGCCAGTAAGCCAGCATAATGCACGGCGATTTCGTCACACGGTTGAGCCTCGAACGGTCGACAATAGAAACGCGCATGAAAGGTTACGCGTGCACGACGCCGCGCTGAAACCATTGGGATCGTTATGAAATGCGGGGCAAGGCATATCGTAGCTGCATGAAGTCAGCGAGATGGGCCCGCGATCGGTCTACCCACGATCATTTTTCGCGAAATATCAGCCGACGACGAACCCCATTGTTTCGAGCTCAAGTCTTCCCCAATTGCGAAAGTAGTTACACGCCGCGAGAAAATCCGCCTTGCGCTGTAATAGGCCACTTGCGAGGCTTATTGTGTGATCGTTCGATCAACGAAATCATTTTCCCTCGATTAGTTTACGGCGAACTTAATCGCGCGGATTAATTACTGGTTTGGTAATTAAGAGAAGATTGGGATTGTGAGTGAAATGATCCGTTTGCTGTATTGAGAAAGTAAAGTGATTCTTATTGATGTTATTGATGTGCTTCGTTATGTAAGTTTATTGGAGTTTCTCAGCGTTTGTTGTTGTGGTAGACTAGGCACAAGTTGAAATATTTGGATGTGAGTATAGTAGAATTGAAGTGTTTGGGTATTATGCTGAAGCTGAGAAGAGATATCTGGGATGGATATTGGAGAGGAAAATTGTCAGAGTAGTGCATGTCTGCTTCAATATGTAATTCAAGAAAATATCATATTTTAGATAGGGTAGGATTCAATCTGGCAATTGGACAAAATCGTACAATTTTGATGTAGGTACTTTTATAGAATAATAATGCTAATAATTCTGAAAATATGAAGTGTTAGATAGAGATCTTGAGGGATATCTAAATAAGAAATTACTTCAAAATGGATATGCGTATAGTATAAAGTGTTATATGGTAATAATAATTATTTGTAAAATTGTTGCTAACAATATTTATAGCATTGATTGTTGTTACGATCGTTATTTTATTAGAAATATTAATTTTCCATGAAAGAACCTACGGGCATTCATCATTGGGACGTTAATGCCCAATCAGCCCTTGATAATGTATACGTTGTCTCAGAAGGTTATATAAATATACCCTGGGGACCTCTAATTCCTCAGTTGCGACTGCGACTCCATTGAGAATAGATGGCCCCTTAGGGACCTCTAAATGTAACCCCGTGTCCCCTTCCAACTTCAAACGGGGTTCCAACAAGTTTGATTCTCTACCCTTGACCCACGTCTGATGGATCTTCCGTTCCTAACTTCCTGGACAGAGGTCCATCCAAGTGTGAGTAAGAAGTAGATAATCAAGCATTCTAGAATTCATGTGAGACTAACCTCTAACCCTTTTTCTCAGGGGTTAAATCTAGAGGGGAAGAAGAGATGGTAGCTAAGAGGTGTAAGAAGAATGGAGGAAGAAATGATGCGTACATGCTTCAATCGACATAAATACAGAAGGGTGGAGAAGGGAAGTTGATACAATAGGAGCACACAGGAATCTGACAATGAGAAAAGGGTCAAGCTGGAGGTGTGAGAAGGAATGTGAAGTGTGCTGAGATAGAGAAGAGCAACAAGAACGTGAGTAAATTCTTTTTTGAGAACAATTTTTTAGTATTGAGTGAATTTTCTAGTATTAATTTTTAATTAATTATCTTTACAATAATTATCCATTATAATCTTAACATTATAAGATTATTTAAGTTCTATAAACTGAAGATTATATGTAATCGGTATCACTGAATTGACTACTTAGTCTAATTTCCATTATTCGATTACTAGCAAAAGCTCAAATTGAATCTAACCTTGTCACGCGATACAATTACCTCAAATTCGCCTAATATCTACACGAAATAAGTGTAGATACTTTATTAAAACCAGTTGAATCATTCTCTATACCTAAACATTAAACCATCTCACGTTTCGTCGGTATACTTATGTTACATAACCATCCCAGACAATTCTATTTGAAAGCAAGCCATCTTCTTATTTTGGGGGCAGAGCATTGTCTTTCCATTCGTTGTAGGCCACTTCTATAAATCGTGCTTCATTGTTCCCAGTCGTGTAGAGTGACGAGACGCGTTTGTAAATACACCAAAGCGGAGTACAACTGCGCACACGTAGAAGGGTTTTCTAATTTTACCGCTACCCCCCGTCCGGATTACATAAATTATATTCCCCTCGTAGATTCAACTCTTTACGATCTGCCGCCTCTAAAACAAGATCTTTTTTATGCCCCTCCACTAAGCTTCAAACGCCTTCCCACCGTGCTCGTACTTTTATCTGCCTCTCCCCAGAAAGATTTGTTTGCTCGAAACAACACGGGATGAGGCTCCTAGTACGCTTTGATGCACGTGGAAAATCAATTCCCCCTGTGGTTGCCTCGCTACTGAGAAACGTGCGACGATGATGATCAAGCACTTCTTTGGACTGTGTCGGGTCAACGAAGGGAGCGTGTATTTTTCTTGGAGAAATATCAATTTATTTCGTTGCTCAAAAAATCAATAGAACAGTGTTCCATGGCGGCGATGAATTCAGGCGGTTAAAAATAGACTCTTATCTAGGATTCCTCGTATCTTCACAGGTTACACGTAGTTACTTTTTCACTGGTCAGATAGCGCCGTCGTGACTATAAAATCGATCGCTCGTTCTGTCCTGAATGATAATCTTGCGTGATATATTCTGATCAATAGTCCTCATTGCGGGCAACGCGCTGCAAATTTTTAGAAGCTTCTTGCCAAACATCCCGCATCAGTTTCTTTTATCACGGAGTCTGCAATGCGGGTTTAACGCAATTAACTTTGGTTAGCGTTTTCCATTTTCGTTTGAATACTGATTTTACCAGTACCAGCAATATCTTTTTTATAGCCTGTTAAAAAATATAGCATGATAAATTGAGGAGTCGAGTAAAGCTCACATCTTCCACTACCTCTGTCATCAGTGTCATTGTGCTTGTCTAATGTATGAAACATATTTGATTAATCTTACAACCACGCTATATTTCTAGTCCAACCATACCATTGTATTCTACTTGTACCCTTGCAACAGGATTCTGTAAGAAATCCTTACTGACATCACTCGTAATAATTCAAAAGAATTGAAGTCTAAAACATTGAGATCCACTTTTTAGCCTAAGTAGATAGGTAAGTACCCTATTATTGCAGCAGATTCATAAATCCTTGCCTGGTACCTTACTCCAACCTGCATCTGAGTTTCTCCATCCACTGGCACGACAAAGAATAAGTACGGATCAGCTCGCGATCGTTCTAAATACAGTTCCTTTTTCTCCTATCGGGATTACCTCATCATATTTCTGCCAGCAGCAGCAGTTCGCAACGTTCTTGCGAGCATTACGGTGGTGTTGCATACCACGTCGGTCTCTCCGAATGTAAAGTGTCGTAACTAAGTCTCTTTCACCAGCTGTAGCAACGAGGGGGAGGGGAATTAATTTCTTAAGAGGTCATAAGTTTTCCATTATATTATTATGCGGAGTTATCGTTATTAGACGATAGGTGTAAAGCGAACTGCACCGCCGCCACGTTTCGGAGCCGCGGTCTTACGTAAGGACAGATATTTTCAGATTATAATGGCCACACGAACCGATATCAATCGAAACATTCGACCAGCTCTATAAATATAGGTTCCAGAGTGTAACGCGATCGTAACGATCACGACACGTATATTTTTATTTCGCGCTCGTGTCCCCCTTGATCGTACTCCTAAGCTTGTTTCACGATCTTCCCTGCTGTTCGTCGAAGGTTTCCACGTGTCTCCTACGTTCCCCCTAAAAAACCTCCCTGGCTACAGAAACCTTATCGAATTAATTAGCTCCGCTAATGCGTCTGGTTTTACGCATTTTTCTAGCGGTAATTAATCAACGCGTTTCGCTGCGGCAACACGTTTTAGTCTTCTAACAAGATCATGATTTAGTCGCGATATCGGGCGTTTCTCGTTAAGTGAACAGCGAACTGGTTTTAGAGATAGTGTTAACTAGAATGATTTCGCGAGAAATTAAGTAGGAGAAGACACGGCTATGTGTGTGTGTTCTCCATTTCAATTTCTACGTATGATAATTAATTAATTATTGATCACACAAAAGTAAAAATATTCTAATTTAGAGCTTACGTTTCATGATTCTGGATTCCTTCCATTGCAAGTAATAGTCATATAGAAATAGAAACATGTATACAGAAATGCATTTCCAACTCTCTAAGTTCAGAAAAAATAACAGAAGTCATGGAACCATCAAAGTATCCAAAAAGACTACTTCAAAATTTGTCTAAAGACTGATTCAATTTCCCAAAATCACATTCTCTAAGATTCTCCTCTCTAAATAGCCAATTGTAGCATACTTTTTCTCTTCTGGCCTTCTTCCAAAATACACACCTTCCCACAAAAACCTTCATACACAATATCTATACAGACAGATTGCTCTACTAGCGCGTAGATTCGAACAAGCAGCGCGTCTCGCCGAACAAAGGCTCCAAATTCTGCGCTGCCTTCGGGGACAGGCGCGTTAGCGCACGAGGAGAAAAGAGGGTCCCAGAGAGGCGTATCTTGCAGGCTGCACCACAAGTGCATCCTGGAGGTTCGATCGTACGACTCTGACCTTGTCTGGGTGTTCACCCCGTGCTGCTGGTTCGTTCGCTCGCTCGTTCGATGCTGCTGGCCGACTCGACTTTGGGGCCGAGGCAGAGTCGGCTCGCTTATGTAATTCGAAGCGGGTCACGGCCAGACACTCGAAAAACCCGCCTTTCGCCGCCGCCACCGACATTTGAATCGGCCGCATTGCAGAACGCTCGATAGGGGAACGTTCCGGGCGAAAACTTTCTGCGATTATGTGCTATGTCGCGGAACTAAGGCAAGGATTCCTGACGCGTCCAGTTTGCCTGGTTGCTTTCTGGGAAATTGAAATGTAGTATTGTGTATTTGATAGGTAGTCGGTTAGTGGGGTGATCGGTGTGATACTTGGGTCTGATTAATGATCTCTGTGTCATGATTCAGATATGAAAAGTCGAAATAAAAAAAGCTATGCTGTTTTTAAAAGAATTGTTTTTTTTTCCATAAAAGGACTGTTTCTATGAAAGCCAATATTAATCAATTGTTTTCCTCGCAACTTCAATTTTGACACTTTCAAATATCAAAAGAAAAGAAGAATATTAAAGAACTGTAAAGCAGTGAGTCAAAATTTAGGAACAATTTTTTGTTTCAAAGAGGGTAGATAAAATAATTCTGTCTATACAAATAAGTAAAAATCGTACATTTTTTATTTAAATAAGTCTCACATATCCTCTCATAAATTTTGAATGTAGTATACCCTTAATAAGTGTTTCCCTCGCTAGAGGTTCGCATAAAGAATGAAATAAACGCCAGGGGTGTTATTTGAGGGCGGAAACACACTTTAAAAATACGATTAAAACGCCACGTGGCAATCTGTTGGCCACGACGAACAATTCTCATTCTTTTTTATACTGAGGAGCGACGTTTATACTGAAACTTTTAATTGAAACTTGTAAAGTCGACGCACGGATTTGTCCTGAGGTTCTTTAATCGCGTAAGCTTACGTAATGCGATCCAATTTAGAGCACGGGTACGTTCGTTTCGTTTGTTCGTTCTCCAGCGATACACGGTGCGGTAAACGGTCGAGCAGTTCTCTATTCTTACCATTACGAAGTTAGTCGGCCCAGAAATCCGCGAAATGGTAAAAACGAGCGTAAGTACGTACACGATCCCCTGATGTTAATTTAATTCGAATCGTATTGCATCAGGGATCGCAATGCAGACTGATTTGTACATGGATGTAGCTATTTGCATTCCATGTACTCATTAATTACAACTTCTAACTCCAATTTTTAGAACCTTCAATTTTTCATAAAACAAAATTCTCATAGACGAAACTGAAGATGTATCTCCCATCGAAGGACCAAAGTACTTCATCCAACTCCTCAGATTTTTTTATCAAGTAACAATTTCTCCAATTATATAATTCTTTCAACCATCTAAATATTAACCTGTTAAGCGGGTATGACGAAATATTTCGTTGTGGAACGAGTTGAACAAAAGTTAATTTCCCGGTTAACAGGTTAAATTCTCGTCTACCGCTTTTATTTGTCACAGAATTACCCAGATGGATATGATCGCAGTGAGTTAACCAATTATATTATAGAAAATATTCTCTGAAAGAGAAGTGCAGAGTTAGCGTTACCATTCTACATATATAATTCTTCTGAAACTGAATAAGTTAACGGGACATTTCCACCTGAGCGATATACATACGACGCCGCTTATCTCTCAGGAATATCAGCCTGTTACATAAATCGAAATCTTTCCCACAATAGATTCTATGTTCGAAACGCAATTCTACGGTTACCACACGGCTGTGATCTAGAACGGGGTATGTACCTATGGCGCAAAACAACACCAAGACTATGGTCGCCGCTTAATATCGTTTACACGAGCCAGACTTAAGTAATACCGCGGAGTAAGAGTACTTTTCCCTTAATTAGACCGTCGCCTTTGCACGATACCATTCAGCGTCTCGCGCACGCCTGAACATTGTATTTTATTAGACCGTGATGCCTCGCTTCCGGCGAGACGACCGCTCTTGGTTTCCATCGTAAACGTGTTCTACACGCGTTCAGTATGAGCCACGATTCCTGTTCCCCGTCCGGTCTCGTTTCCTTTCCGCGTAAATCTACTTTTAGATCGGGCATTTTGGATCAACCGAGGTCTCCGCGTCACTACTAAATCGTTCAGCTTGTCACTTGGACCATGTGTCCAAGGTGAAGGAATTTCCTGCTGGTAGTACACGTGTGTTCTGGAATCGTCGAACAGTCTGCCTTCCGTTTGAGGATTGAGGAATGGCCTATGAGATGCTTCAGTAGTTGGCTTATTATTTTATTGGAAGATTCCTAGTGTTACGTACACTCATCTCCAAAATTGTTGAGACAGTTGCTCGGTATCATGTATGTTTGGGAAATGTTCCAAAACGTTCATTTCTTGCGGGAAATTAATTATTCGACTATCGACGTGTACTGGCCTGGTGAGACACAGTGAAATCAGTAGAATATGTCTCGAGTCAGACATAGTAACCCTAATAGAATAAGTTCCAAGTCAGTCACAGAAAGATAAGTAGAATGAGGCTTAAGCCAGACAGCGAGAGATAAGTAGAATGAGGCTTAAGTCAGACACAGAGAAATCTTGTCTTATTTTAGTGTCATCCCTTAAAAAATCTGATTATTGACTATTTATATTGAAAACAGTAGATGTCCTAATACTTTTAGAAGGAAGTTCATGTATATACAGGGTGGACCACCTAATAGGATTGTCATACTTTACCCCAAAGGAATTAATTAATCAATCTACGTAACTGATATCCACTACATTTCCTACAGCTTTCATTCGTATTTCAAACTCTGCTCCTAAAATACCAATTTCTTTTTTATACATTCAAGTAGCTAAAATTTTCTCTAAATTTTATGAAGTGTTATCGAATCTTCAAAATATGTCTGACATTCCCGATTCCAACACGTCCAGAAGAGACATTTCATAGCAAATTCGACGCCTGCTCCATTCTTGCATAAAACATAACGGTATCCATCGCTTAATTCTCTGTCTCTCCAGCCTCTTCGTTCCAAAACGCAGACAAAAATGTGTCCATTCTTTACACCGAACGTTTTTGCCACAGTCCTCGTCTCAAGGCCTCGACCTTCGTGTGACACGTCCGAAAGCGGAGGAACCGGGCCAAAATTGAATTTCTCATCGGCAGATATATGTAGTACGTAGAAAATTACGTGGCGATCGAGCGTCCAGATATCCAAGCGGTCCGGATAAACGTCCAAATGGCTACGGCGGGCTTACGCAAGATTTTTGATCGCCATTCATCCCGGTTACATAAACGGTAAAACGTATCCCTAACAATTATGAAATGACGATTACATTATATCATATTATGACTTTCCTGCCGACCGACTCGAACATGGAATCCCGCATTGCGAAACTGCGGCTGCTAAAAAAGAAAGAAGAACCGTATGTAAAAATTGCAACGACACCAGCGGCGGTGCGTCGACCGAGCAAAATTCGTTCTTGCAATACAGCCAAGCTCCTTTTCTCAATTAAGCGACGAGAGCGTTAACCACCTGTTGCTGGATGGCTGGATCGGTTAATAATTAATTACACAATGCCAATTTGCGCGTTCGGGCCCGATAGGAAGCCGTAATTACGAATCTCCACTTCTCCCGATGGTCCTTGAAACGAAATCGACAGAACGATTAATCACGTGCCGCGGCAGTCGCAAGCGAACAGTGTTCGCTGTTCGCTGAGGAGCTCGCTGTTACTGTTCGCTGTTCGCAAAAATTTCTACACTACTGACCATATACAGGGTTATCACTTTATCTGGAAACCCTCCAGCATTTGTTCTAATTGCTGTTAGCATTGTAAGTACTGGCAATACTCATTAGAGAATTTCCAGATAAACTGATCACCCTGTATACATAAGACTAAATGGGGCATTGGGTATACTTCCATTGAGAGTCAAATGAAGTCAACATCAGAACACAGATATATATCTCTGTCTCTTATCATCATTACGCTCCAGGGAACACAATAAAGATGAAGCTATATACTTCCCATGTATCTCCATCCTTCCATCTTGTCTTCAGCACACAGTTCCGATGCCCCGTATAGTCTTATACATACACGCTACTGACGAACCCAGATCGCGAGCAGTTCGCGAGCTGTTCGCCAACAGCAGTGGGGACCCAGCATTACGCTGAAACGTTACAAGAACTCGATTTGCACGATACAAGTCAACGTGGCTTCGCCCTCGCGTCGTCTCTGGAAACAGCGGCGTCCAGCTTCATTGTACCGTGGAAATTATTCCCCCGCTTGTCACCCTTAATCTGTCAAAAGATAAAGGTGCTAATTGCAAGTTGGCGCCTGGACGCAGCCTGGTGCACACAGCCAACCATCCATCGTCCATGAATGCCACCTAATGAGCCGCGTTTAATCTACATCGTACAATTTGTTCAAACATTAAACAGTCGTTACGTAAGAGTCGCGGCGCGCTGTATCAGCATCGCGGGCGTTGTATAAGCCCACGATTGCAGCGCCGTAGAATAGGGGAAGTTCGATTAACGATTTCTACCTGGGCTTCCTTTTTTCCTAAACAATTGCAACCGTGTTGCACAAGATTGCGTATTTTCTTCGCCGCTCGACCATGCAGGCGGCACGTAACACTGCTCCCTAGGTTCAGTGGGGAGGCCGATCGATCGGGTCGAAACTGGCGAATCGAGATCTACGAAATTCGAAGAAGTCGTTCACCGTGAGGCGTTCGTAATCATGGCCGCTTATATAACGCGGCGCTGGGAATTAGGTGAAGAGATGGCGCGGTGACGGATGGAAGTCTGTGCTGGCCAGTGGGTGAAGGGAGAAATTTCGAGATTATTAATATTGGGTATTGCTTAACCCTTAACTGCTATGATGGAATATTTTTCTAAATTTTATTGTCGATATACTTCATGAATAATAATTCTGTACCTCGGGGCCAGAGTAACTGAAGTCCTTTTTTATTATTTTTTGGGAGAGCCAAAAAACATGAGACTACCTACATATTAACATGGAATTCGAAGTAGTTTATACTATTAAATCTCCTTCACTTAGGATGTGACTTAAATTAACTCCTATTATTCTAATAAGACGAAGAGAAAGCAATAAGATCCTGGAAAAAACTTAATTTTGAAAAAATGGACTTAGGTTACTCTGGTTCTGAGTCACAGAATTAGGGTACGAATACATTACTGTTATGAAAATTTTCTCATAGGTTGTTTCAATTTAAAAAATACAAATTTTTATATAGAATTATTAATAACTGTGTTTATATTTTATATCGAAATCTAATTTAAAGACAAAACTTTCGTATTTATACGAAAAGTATTCAAAGTAACAGTTATGCTAAACTTACATAACTAACTCGCTCGAGTAAACCAGTAATTAACCAGTTATGATTAAATCCTTCATCAGTTATTCATTCCTCGGTTTTGCTATCACATGATTTCACACTAATTAGCGCTTCGATACACTGATGCAAATGCTAACTAAATTACTCATTCTGCAACATAGACAGAACTCATCCAGCGAAATTACATTCCAGTAACAGCGTAAATTAACGTCTATTGAACAATCATCAATGGGATCGCATTATTCGTGATTCTTCTCTTGCTCGAGTCGATCGATTTCGATGTGTCGGATGATCGAACTTTGCGCAGATAATGTGCTTGAACGTTCTTCTTTTGCAATGCAGTGGATGATACGGTGATACCGTTATCGATATCAGGATCAGTGTACGGAATGTGAGGGACGTTAATGACTCCACTAACGCTAACTGCAGACAGCACACAGACAATGACGGGGATTGTGTAATTCGAATAGATTCTTGACGGACGCCGATTGAATTCGCGATTAATTCGCGCGATGAAAATGTTTGCGTACACGCAGAATGGTTCGCAAATCACATGAAAAGCAGCGCGCGCGTATCCACCCACCGCTTGCGCGAGAAAGCTGATACCGCGTGTAACCTGTGTCGTTTCCACGAGAAACTTTAAGCCTTGTCGACGGCTCTGTATTAGTGCATACTGGGTGTATCGAGAGTTTATCGCCAGAGAAGTAGGTATAAATACTCAGTGAAACTTTCAGAAATTCTGAATTCGTATATTTATAAGTATCGAATCTGTACAAAAATTAGAAATATTCATAACTTAAAAAATGAAAATGTATTGTATAATCTTTTTAGCTTCACTGAGTTGATAATCATACAATGCAATAATTTTCCTTAGACTAGAAAACTCCAAACTAGTAACGAGCTAACAAAGTGTAATAGACAGGTCTCTGGTATTAGTTCATGTACCGATATCACAATTTTATCTTATCAAAGACAACGAGGAAAGAAAGTACTTACAAGAGTGATATTTTAAGAAACGATGGGGTTCAAGGTGAGCTTATAACGAAAAGATACTGCATCGCAGGGTACTTGCCCCTATTTTTGTACCTGCACCTAATTCTATACTTTCAGATTAAAATCATTAATAAAAAAAAACTCTTATGCATAAACTAAGGAATTATCTTTTATCTATTAACATGTAAAACTAAAAAAAGAGTATTACACTTTTAATAAAAATTTTTTTTTAAAAACGATCGTAAACTGAAGACGCAAAAATAGCTACGTGCACAAAAATACAGACAAGTGCCCTTTAAGCTATCTTAAACCCAAAGAACCTTGAATTATTAACCCTAATAATGACTCTAATAGTACTCTGCTTGAAATTACCAAATTGCATAAATAGTACAGCGACTAAACCTAGATACACCTAGTGTGTACCTGTGCAACGTGAACCCCGTGTGGTCGACTTGTACCACTCGGACGCCATTCTCTGCGTTCTATTCACAGATATGTAGTAGGAAGCGTTTCTGTCATGTCAATGGTGTATCTTGTCCCTATCGAAGTTGTGCAAAGTTCAGCATCGTGGCGATGTAACTTAACCGCAATCTGTATAGCAACGATGGATCTCGCATTCGTGGGATTTTTGTTGCGGCTCCAACCGCCATCGAAAGACATTTCGATCGTTGCATTCCCCTCGATTTTGCCAGAGGTTTCGCATTTTCAATCGCAACCGTGTCTTCTACGAAATCGATCGGAATATTCAACTGTATTAGGTAATCGTGACCTGTTTTAAGAATTAGAAAATTAAAATCAAAATTAAAAATGTTCTCTTGATACAATTTTGGTTTGGTTTATGGAAATGCAGTTTCTTTTATCATGAGAAAAATTAATAAAAATTTTCGTGATAGAAAATTTCTAGAATATTCTACAAATTTACACAGAACAAATAGTTAATAGAATTAGTATCTAAAAGGAACTTGAGTCCAAGATATTTCGAAGATATATTCAATCTAGCAACTTCCTAATTCTAAAAAATGAGGTCAATACCAAGTCTTCTAGATTTCTTCCTGTGGTTATCTAACAAGTTCGATTTATTGGAAGTTTCTTGTCTCAAAAAGCTTGGAGCTGTCCCAATTTCGTTGAGTCATGTGGTCAAATGACGTACAAATATTTATACCCTAAATTATTCTAACACTTAATACTTATTTAATTCCTCTCTTTAGATAATAAAACGAAGAGAAAATTGTGATCGGTTGAGCGTAATGACCGTAATCGAATCGTTCGATTTCGATTACGTTCGATTTCGCCGAGAGGCGAAATAAATAGAAACGGTCGAAAAAGTACGTTCACAATTTCACGACGTTGAGAGTTAATGCCGAAGACAGCGTTGCCTAAGGAGACGTAATCGCGCCATTTTCGTAACTGCATTATTACGAAGATAGGTATAGACACCTATCCGTTGTGCAAGCGGCCCGCGAGGTTATTCGTTACGTCGCCGAACTCGGAGCAAATAATTATTCCTCGGGCTGCTTTCCACTCGTGCACATCTATGCACGTATGTACGAATGATAACGACGAAAAAAACATTCCAAGCTATCGTTTATGTAACCACCTCCGATGTCCCCCTAATCGTGCGTGGAATTCGACGCGTAACACACTCCTATTTATGATTTTTCTGTCGATACTTAAAATGTACCGCTTACTGCTTGCCGTCATTCTACTTATTTTGATTTTATAGTGTTGTGATTAGCTAGAGAGGTATTTAATAAAGTCTTAAAAGAAAATTTAGAGTCAAGGAGAGAGTGATAGAAAATTTAGGAAATATGGAAGAAATTGGCAGTTATGAGTTTGTATATTTTAATGAGGCTATATATAATTTTTCAAAATTTAAATATTGAAGAGTTCGAAAATTCAAAAATTCAAAAGTTTGAAAATTTGAAAATTTGAATATTTCGAAATTTGAAAGTTTGAATATTTCGAAATATAAATATTTAAAAAGTTACAAACTCAAATATTTGAATGCTTGAGAATAGAACACGGTGAAACAATTTCTTTATTTTGTTTGCTGAACTTATAATACCGTGGAACTAAAAGAATGAAATAAATATGAATATCGAGTTTGTCACGAGAATAATTAAATTATGTAATTAAAAATGCACATTGGTAAAAAGAACTCATTTCTGCCATGCTTATTGAAGAATGGAAAGATTAATACCCTGAAAAATTGGAAAATATTTACCTACGTTTGTTATGCTCGCGAGAGAACAGGATCGTTCTGAGAAGCAAATACCGAATAAGAAACCAAAGAAAAAGTGAAGATCAAAGCATTCCTCTTGCTGAAATCACGGTGATCTAAGTTTATTTCTTCACTTTTGGAAAACATGTTACATAACTGTTATTACGTAACAGTTATAATACAATCTATGGCATTACATAAATAATGTGTTTAATGAACGAAAGAACGTGGTCGAGGTAGTCACGGATGCTGGAGCAAGGGGATCGCGAGCGTTTGGAGAATTTTTGGTCAGAAATCATGAATACGACGAGCGCGCCCAGCATCTTGGCACCGAAAGTCGTAAGATGAACGATGGCATCTTTAGTGGACTATTGAACGCGAATATTCTCATTGTTCCGAGGGAACTGTGACATACATAATTTGTTATACGTATATAGATACGGTGATCGTAATATGTACTTCTTGCAAATGAGCAGGGACGACATCGATGGATAGCAATCAGCTGAAACATGTTAAACGTGAATTTTAAATTCACAATTCAAATTGCGTATGATTGAAAACCAAAAACTTTTAGAAAATTTACGATTTTAAATACGTCAGTAACTTTCAAGATTTACTATTATTCTGTATTATCTAGATGATCAAAATATTCGAGATCTTTAGAATTCCTTAGGGCTTCGATAACTCTGCTTTGAATTAAGATTCAAAGGAATTTCATCCATCGTGAAAAAATTTCTTCACAAGTCTGTTATTATTAAAAAATTCGTAGTGGAAAAAGTGAAGAGTGAAGAAATAATAAAATACGTACCTCTAAAAAATTTACAAATTTATGTTTTTAAATTGACCCCTGAGCTCATTAATCTCTGACGTAGGTCTAGAATACATACAATGTTAAAACTATCTAACAATTTAATATGTAACAAGTATTTATGATTTTGATAATGACACTTTGATATGCATAGTCAATGTTTGAATATCGGAATAAATATTTACGATGTAATTATAATTAATATAAACCTCAGTGTTACGAAATTGTATTTACTCAACGACGCGGCTTCTTTTCATCCTATTCTTAGAATCACAGTCCGCTACACGTATGTCGTGTACATACTCAAAATTTATAAGCTTCCTGAATTTTTTTTACCACAGAATAATAAGAGAGCATTACGCAATCCATTTCTTTGGACAACGTTATTCAATGTCAGCAAACAGTCAAAGAATTAAACGGGTAACAAGATATCCATTAATCAGACAACCTTTGCATAATACTAGAACAACTCTGTAACATTTGTTTTATGCTTCGATCGAAATTAACCCTTATATAAGAAAACTATAATATCCATTAGCGCATTTCTTCCACCAACTAAGTAGGTACCATTTTTCTCCATTCCCATTGCAACAGAAAATGCTCATTTATTAAACAAAAAATTAGACAAACTTCCCTCTTAGAAGAAAGAAAAATATAGAGAGTATAGAGAAAACATTTCCCTGTTTCAACCTACATTTTTTCAGAATAATTTCTGCGAGATCAGTCCTACCAACTTTATTAAAATTAAATTTGTGGAATACTGGTATGTGTATGTACACACGTATAAACATACCGATTCAATTAATTCTGACAGTTGAATCTGTCACCCTGACAGTTTTTTGACCGAGTCAAACCACCCTGTTGATCTTGCATCAATTTTTCTCAGAAAAAAACTGCATATACTCCCCCTATAGCTGTCTTCAAATAACAGAATACAGTAAATGATCAAATTTACAATTAGCAGTATTTAAAGAAAGAAAAAAGGCAGGCTCTAAAATTGTACAAAAATATGAAAATACGAACATGTAATAATAACCGATGGCCTCATTTTTTCAAAGATACGATTAACTATTTCCTCTATGAGTCACATAACGAACATTGCCAAACGTGATTTAAATTCCCACTTTCATAATTGCATATGCAACTTGCCCCCTCTATAATGCCAATTCCTCGAGAGATCTCGAAAAAATGGAAGTCGTCAGGTCCAGGTCCTCGCGTAACGCTGCGTGTTTCACAAAACCGGCGGGAAAAAGAAGAAAGAGGATTCCGTTTAACACAATCTCCGGTTACATAAACCGTGCTCTGATTCTCTGAGAGGCACGGACCGACGGGCGGCGACTATGAGCTAGCGCGGCATATCGCGTCCCTAGTTACGTGTACGTGGCTCACTCACGTGCGTGAGGCGCACGCGTGCGGCTAAGTCGTGTTATGTAAAGTTCAAGCCAGTCTTGAGCATTGGCGCGCACGTGGTCGGCCAGGGAAACGGCGATCGGCGTGCGCCGCCAGCACGTGTTTAACCCCGGGCGAAGGAGGCGCGAATTTTCCGACGCTTATCGCCTGGGCCCAGGGAATCCGAGTCATCCGCGGAAGCAAACCGCTGCCAACGACGCGGAGGACCGCGCACGCCCGCCAGAGACGCGTATTTTTCTCGCGGGGAAAATATCTCCCCCCTCGATCGAACAGCGACGTTGATTCAGAGTGTTTTTTCAGAGCTGTTATTTCTGTGGCTGTGGAGCAGAATAATGCGCAACTGCCTCGATACGAGGGAACTTTTCACCTTTGGATAGAAGGGTGTCGCTACCCCCGCAGCTTTGATTGGAGTTTGCCGCGGCGATGATAGGTGCAGGTAATCAATTTCGCTCGACGTGGTCATGGAAGCACCTTTGTAATAGGAGATTAATTAGGGTATTTTTCTTTTAGTCTAGGATGCCTGTGGTCCTTGGGTTTGCGAATTAAATGGCTAAGTTTGTCTTTTGTTTTTCTGGCTTAGTCAATTTATTTACTTACGTCTCTCGATTTATGTATGGCTTTAGGGGGACGAGAGATATGGACTGTTTGTTTTGGAAGTGTGTGAGAATATTTTTGGAAAATACTGAGGAAACTGGAAATTTATGTTTTGTAATGGGAGCTATTGAGGATTCCCGAAACGCCATGGATTGATTATAGTCTAGTATGTCTAATTTTATTGAATATGGTCTGGAGAAGAGGACCAGAGTCCTTAAGAGTCCTGAAGGATTGTTCAGTCTGCAATCAACTTTTAGTTAGACCGACAAAATTGTAAGGAAAAGGAAATGCAGTGATGAGAAAAATATGTAGGAACAGTCATAAATGATAATTTATAACAAAGCTTTTGTGATGAACCAGACAGGAAGAAGAAATTTCTATGAAACTGTTACTAAAGTCAATATAGTGAAAGTTTAATTATCAGATTATGGATTAATGGGAAAATTGATTGGTGGACCATCAATTAATAAAAGCATTGTTCAGATGGAAGCTGAAATAAATTAGAGAACATAAAATCCGAGAAAAGTAATAATGAAAATTGACTGAATTACCGGCTTACTGGATTAGCCAGATATCGTTTGCTACGATTAGTAGTTCAAGTAACCGAGGTGTTGTTACTCAGATAAGTTGTAGTGTAGTGTTACGTTGGTATTGACGCTTGGTAACAGCAATAGTAGCATTTATATTATGAGAGAATACGTATTGATAGAGCGGCGCGTTTCGGTGCATATCAGCGTTCACGATTCGATATAAACGAATCTGTGTAAACAGTAACCGATTATATAATGATGAATCAATTAACACAGATTACCACACGACGTCGTACAGTATCTATTTACAATGTGACTTTCCACGTAATCGCGATATACACTTTTCAATACATGTTCTAGGAATGATCTCGAGAATACTGTAAGCCACACAAACGGATAATAAACAATCAGTTATCGTTTCGACAAATCGGAACCTGAAGATCATGCTTCTTATTTACGTGCTATACGTATTGCATAAATATTTATCGGAGTCATTAGACGTCTATAAAAGCGTAATTTGGTTGCGTATAAAAGCAAATATTAACGATCCAATACGAGATTGAGTGGCGACCAACAAAAACTGATACTCTTATATAAGAGATCATTCGCGAAATTAACATCGACGTTTCTGGTTATTTGGCTGCGCGATAATTGTACACTGTAGATAACGCTGTGAAGGTTTGATTACGATGCATGAATTATTAAATATTATAGGGGAATGCTATTGGAGGTCTTCATGTTGTTCCAATTAATTGAATTTTAATATAACTTGTGTTATAAGCTCTTTGAACATTACGCGAAAGGAAATGTTCCTACTGCTTCAAACTAATTTGCTTCTGACATTGACTTCGCCTTTATACGTACACAGACTTTTACAGTTCGATGTAGCGTTAAGCAAAATTCTCGAGACGCACAAGATCCTACAGAAATATCATCCGAGCGCAACTTATAATTAGACAGTCCGACTGTTTCGTAAACAGTGTTCGCATCCTTGATAATTAATTATTTGGCCAGCGAAAGTTGCACACGTTCTTTGGCGTCAAACTTCGCGATTTTTTACGTTTTTGAACTTGTGACAATTATGAATCATATAACAATTCTTGTGACGTTAAACAGTTAATGCTACTCGATTTTTCATATTCCTCTATTATCGTTGTTTTTTATTATAGCACAGAGAAGAAGAGTAGAATACTTGCTTGAATATGATCAAAATTTCGGAATGGTCAGAGCCTCGCGAGACATCACGCCCCTGAGCAGAGCGCTCAATATTCATACGTAACCGTTGTTACGTCACAGCATTAACTGCGTTTTCAGGAAAATACATTCCGTCTAGTATTAAGCGATTAGAAACATGCGTGTCGTCACGTATGCTCATCAGTTAGTAATTCCTAGAATATTTGAGCGTTATTTCTTTCCTCTTGTTTAAAGGATGATAATGGAATTAGAAGAAAATTGAAAATTGCTACTGAAATGCATTTTTTTATTCTTCTATCTTCTATTTAGCTACTTATAATACTGATTCTTATGGATATATGTATTTCTTTTCTTGTTTGTTGTCCCATATTCTCGACCACTTGTTTCCTCTGTTACGTGACGACTTGATATCCATTTATTCGTTTACGTTTATACTTCTACTTGTCTCCTTTTCATTTACTCTTGCTCTCTTCTACTTGATTAGTCTTCTACTTCGTTCATGATCTCATCTTCTGTTCTATTTAGCCAGTATTCTATATTTCTTCTCGCTTAATTTTTTTTACTCGTCTGCTGACTTGTGCTTCTACTAATTCATTATTTTGAGTGTTTACTTCATACTAATTATCTATTAACTTATTTATTTTTTTACTTTCTTATACTTTACTCATTCATTCATAAAACCTACTACATTTACTTGCATGTCTGTAGTCATTGAATTATCTATTTTTCCACTCACCCACTCATCTCATTCATCTACATTATTCTACGTCATTTTACGTAATCCTATTCATCTTACCTTATAGTGCCCCTACCTCATTCAAATTCATTCTACCTTCTTCCACTTTTAGTAACAAAGACATTGATCAGAACTTCCCCACGTGCCGTGGAAAAAAACACTAAAAGTCCTTCTCTGGCTCTGAGGTACAAAAATAAAAAAATATTGGTACGTCGTGAACTTTCAATAACGTGCAAGTGTCCAAATACTTATTCACAATAGTGTCCTTAGGTATGTCACTTAAACACTAGAAATAAATGGTATGTACCTCCAAAGCCCCGAGCCACGTGTTTAATTCGAAGCAGACCAGTATCGCGGATTTCGATCAGCCGCGACACAATTATGTAAGGCGTGAATTCTATCTAAAATATTACATAAGCCGAATGCTGATTTTACGGGCCGACTGTGGCGATCGGTGCTCCTAGCAAAACGAATTGTTCACCGCGCCGAGAATAAAACTTCATGGCGTCGCGTCGCGTCACCTCAATTACGCCTGAAAGCTCTTGTACAGAGAGCTTAGACGCAAGAAATTCTATCACAGCATCTCGTAAACCCTGCTCGTTGTTGCTCTGTTAATACCCTTGGCTGTTCATCGTATGCATACATCCGTGGTTGTAAGACAAAACGACCTAAGTCATATGTTTTTGCTTTCGAGATGATGGCGTTTAATGTTATCATCTTCAGCACTGTCTCATGGACGTGTGTCTTCTTAAACCCTTATTTTTAGGTGAACAAAACTCTGGTAATTTTTTTACCCTTTTTATTGCTGAAAATGTAGATTCTATATTCTAGATGTCAATTAAGACTTTAACTCGAATTTTTTGAAACTGTGACGTAGGTCGTTCTGTCTTGCAAGCGCAGACGTATCCTCTGTGGTTATCGAAAGATTATCCCCGCGTTGGATCGTGACGTTTTATCGTCGACGAATCGATCGACGTCGCTCTTTGCATGAGTCGCTAAATCACTCGCGATTTTCCTCGAATGACGACGGGAAAAACGAGCACCAATACGTCACGCAACGATAATGCGTGTTATATAGTCGTTGAACTTGCCGCGTCATCACGATTTCCCGATATCGTTAGCGTTTTCTGCTTGCTCCTTTGATACCCTATTCCACGAGCTAGTGGGCGTTTCGCTGAATCCGCGGGAAATTTGTTTATAGGAGTGTGACTGTGGTGAAGTTAGTAATTCCGTGAATTAGTTGTTAATGAGTGTTGTTTTGTAAACTGTTTGGTAAGGATGATTCATTAGCCGCCGATATGTATGTCCTTAGAATAATTGGACTTAGTCATTACGTATGCTAACAGTATTCTTGGAAACATTTCTATTTACATACTTACACTCATTGTCAGTTTCTTTTCTAGAGAAAATACTTCATTATCTTGAATGCATTTCTGTATTGCATTTCGAAAGAAGGATGTTAATTTTAAGACAGAAAGACTGTGATTAAAACCTATCGATATTACAGGTGTTTAAAATGAATAAGAATGTAAATTGAAATGTAGAAACGAGATATGGCACTTTAATATTTACATGAGAACAATAATAATAAGATTATATGACGCAGAGTCTACCAGACTCCCTATCAGTAGTTGAACGTTAATTTTAGCTGTTATAAGTTCTGTTATTTAGTTTAATAATCATGCAGTTTTTCTTCAATATATTCTTCATTTATAAGAGATTATGAGGCTTCTGAGTAGAGTTGAAATAACATTAGCGAAACGTAGAAATCTAAGCAAACTATGACACGTAAGAGGAGGTGACGAAACGGTGAACAGAAGAAGAAATAATCATCAATAACGGTTAAGTGAAATCGGTGTGTAGGAACGTGACATCAGCGAGGCGTCTAATTCTACCGTCGGAACATCGTATCTGGTTGCCAGCGATTTCATAGCGGATGGCTTTCCATGGTTGATCTAATAAGGTCCCCTCGTGATAGATCGGTCGGCGGAGGAGACTTTTATGTAACGCCTCCAAATATAGTCCTCCAGCGACGAGCGTTTCTAGCCACATTTTTGCCAAGTGTCGCAACCTCGTCCCGAAAGTCTTCGCCTCGCTCGAGATACACGCACTCTCATCTAGCGACGGCCATTCCAATCTCTAGCTTCAAATTTTCGAACAATTCGACGACAGCAATTTTGAATAATTCTACAAAGTTCTGAAAACCTTGAATAAAGTTTCCCTAGTTGAAAATTTTGGATATTTAAGATCTTTCTGTAAAAGTGTTGTAATAGATATACTTACTTCTAAGTAGGAAAATTAAAGAAAAAATTATGTCTAAACTGTACTAAATAGGAGATTTTTTCTGAACAGATAACGAAAATGAAAATAGTTTTTTTATTGTATATTCTCTCACACATATATTCTAATAATTATATTCCTAATTATAGATATTTTCTCCCCTAGAGATAGGAATTTCTAAAACTACTTAAAGGTCAGTGAAGTACTGATAATAAGTACCTATGCAGTGATACAGAGACTACAGTAATGTATATTCTTCTACAAAAACAAAATACTACATTTCAACACTAATTAACGTTGTACTGAGAAGAAGCGATTCAAAGTGTCTTGCGCCCATCACTACTATCATCCCGTGTGAAACGCCGACGACGAATCTAGTTTCCTGCCATTAGAGGGTATTCCATAAATCGCGAAACTATCGAGCTGCAGTGTAAGGTAAAATTGCGAAATCCAATAGGTCGCGCAAATGCTCCAACTCCAGCGTTTCGCGCGTGTTATGTCAGAGGGTCGATTCTCAGAGAAAAATGCTGCAAGAAAATTGTTCGCTCAAGGGACCACTCCTAATTAAACAAATACTGGTATCGCAATCGTGGTGCTGTTATTTTTACGCGGTTTGTCGCTGCGATTGAGCTTGCCGCTTGAAAGAAAAATTTAAGCGTGGGATAGCGAATAATGCAATTATTTATTCTATAATAATGTCATCTGGGGGTAACAAAATGAAAAGATTTATTGCTCCAATTAATATCGTTTGGCTTTAAGAAAATCCGTACTTTAGTGATCTTACACTCCTCAGGGTAACAATGAGTTACTTTACTGTTAACTGAACGTAATTGCAAAATAAAAAATATTTCAGAAGCCTGCATCAGAAATTCGTAAACATCCACTAATAAAATACACTGAAATCTCATCTGTACACCACTTCAGGAGATAATAGAATCTTCCTTGATAACGATTCTTAAAACACGATTCACTTGCTTGGAAATGATAGATACTGAACACAACAGATGCAAAATAAGAAGAAGAACAACATTGCGTAAAACACAATTACTACAAAAATCTCAATCCATTACAGTACTCAGACTTTACTCCACTCACCTATTAGGTAAAACATGCCATGTAAGCACTCTAAATTCAAACACAAAAAAAAGTAAAAAAAAAAACATCGTATGGATACAAAATAAATAAATAAATCTAAAATCATTATCAGTGGGAAATTTCAGCAGCCATTAGATACCATTTTTTCAAGGCGGTCAGAGTATTTTTTTCCAAGCCTCTCAGCGCGAGCAGCAGCCGCGAAAGCGAGCAAGTAAAATCGAGTGACGTAACAGTAGATTCATTCTCGCGCGTCTGTCATCTACAAACATGAACCACGGTTTCTGGCAGAAGAGATACATTTCTCCCTCAAGGTGACCCTTGTCACATAATAAAATTCGTCCTCCTTCTACAACGGCGTGAAAAGAAGCTAGTGGCTCGGACTCGCTAACATGCGCGCGCGGGTGTCTACCGTGCGTAAACCATTTACGTAACGCCAAGATACGCCGTATTTCGATGATTAACAATTTGTTTTGCGATCGGCAAAGGTGACTCTTTGTACGACACAAATACCTTACGTAAGCCGCCAGATAAATGCGTATATGCAAACGGAGATTAAGCATTCGGTTTTTCGAAGTTTTGCGCCTCCTTGCAGCTGGCCACCAGTCCTTCATCTTGTGACCAGACACTCGCTGTAGTTCGTTCCTTGAGAAACTCAGTGATCGTGGATTCGCGATTGTAACATGATCGGCGAAACAGGAAGAGAGTCTATTTTCTGAGATGGAGGTTAGATACCCTTTGCATTAGAAATTTCGTTTTTGAGGAATTTATTGACAAGTTTGCAGTGTTAAAGTTGGAGCTTTTAGGTATTTCTTAGGGTGAGTTTCTGTTCTTCCAACTGAAACTTTTAAATTACAGATACACCATTTCTTAGTTATTTCTAGTATAGGTATTAATGTAGTACCTCCCGAAACTGTATAATTTTCGCTTAAAATATTCTTTCACATCACTAATTAATTAAAAATGGACATCCTGTGCATCTACACTGATCATTTAGATTATATTACGTGTTTAAATGCCAACATGTCCATTGAATACTTGAAAAGTGTTTACTTAGACCTCGAACATAACAGTGACAAGGAAAACTGCAAGCATGCAGTAATCGTGTCCATTTCACTTTCATTCATTTATCAAGCAAACGCTATCAATAGTCTTTTACGTGCAATAAGACAAGCTGTATTTATCCAATTAAAACAAGGTTTTATTTTACAATCTTCTTATACTTGTCAATGATCTCATATTTTTTTCGACCAGATTCCAAGTTCGTAATTTTATTCAATCACGAGGCTATTAGAGAAACTCAGCACACTTGAATATATATATATATTTTTATAGTACAAAATGTCAAAGATAATGATTTAACGATTTGTATCTCAACATTAAATAGTTCTCGTACAATATTTATTATGCATTGGACCAAAGCTAGTCGAATTCACCATAAAAAACGAAAGTACCTACACAAGCGATGTCACAATAATGAGAAACGCGAGGAAATGAAGTCAATTAGCGTCAGCGAGACAACTCGCGAATTTTTACGACAGAAAATGAAGGGTTTCTTCTCTCTGGCATTTTACGTTGCTCGAACCTTGTGACCGTGTTTACGAGCGCAGGAAAAGTGGATAATATACGAGACCAGGATTCATTAAGCGCAATTACGTTTGTAAGTTACGAGCAGAGGTAGAAGGTTAGAGCTTACCTTGTTAGAGCACTGATGGACTCAGAAGCAGAATGATGCAATAAACTGTTTGCTGTAGGACTGATACAACTAACTCCTAATAACATTGTTGCTCTGCATTCATTGGATATAAATTATTGAAATAAAAAAGTATCAAAGCATTAGGTATTTTCATGTCACATCAAATTTACAAGCTTATTTTAACCGACTATCAATATTTACCAATATTCTATCAAAACAGACAGATCAGAGGTGCATACGAATCAGATAATTCATTGCACCTTAGATCGTGACGTTCGGGGTTCAATTGTCACTCATTCCGATAAGACCTCTCCATCATCTTACAACCGATAAAATTCGTAATTATCATGCTCGATTCGATCCTCCGAAATTCTTCGACGTCCGCCAAAATTGCATCAAAGACGGCGGAATTTCGCCAGGTTTTCCAAGAACGGTTACGCAACAGTTTATCGTTCGTGTTAGACGATTATCAGATATTTATTCTCCCCGTATTCGCGTCGCAAGAGTAAATTTCTACAAAAGTTTGAGCGTATACAAACATCGTTGCGCAATTGAACAGGCACACGAGTATGACAGATGGGATGGCCGTAAATTATTGTCGTGTTCTATGATGTTGACAACTCCTTTGGATACTGTTTCACGCTGACCAGGTGCCAGACCGTGATACTAAATAATAGAATCCCGAGCGATCAGCGATATCGCGACAATGAAATATCTCGCGTTCAACGAACGAACGCGCGTGAGTGATCGCGAAAACGAATGAGAGAGGCCGCCCACGCAAAACCAGCGCGGCGATTCCCGTCCACCGTGAAAATTCATTTGCAAGCGGCTAGACGATCGCGTGATACCGCGGTGTAGAAATTAATAAAGAAATTAATCATACGATAAGTAGGTAGGCGTACGGCACATCCGTTTTATCGTTACATGAAAAAACTTGTGTTCGTCCGATGTACTACACGCCATTACTGAGAAAAATGCGATTGAGAGAGGTGTGTCATTCTTCACACGCTGAAGTACACGCGTTTGCTGCATCATCTTTCTTTTATGGAAAGTAAAGTTTTGTAAGAAATGTAGTCAATGATAGAGTATGATTTTGTGTTTGAAAATTTTTACTTTACAATTGGTAGATATTCAAATATTTAAGTATACGAATTTTCAAAAATTGAAAGATTCAAACATTCAAAAATTAAAAAATTTTAATTTTCAATTTTTTAAATAAGTATTCAAATATTCAAATATTGAACTATCATGTGTTAGAATTTTCACTGGTGTCAAATTTTCAAATTTTCAAATTTTCACATCTTCATGAAAAAAGGAGACAAACAATCAATAATACTAAAATCCATATGAAGCATTAATAGCAACAACAAAGTAACCCCACCACTCAGGAAACTCAGAAACGCAGACGATCTAAAATACAAGGTTTCCATGTAATAAATTAATGCACCCAGCTCTATTTCATAAAAAACATGGATTAGTCCACTCTCATCCTCAACGCCTCATATATCCCCAAGAGCTTCCACAAAAGCGCACTAAAGACAATAACAATCAACAGCTCCTCGCGGCCATTTCTCCCAAAGCCAGGCTGCTTCATAAAGCCCTTAAACAAGTCTCATCGTCCCCCTCTCGCCACCTAGTCGACCCAACAATACTTCACTGTACTTCACTCTTCCCTCCCTCTGTGCCCACTGCACTTCGCCGCGACTCATCCCCGGCGCAGTAGCGCGCTCCTCGGTCCGTAGGACTCGCGCGGCGTCATCCGCGAGAGTGCATCGTTCCCAGCGCGCAAACGTGGTGGACGAAAGTGCGTTCGGTGCGCGTCTGCGTGGTCGGCTGGTGCACAGTGGCTCACGCACGACACACACCGAGGGAGCAGCGCACGCAGGTCCGGTGCCGGGCGAAACGGAATACCACGGCGTACGCCAAGCAACGTCACTGCTCATGCTCAGTAAGATTCCTAGAGCCCGGAGAGCCGAGGCTCGCCCGTGGAATAATTGATCCAATCGAAACTCGGCTCGCTCCCGCCACGTTTTGTGCACTGACGCGACTCTCTTTATGTAAGCCGCCCGCGGTCGCGCGTCTCGCGAGTCGACGAACGTGTACCGCGTCTCGAGCGAGGGAACTCGTCCCTTTCACGAAGATGATCGTACTATGAACGAAGAGGCTCGTATCCTCGAGGAAGAGACTGATATTCTCAACGAAGAGACCGCGTCCTCTCGACGAGGGTCCAAGCAGAGCGCGCGGGTTGTCTGATCGGCCGAAGATAAGGGAGCAACGACAACAAGTGTCCCGATTAAACGGTCCGCCACCCCTCCTCTGGCTGATCGGCCGCTTGGCACGGGCCAACCTGTTTACCGTAATTTTCGTGGAGGTTTACGTGCGCGCTTACCAAACACGTTGCTTCATTTTTATTTCAAGGGCGGCTCGGCTGCTGGCGTCGACGGAGCGCGGGCAGCGAGCGACAGGACGCGCGGACAGGCGACGCCGCTCGATACCATCGACCATCGAGACGCTGAGAGCTGGAGCCTGTTGATACTCCCGCGCCATGGCATCGAGAAAGAGACTCCTCGAATTTACTACACGAACCCATGATACTTAGACACGATGGTTCCATTTAGGTCTCGATGACTGCTGAAGATATAGCACAGCCACTCAACCATGAGTGATATTCAATCCTGGAAAGCTTTCAGAGGAGATCAAGGGAGTCAAGAGACCATGAATTCCAGTGTCTCTAAATTACAACGTGGATAGTAGATAGCACCGCCAAGAAGACCAATCGTCCATGAAGAAGACAATCTGAAGGGCTATAGTATCCTGATAGCATTGGTCAGAGATGCCAGAGCAAGGGAGGATCTTCATCGTGGCAGGATGACAGCTGAATTGTTGCTTCGTAGTGGGGGTGTGGCTCGACACCGACGCGGACGCCTACATAGAGCAGTGTAGATATAGCAGCGATTCGTGCTATCGCAGAACGCTCGAGGTAGACGCAGCGAGGAGTCGAAGGTGTGTGTACCGCGACGCGGCGCTGCCGTCGTCTGGCTTGCCACCACGGTTGCACCGACGCCGTCGCCGTCACCACCACCACCGCCGCCTTACTGCCACCCCTCTCGCTGCTTGGTTTACGTTTCTGACAGTGGCCCGAGCGAGCGGTGACAAGCGAGCCAGCAGTCGTCAGTGCGCCGTCGTGCTGTGCGTAGCGTCTCTGCGCGCTCTTCTTCGTGGCTGTCTTACCGCGTGGCCAGCCAACTGTCAAACGTGTTCCACGAATAAGGAACCAACTGCATGTTCCGCTAACTACCTAGTATATTCGGCATCCTCGTCGTCTCAGTGAAGTGTTCTCTCTCATCCGAAAGTGATTTAAAGGAAAAAGGGTGTCTGTTCCGGTACTCATCTTCGAACAAGAAGAATCGTATAATTCTCGTGGAGTGTGTAAGATGCGCGAAGTTTGGAAGGTATCAGGGAATTCAAGATCCTGGCGCCTGGCTCCTCCCGCCATTCGCGTGCGCACGTAAATCCCCCTGCGTCAGCTTCCGAGCAATCAGCGAGCAACACGTCGAGTTCCTCGAGGACCCACTGTTTATCAACAAAGATGACCGAGCTGGCGAAGGAAGCGTTCGCCTCCCGAAACTACCGCCTGGCAGTGGAGATGTACGAGCGCAGCTTGAAGCAACACGCTCCTACGTTCGAGGTCCTCGTCGGCTATGGGGATTCCTTGGCGAAGTGCGGCAGGATCAGGGAGTCCATTGGCGTTTACTCGAGATGTTTGGCGGCGGGCTCTGTGTCGCCAGAGAGGTTGAAGCACCTGGCCAATGCCCTGCTGGAGGAGCTGACAGGAGCAGCCACGACGGCTACGAGCTCCAGGCGAAAGATGGAAGCGTCCTTCGCGTGTCCTTCGTGCGAGGGGACGCTCTGTCAGCCGGTGACCACCAGCTGTGGTCATACATATTGCAAGAACTGCGTGGAGCCGTGCAAGAACTGTCGCGTGTGCGGGCAAAAGATCGTCGCTGTGAGTGAGACCAATGTGCTCGTGCAGAGACTCGTGGAGAAATGGTGGCCCAGGGAGGCTGAGGCCAGCAGGGCCAGGCACGAGGGTGACATCCTTATGAGAGAGGGACACCTGGGTCAGGCATTGGAGAGGTACAACCTCGCTGTTCATCTTGGTGAGTGGATGCTGAAGATTATTTCTTATGGCGGTACTGGGAGGTGATGTCTGAGAATTCAGGGATTTTGAAAATCGGTTGAAGGTTTAGAGCGAAATGGAGGAAGTATAGGTGGGTCATAGGAGAAGGGAATATAAGTGATTGCTGGTTGGGATATCAAGAAGGAATGTTTAAATATGTTTTATATAATTTTGTACTATCAGGTTTTTGAATAGGCAGGTGTGAGTAACAAAATGTGAGTGTGGTGATTTATGACTCAGTTGCACCACTTTGTATTTTTGTTACATTATACTATGCCTGAAGTGTCTCACCCTGTTTCTTCCATTTACAATAGTATCTACAATATTTAATTCTTTTAAATCTAATTAATAATTGATAGCAGATTTGGCAACTCTTATGAGGCTAATACTCTTCCTTATAATAGCACTGCGTGAAGTAATTTACAGTTTCTAAGCTACCTACTCCAAATATGTAGCAGTCAATCACCATTGATCTGTCAGCGCTCCAAAAACCCATCGCAATCGATTTCGACCAACTTTTACAACCACTTCTCAGGACTGATTCTCCAAAACTCCATTTCTTGGAAAAATACTTTTATCGCGATTAAAAACGCAGCTTTCCTTTCACGAGACAAAGCCAAACATAAGGAAAACGTATTGTTATCTTCGTAAAACGCCTCGTTATCCTGTTCTTTTAGTCATCGTGCAACAACGTACAGAGTCGTCGAATCGACAAGCAGAGAAGAATATAACGTCGGAGCACTTGAATTCTCACTAGAGGCTACAAAGTAGTTACATAAAGCTCATTACGAAACAACGAATCCGGATAACGTTACGAACCGCAGAAGATCGAATTAATTCGCATGTGCCGATTTTAGAGATGGAAAAACGGAGGCCAGCGTTCGTGTGATTCAATTTTATCGTCCGTGACGATAAAAACGCAGAAGCTTTGGAACGAGAGAGACGCTGACGGCTGCGGTAATCCCTCTGCTTTGAATTGGCAAAAAATGCTCTCCGCTTTGTGAATGACACTCCATTCAAAGGTTTGCATTCTACTACGCTACGATGATGTGATCCGTTTTATCGGTCGGTCGGAGACATTTCTTGCAGCGGTTCACGTTTTTGTAAAGTCCCGCGTAAATAATGCGCTCACTCGATCCTCTGTTTCGCGCGCGAACGACATGCCGCGTCTTCTGCCTGTTTTCCTCGAACTTGATGAACGTTCCAAGCGCGAAATATTTTTATTCTGTGATTCAACATTTTCTGAACGTGTTCCTTCTGAAAGCATGCGTTTGGGAAAAGTAGTCAAAAAAAGCATTCTGGTTATTTTTCTTGAAATGGTACGAAAATAGGTGTCGCTGTAGCTGGAGCTTGTAAATTTGAACGTAGACAGCAATTAATGCTTATTTTTAGTCGTTGACATGGATTCTTAGCAGATTTGAAATACCTCGCATAGTTGAATTGTTATTCAGCTAATTTTGAAAGTAAACGCCAGGAATGAAAATAAAATATTGCAAATGTAACAGTGGTTAATATTTTCATAGGTCGTTAAAAATATCGATTGTCTCACTTGGATAACCGACTCCCTACTCGTTTTAAGCTGTTTCTGTCGATTTTCTATTTCAGTCTATTATATAAGGAACCGATACAGTTCACGAATCGTACTATATAATAAGTTTCGCATACGTAATATCACTTCAGCTTGGCTAATGTAAATATGTTTAGAGTTTTCAAAACACGGGCTTTTGAAAAAGAATTGAACAATGTAATTTAAATATCAAGCAGAAAAAGAGGACATAAGAAATTGAAAACTATTCGACTCAATGAATTTCAAAATTTCTCGATACTATTAACAATTATTACAAGTTTAACAAAAAATTGAAAGATATTTTTATTCATGAATTATCCTATAAAGAGTCATTTGTATTTGATGTGTAATCGTGAATGTACCATCTTTTTCCATATCCATCAAGGTTGGGTCTTAATCACTGTGACTCGAACGAGCCCTAGTTGACGACCTCGTTGCAATCTCGGCAGAGGCTCCTTTGTCCAGATTCCCAGACGTCGAAACATCTCTTAAACCCGTTTCTATATTTTAATCCATGATATACATTGGGTACCACGATCTCCCGACGGACTGACGTCTCTAAAATGGAATTTTTCTTTTTTTTTTGTTATTAATGTATCACACTTTCGCTAGTACAATGTACAATTTATTCAGAAAATTTACGATTGTCTGTCTTCAAGATTTATTTGCTCGTCATTCCTTTGAACTGTACATGGGTTGAGAAATGTCAGCTCGTCGACTGTTAAACCTTGAATATTTGGTAGGGCTTTGTTTCATTACTTGTAAACTTTATTCTTAACTTATTAGTACGAAGAAATGAGGTGGGCTAGGAGAGTAAATTTGAAACATTTGATTTTCATAAACTTTTTAGTTCTGCAATTATTAATTCACACTTTGTCTATGACATAAACTATTTATTAACTAGGTGGCATTACTTAGTGACAATAATTTTTAATTCTCAATTACGTACACACAATTTTAAGTTACGAAGACTCCAATTAAAGTCTGCTGATACTAAATATTTCTAAAATTAATATGGTGTCAATTCTAATGTAGAAACTAAATAGGTACGACAATAAGAACAATAATAAGAACAATAATTAAGTGTTAACAAAAGAATTCAGAAAACTAGTAGACACTTATACGAATCATCTCTACTATAACCACCGAAAACAGTAAGCATGCCTATCGAAAGGCCAGGTCAGATATTTGACTCGAATAAAACGCATTAAAATGCCATCAGTATTTTTGCAAAAGCAGAGTGACGATAACACAGAAGATAATAAAACCTGTGTCACATTCCTGCCGTCGCATTCCTCGTTCCCCCGACCGCTCAAAACAGCAAATAAACGCGAACGTTTTCTTCGGTTCGCCTCTAAAAGCCGAGAAAGCTTTCGTAATGCGAGGATGGCGGGCGCAGTGCACCGTAGAGACGTTCCAAGGATCCCCGTTCCTCCGTAGGAGATAAAAGCGAGGCTGCAGCCGGCAGGTAAAGCGATTCCCTCGATCCCGCTGGAAAGAACAACTGAATCGATCGCATTCCTTCTCCCTCTTTGGTGCATGCCGAGTGCACCGAACGGGCTCGCGTGGAAAGGGAGGTGGCTGCGTTCGAATGCGAAGACGACGATCGTCGGTAAGTTCACGGCCAGTCTGAGGCTGTTCTTATATAACGCTTCTCGAGAGACAGAGGGACGTGGAACGAGCCAGGGAGAAAGGGGGATCGAGAGGGAGCTGCGGCAGAGGGACAGAGACGGGGAGAGGGCAGATTATTCTGAACGGCTGTGTCCATTCGGAGGGACACGGTGCATGTATCGAGAACACAAAGGCACTCTGGCGCGACCGTCCGAGGACGAGCCCAGTTCGCGCCCCCGCGGAAAATCAGGCGCATCGTGTTAAATTGAAGCGAACGTGGCACGTGCCACCGAATGCCTTGCCACACGTGAACTCTCGACGACTCTCGTGCCGCCTTTTTGATACCAGTTTGCTGTTGCGAGGCGAGGGACGCCGCGGGTGCTGGGTGCACTAGGGTACTGATAAATGGGCTATGTTCTGCATCGGTGTGTTAACCTACGAATAACTTTGCTTATTCGTGTTTTAATAGGTTTCGAGAAATCGAGCGTTTTACACTCTTTTTTATGTGTAATAGCAATTTTCTTAGCATTTGGACCTTAATTGAAATCTGTAGGAACGTTCTTTATGAATGCAGTTAAAATCGATTTTTTCACTCAATGGCTTTCATAATGAATACCTAGGTATATGAAAGTCTTGAAGATATAGATTATTGAGAAGAGATTACTCCAGAGATATATAGATAACGATTAAAAAGTTGAGTAGATGGATAGAGCTTCAATCTTTTGCAGATTTTGGAGCAGAATTCCTTTACTGTGACTCAAGCTGAAGATAAATTGAGATTAGAAATGAAACGATACTGATAAATTATTTAGTTGTTTTTCAGAAGCTTTGAAGTCTAAAAGGTGCAAGATTCTGCAGCATTGTAATATGCAGATTGTATCTGTATTATATATAATAACGATATAAGAAACGATGGAAAAATGGTATTCAAATGATAGAAACGTAGTGAAGTATGATGTAAGTTATGGTTACGGTTCGCTTTAAAAGGGAAGAGAAATACTGGTGACTCATAGGACATGAATTCTTTTAATGGCTTTCAGTACTAAGTGTTGGTAAAAATCCACATTGAACGTAATTATTGACCATATTACGCGCTCCAATGATTGAACAGTTGCTGAAGGTTGGAATACATACATAGGGTCGTTCATTAACACCTTAGGATCTATACTTCTGTTAGTCATTAGGAACTACACGAAAAGCTAATATTTATTCCTGATCACTCACAGAAGATTTAGAAAAATAAATTTAGCAGGTAATTAATTTTTTCACTAAATTAAGAATTTTTCTAGAATAAATTTGATTTGTTTATTTTAAAGAAGAATTATGTTTACAAACTATAATAGAAATGATAATACAAGTAGTCACACATGGAGAAAAAAGAAAATGTATTTTTAAAATAGTTTCTGAAGGTACTCATATTTCACTGTTTACGATTAGATAGCAGCAACCTTAACTAGACGATACAGTAGAAAACAATGAACTTGAAAAATCTTGATAACTGTCAAAGTCTAGAACTCTAATGAAAGTACCCACTATCTACAGAAAAAGATCACAATCGTACAAAAGAATAAAAAGTTTTCAGAACAAAAAGATCTAGAATATTCACTTTTTCGAATATTCAACATTTTCTTTCTCGAAGAAGCGCTGCCACAAGTAGCACAAAAGTTCCACACAAATAAAAATGCATACAGCAATTACGACAGACTGATAGAAGCCCAAAGGAATGTCTTCCAATCCAGCAATCCCTTTTAGCGTGAATCGTCCTCCTTGACACAATCATAACGAAACGCAAGGCTTAATCGCTCGCGCCTTATTTTCATAAGCAGAGAACTCAGCAGGGGACCTTCTCTGTAAATCGTAATCTGCGATGACGAAGATAACGAGGACGATCGTGGCAAGGACGATTAGTCACGAAGCGCGGCTTACGCGTTATCGCGTCTACACGTCATTGTTCTCGGTATCGTGCACCGACGCAACGGTATCAAAGAGACGTTTCACGCTCGCGAGCCATCGCCGTGAGAAAAGGTGCAGATCGTCTGTCCAGTGGTCGATGGAGCAGGATTTCGAGCGTAGCGCTTAATGCCTCGAAGACAGAAATACGAGCTCACGAAAGCGAGTCGAATTCCAGAACAGAATTGAATTTGTGGAGCGATCTACGCGATTTTATTGGTCGTCAAAATGGACAGAAAATTACGATACGAAATTTATAGCTCTCTCAATTGCACAGTGAAGTTACTAGCCTGATTTATTGGGTCGGGCGGGATTTCGTAGCGCTCATTGGGATAAAATTGAAGGTAGTCAAATAGAGTATTTCTTACTGTGATTATTCTAGTCAATATTGAATGCAGGTACACTTGTTCGTATTACTATTTCCTTCGACATCTTTATTGCAGCTTTACGAATTTTTGTAGCAGGTAATGCGCAGACGTTATGCGCTTAGAAATACGTTATGATGCACATGCTTCGAAAGGAAGCTTTCTAGAAGGATTTTATACGCCATGAATCAACTTATACGATATAACGCGCTTTTAATTTATTCCTGAGACACAGGACACGACTAATGACGACGCTGAACGTCGGTGTATGGCCATAGCGGGCTGGTCTGTCGCGGCGGTGCAGTCGGGAATATCAAAATTACGTAAGACCACGGCGACGTAGAAACTAAATTTAAAGAAGCAAAAACGAATCCGCGTAGCTCGAGAACGAGCCATCTGCGAGAGCCGATCGCCTGTTTGCTCGCTTGCACCTGCACCGTCCACCTGGCCTTTGAGCCGGTTACTGGTAACTCTAACTCCTCTCGGATACGAATTCTGTATCCACTTTACGCAGAGCTCCAATTTGCCACACTCCACTTTTAATCGTTTTCTTCCATGCAACTCGCTTCCGCTGATAAACGCAATGAGAAAAATTCATCAATGTCGACTATCCTTGACGAAGACGCAGCCTGAATTCGATCGCTTCATGGAATTTAAGTGCAAGTGGGTCAAGTTTCATCGTATCTTTAAATTATGCGACAGAAAAAAGAAAAAATCATAACGTTAATCATACTTTGATAACTTTACGATTACTATAAAAATTATGTAATTATTGCTACTGGAATAATGGTACACTTAATATCCTGGATTCAGGACCCACTTTAATTTGCCTCTATAAAGTTCTCCCTCGATCTCGCCTCAAAATCTCATCGCAGGACTAAATTACAAAGCCTCCGTAGAACTCTTAATATCCTCGTTAAAAATTCTTGAGATGACGTCATTACTATCTTACGCTGCACTTTCATCCGGAAAAGGCAATTACATTTTCGCAAGCGCCGCGAGACGGACTAATGCCCCGCAGAAATTGCATTTCTAATTAAAAGAAACCAGCCCAGCTCGCCAGTCCTGGGAATCTTCCTCGAGCGCTTCGATAGGGTCGGGCTATTGTCTCGCGCGCGTGATAAGGTCGATCGATAACTCGGTGGGCAGAATCGAAGGAGAGAGACTTAGTCGTCGACGAATGACGAGGAAGTTTCTCGCAACGGAAAGCGTTCCCCGTGTCCACGAGCCTGACCATTGTCTCGTGCGCGTATTTTCGAATCACGGTATCCCGTTTCTGCAAAGTGATCTATAATTACCGGTCGAGTGCAAGCTGCACTTTATATAGCACGCGCACGCGGCGCGGCACGTTCGATGACAGGGACGGGGCGCCTGGGAAAAGCGCGCGGACTTTTACGACACGAGAAATCGCTGCGTAACTTCGATCGCGGCGAGGCAGTGGTGGAGGATGTAGGACACGCAGTGGAACGACACTTTGACATTTCGGTGTGCTAATTAATAGATAGTGGCCCACTAGAGACGAGAGCGACTAATTATCCTCTTTATCGACTAAGATAAGAGGATATTTGAATACTGGTGCTAGACTGCTTTTATTGGTCGGAGATGGAGCGAACAGTTTTTTGGAGTTGTGAATTCTTATTCTGAATTCTTATTTGTTATTGATCTAGTTCAGGAAAATTTAATTATTAAATGAATACCATTGACATGTGCTGGTTGGTTCTTCTTAGTAGATAAATAATAATTTGAAAATTTTGGAATTTTAAATGTTTAAAAAATTTCAAATTTTTAGTATTCTGTTACTAATGTACATGTTCAGTTTGATGTGGTCTAGAAGTCGACAGACTGATTGACCTTCGTAGAACGATTTTGGACTGTGGATCAGTCGAACCTGGAGTCAGGAATAACTCAACTTTGTGTCATTCTGATATCTCAGAACGATCAGCTACAAAATTTCAAGCAAAAGTATGTCGATTGTCTCGCGGCATTATGTAACATTAATGTCAAACTGTTCTCGCTCCGTTTATCATGAGTTCACTCTTCTTCTCGCTCCCCTGATTTCTCTTTTATCGTTCGTGATAAGCGTTACAGGATTACTACGCCGCTCCCACGGACTTTGTTACGCGCAAAGTAAACACAAGAATGTTCTCCGATGGGCATTGTTCGTGAAACTGTCCAGCTGTTGTGGGAACAAGCTTTGTGCGTCGAACTGATTGTGAGAGGCCAAGTTGCATTCTTTATCCAGAATCGTGTCTCGAGAGCAACACTTACTGCTGATGGCTACTTCTACTGCGGTCTCTTTTCACTCAGCTGTCGATAGGATTGCCGAGAAGCGTGACTGGTAAATAACTGTGCGGATGATTTGTTTGGGAGTACATGGTCGTACCATCTTGGGACTTTCCAGCAGCAAGGTTGAAATGGAGATGGAAATTTTATGGATATGCGAGAATAGAGGAGGTTAATGAATGTTTGTGTGTCCATTGTCTCAAAAATAATGATTCGATGTGGCTTGGTATGCTAGTCGCGTCTACAGATAAGTACAATCTTTACCACTTCCGTTTGAATCTAAATCCTATGATACTACATACCTGGACTCTGCACCCAAAGTGTACTAAATCACACAGAAAACAAGAGGACTTAATACACTCTAGCTCTGGGATCAAACTAATCATAACTGCTAACTGAATCAACATATCCCCTATATACATACACAGAAAATTACTACTATGTCAAAATGTGTCTCGGATGCAACCTTACCAGCTCTGCTCAGTATTTCTCATATTCACTCACTGATCTAGACTCATTCCTTTTCGTTCTAGGTTATTAATTTGCCAGCGTTGGTTCCTAAGTACTGGTAACCAGCGTTCTATATGTTTCTACCCTTCGCTAGAGACACCGAGTCCCATCCCTACCGATGAAAGGTGAAATCAATTGGTGATAGCAAAGGTCCCCTCTTTCCTCCGTGTCTTGCTACAAGTTCACCAGCTCTGACCAGTACAATACTAGCGCTGGTAACCAGCGTTCTATGTATTTCTACCCTTTCATGGAAATACCGAGTCCCATCCCTACCGATGAAAATCAATTGGTGATAGCAAGACACCCCTCTTTCCTCCATGTCTTGCTACAAGTTCACCAGCTCTGAACAGTACAATACTATCGCTGGTAACCAGCGTTCCACGTGTTTCCACCCAAACCTGCCTCGAACCAAGAACGCAGCACGCGTGATCCACTTCGAAGGCTTAAACACAGCGTACGTCTCAGGCAGCGGAAGCTAGGTCAGGGCAAGTTGAGAGACCGCCTTATCGTCGCGAATTAAGTGGCTTTCCGACGGTGTTAATTTCGCGATGTAAATTTCGCCTTTACAAAGCAGTCGTCTCTCGGCAGAGAAGCGCACACGATCGTCGGCGTGCCTAACGAATTTTCCCGCGTCCCGACGCGCGTTTGGAGAGTTCGTCGGACGTATGGACCCCTGCCAAATTCGGCACGCTTTGCTCCTTCTTACCTTTATCTCGGTTGGAAAGGCGGCCGGGAGGACGTGGCCGCGAATTCTAAAGACCGCCGCGGACCCAAGGACGCATCCGTGGTGTTCAAGTGATTCGCAAAGAGAGCAACGAGAGCTACATCGTGTCAGGGCCACGATCAGCCCGGAGGCCGACCAGCCTCCGCCAATGGAAACGGGAACACCGCGAATTTCGCGAGCGTCTCTTCTCGTCTATAAATATTAATCCTTTGTGCTCGTGCGACGGTCCGTGGCCAGTCGTTTCGCTGTATTTCTCATCTGAGTAATAGGGACCTTCTTCTGCCTCTGATCCTCTATCCTAGGTACTTTCTTCGCGATTTACGTTTCCAATTTAATTGAAGACGTCCTGTGTTTATGGAAGTGAGTGGTAATTAGTGGATAATCAGTTTAATCGGGTCTGTTTAATGAGATGGTTCTTGGAGCAGTTATGAGAAATATAATTTTCTTGGTTTGAGGTTTTAAGGGTTCGAGGTGAGGGTGATGGTGATGGTCATAGAGCAAGGGTTAAGAAATTGTTATAGCTACAGGGTGTTGGCTACAAGTGGGAGAAATTTTATGATACGATTCTAGAGGTCAAAGCAAGACGAAAATCAAGAATGACGATTTGGTGTTTAGAGCTTCTTTAATTATTAATAAGCAAATAAGAATGAATGGGGGTAATGTGGAGAGTTCAGGGAACGGAAAGATTTGACTTCAGAAATAGATACATACTTAGTAGGTAAATATGTAACTATGATAACGTGGTTACTTACACGTGTATCGCTCTAGCAAACTCTAATTTCATTATACGTCTAGATAAAATATATGCTCAGCTATTTGCCAAGCTAGTCATCTAAATAGTCTGGCTCTGAAATGAAAGAGAAACTGTAGATAATAATAAAGTTAAATCTTCTTAAGACATTTTTATTTGCAATTCGACTTAAGCAGGTACATAATACGAATATGAAAAACTTTCTTTTGAAAATTTACAAATCACTTGGCAGATATATTATTAAGCTTTTTTTAATCCTTTTTATAATGTTATATTTAATCTTTTCAGTAGATACCGACAAATATATCCGTCAGTAGATATTACTGATCGGTATCGAAAAGATTAAACAAACGAAAAAGGTGTGGAAAAATCGTGCAACAGACGACGCGTTAACTGGGTGCTGTATTTTTCCCGAGCAGCGCTGCGAGTGAAATTCAACCGAACCGATGAATATTGATAGACTGAATTGCCTCTGGTTTCGCGTACGCATCGTTTTCGCGACGGAAGGAATTACTGTCGAAGTGACACGTTGGGAAACTTATGTAACATTGTCCGTGGTATCACGACAATCTCATTAGGAAAACCAAATGAGTCAGACCGTATTTTCATGCTCAAATATAAGGCAGGTACAAGCGCATGCGAAAATACGATTCGATAGAGCGACTCACTCTTTTCATATAGCGTAAGGTATTTTCGGGCGATTGCAAATCGGTGTCCTATTTGTTGAAACGCGAATTGTCCGTCGTCATGCTCTTTCCGCGGAAATGTTCTGTTATTTTAACAGAGTAGTCGTTTTTCATCACTAGTGAAGAGAACAATTACTCTGCAAAGAATTTAGAATATTTCTGATGATTTTGTGTCTCATGTGATAACCTAAATCGTAAAAATGTGATATTTTTATAATAATACCACATCGAGAAGTAATTTTGTTCTAAATAGATGCACAAGAAAAGAGAAAACTAGGATTTAGTGTGATATACATATGTGGATCGATAGACGATTATGAAAACGCTCAGAAAGGCAGTGGGAAAGTATTGAACACTGGAGAGAATTACGAATGAATTAATAGCACACAGTAATCACATCTTGTTACTAGATAAGACAAGTAAATCATTTATGATAATTATCAGCAAGTACTCTATGTTTAACTAAACACATTTCCACACATTTCCAGTTCCCATATTCTTGCAAATAACATCGACACATAAAATTAGTACGATAAAAAAGGTAGATAAAAATTGTAAAAGGTAGATAAAACTTCAGAAATATATTACATTAATTTTTTTTCTCAGAATCACAACTTGTTCTTCATATGGAGGGATGGTATGAAACCTGCCGTCTAGTTACGTCATTAGGTAAAGACGGAACTTTTCAAATGAAGTGGGGCTTCTTAGAAATCACTGATTGGTGAGGCTATCCCCACCCTCATTCAGAGTTCCCTTTCTACCTTCTGACGTCACTGGACAGCAGGATTCATACCATCCCTGTCTATATGTAATCAACCTACAAACATATCACATCACCTCTACATTTTTCAAATTATCGTAAAATCACGAACTCTGTACAATTTCCTGCGATCACCTCTACACAGGATACATCACAGCTGCAATTGCAACTCTTCCACAGACACCTCGCAAGGGAAATCTATATTGCCAAGTGGCATCGATTAAGTTTCATCAACCCACGATTTCGCTACCTCGTCGTCGGGCGAACGCGTGTTTTCTGACTCATTTTGTTTTCTCAATAAATTTGTCACGTCGCTACAAATAGCGTTATATAAACCCGTAACGCGTCGCATACGATATTTTAGCGCGTGGATCACGCTTTGACGCGCGACGCGTCTTATGCATTATTCCGGACTCGCGAATCGCGCCACGCGATTTTCGGATCACGTGTACCCGATTATCGACGCAAGCTCTCCTCCAGCAGCCCGAAGAAACGCGCGTTCCCTCACGTTCTCGAAGGACGCTCCCTCCCCTGTTTCTCTCGAACGATCGCCGCTGGCAATCTTAGTTCCATCGTTGCAGCAAGCTCGAAATCGTGTTTATTTTCGTTTTAATGGACTCCGATGGAGAATCAGCGATCGGAGGAAAGAGACGCCCCTGGTGCTCTTCGTCGAGATTCCGTGGATGAAAGTGGGTCGCGACCCCGATTCTGCTACGATGGTACCCATCCATCAATCGAAACTCCGCTTATCTCCCTCTTTCCACGTTGCTGCAAATGGACTGTCGCTGATCCCTTTCTTACTTTTTACCTTATTTTTCGTTCTCTTCTTTCTTTTTGGTGGATGTGCGATGTCAGGGGAGCTTTTAGAGATTGTCTGTGAGGCTAGGTGTGAGAGTGTCATATGTTAGAGTGACATATACGGAGGAAAGGATTTGGATTTTGGACTCTTTTCTTGAAGAATTAAAATTAGGGGAGGGACTACATGTTAATGGAGAATTCTTTCATTTGATTGTTTTATTAAATTTAGTTCTTGAGATTTTTAAAGAAGAATGACCTACATTAAGGGATTACTGTAGCAGCTTTTCAAGAAAATTGAAGTTAAACTCTAAAGACAGTAACTCAATGGATACTTGTTTTAGTCGAATTTGACGTTCAATAGCATATCAGACTGCTCTAGAAGAACACTTGTAAAAATCCTTGACCTTGGTATCGATTTTTGGCACGTTTTGCAGCACGTGCCTTCCTGTTACTTCACTGAATACTCAGCGTCCTTGTGATATCATGTATCGATTTTGCAGTTCAATTGATCTTGAATAAATTTGTTCCAACAAGATGCTACCAGTAGCTCACAAAAATATACGAAATTAATTACAAATACAAGATACTTCAAACTGACAGAGAAACATCAGCACCCTCCCTTGAACCAAACTTCTGAACTACTTATTTCTTAAGCTTTCCTTTTAATCGATCACTTTCAATATTCTTTCCACAACTTACCAACTCAATATCACCCTAAAAAATTACCATTCCATAATGAAGTGGCTTCTATGAATAGAGGAAGCATCAGTGCATGAAAAAGGAGGTTCAGGAACTCGAGTTTTCCCAATAGCAGCACGAATTATTGGTTGTTCGAGTATACCTCGATCGTTGCATAATTCGACTGTATCTCCAACTCATGTGTTTCAACATCGTGCTGAACGTTTCACCGAGAGTCAGCTTTTTTCCTTACATAGTACCTGGTGATCGTTCACTTAGATTTTTCTCACAAAAACACGGTAAATACGCTGATAGCCGCGCAGTCTAGACTTCTAGCATTCACATGCTTCGGAATATCCTCGGGGGACAGGTAACGATCGACATTAGCTACAAAATTCGTTCGCCAAACGATCTGCGAGAATCCATAGTGAAGTACGTTTGTCTATTAATGTCGTGATCGATAGATAGAATATCGTTGTCAAATCGTGTGAGATCGTAACAGAATTCTTAGATGACAGGTTTCAAGCCTGATCGATTACGATAGCTTTCCATCTCGCCCCTTGAAATTGTTCGCAAAATACGTATGCTAATATGAGACACCATGTTTAAGTGGCATTACTGTACTTACGTACGTTCGATCGATATTGCCAGTTTCTGAACTGTGGCGCGTTTGCGCTCGGCTCTATTTAATTATTCATGAGCTTTCTTCGCGCGTTTTTGCTACTGTTTGCTCTACTGTTTTATTCGATATTTCTACAGTTCCTGTTGTTTCACTGTTCTGAGTGGAGAGTTCTATAAACGAGGTCTCAGAACTTAAAGAGTTTTGTATTAGGTACCCATTTTTCATGGAAATAGTTTTGTAACTGCGAGGAAAGATCTCAAGAGTAACACTTATTTTTTACCAGTTTTAAAAAGACAAATTTAAAGATTTCACTATTCTCCAATTTCTCAATTTTTAAAGTTTATAATGTCTCAATTTTTAAATTCCATAAATTTCCAATTTCCCAATCTTCAGAAAATCCCAATTCTCCAATTCTCAAACATGTTTCAAATTTCTCGTCTCCCCACAAGCCCACAATGCATCATTAGCATACTTTCAACCTCGATCCATGTATGTATTCATAATTCTCAATAACATTAATAATAAATACTCAACGAAAACGACACGAAACTAAACAAAATCCCTCCTCATCACCTCCAAAATATAAATACAGCTTCACCAACTTTACAGTAACCATGTGCTCTAATTCCCATAAGCGTCCCACATAATATCGACTCCATAGCAAGAAAACACGGTCTCGACACGTTCACTCTAAGAACGCCTCCCGCTAATTCGATTGTTGGCCGCTGTTACAAAGCTACCGACGCGTTTCAAGAGGTCAGCTTCCTCGAGATCGGCGTTTTCACGGTTAATTGCCGGAACGGAAGGCGTCGTCGATTCTCCGCGGACGCTTTCGCGCGAGCGCGGCACCTCGAGAGCAGCGGGAAAGCGTCGCGGCTGCTCTCGCCTTGACACGATTCGCGTGTGCCACCGGCGGATTAATTTCGTTCGGCGTAATTATATAATCGGAACGCGCTCGCTCGCGGATTTACGATACCGCGATGTCGACCGAGCGTGACGCGTTCGACGGAGCCACGGAGGCTGGAACCTCTCGTCGCCGCACACGTGGGAGAAACCACTCCGCGCCACTTTGCCTGTCAACGTTCTCGGAGTCGTTCAATGGCTGTGCAGGCTGATTTGAATGGCGGCAGTTAAATTTTTAGAAATGCGGAAGTTTGCAGCGATGCGGTGCAGCAACCGAGCGGTAATGCGACAGTGATGGCTCATTATTCGTAAAATAGCGTCGTGTGTTAGAGGAGAGGAGATTAAGTGCTTTTCTTTCGAAGTGAGTGGACGTGAGTGGTGATATCAATACGAGCAGTTTCGTTTCTGCATGTGCATACATGTATTAAGTATGCATTCTTGAGGACAAGTGTACCTTAGAAGTTGATTTGATGAAGTTTATCTGAGTGGCATGGGTTTTCTTGATTTTATAGGTCTCCTAGTATAAACTGTAGTACAGTTTTCTTAATAAAAATATTTTAGTTTTTATATATTAAAAGTATACTCTAGCTTCTTGATTAATATAAAACTTCTGAGACCTTGTTCGTCTAGCACTCTGATATATTATTACTATAATTATATATTGTAAGATTAAGGAAAGTTTGAGAAGTCCATAATGTTATGTCAGGTGCGGCATTACTTTTTAATTACATTGTTAATTGCTGATTCACTTTCCCTTTGTTCATCTCATGATTTTCGTAATATTTTTATAGACTCTCATAAACTACCTATGTGTTTCAAAAATACCCCATATATGTAGGTATTAGTATATATCATGAATGAGATTATTGATAGATACAGGGAATGAATTTACGTGGGTATGAATTTTACTCGGGGGATGATCACGAAACACTGTCAGATCGATATTCCTGCTGGAAGCTCTCGAAGGTCTCGGTGAGCTAAGAGATTAATTGCTATGCGTTGTTGGGTTCGTACACGAGTGTCTGGGAGAAGGCCGTTTGTTAGTCAGTGCCCACTCGAATTATGTTTCGATTCTGCTCTGCAATACGGAATGCGCATGCATAGTGATGCAATTCGGGCCACAATTTGTCGTAAATAGTACAGCTGTTGTACAGGACGCGTGAGAGCAGACCCATGCTCCTGTGCCTATAAATTCGTGAGCCGGATGTTAAATGTTCTCCAAGCAGCTATCTTCGACTAATCTTACCCAGAAACATCTACTTCTTTGGTATCTTAATCTCGATGATATATTTGCATTACCGACAATGTTTTTAAATGGTACAAAACGGACAAACATTATTTTAATGGGCCATATATTACAGAGGATAAAAAATGTCGAGTTAACGAGGACGATCTCTTGCTACCCACATAAAGTCTAGCAAGGAAAACAAGTTGTTTTCGGAAACGAATCATGCCAGAACGCACTCCCACTTTCCGCGAGATTTACTTCTCGACGTCTGAGGGAAAAATAGTATTGGAAGAAATGGTTCAGTCTGAAGGATACCTCAAAATATCTTGCGATAATTTCGGTCTGTCGTAACCCCCTTCATATGGCTCCATGTCCAGAAGCAGGTCAAAGTGAATCATCAATTTTTCAGAAAATTGAATATGGAAGAACCCCCTTGAATCTGGTCCAATGGCAAATCTGTTGGAAGATATGAGAGATTTCTTAAAATACGGTAATATGGAATATTTAAAGACGTCTTTATTTAATTCTCAGCTGTTCCTTATCTCATAGTAACATGTTTATTTCTCCAGAAAGTGACTTCAGAAAAGTTGATTTATAACCTCACTGGATGGTTGAACAAGTCTTCAGAAGACTAAATTGAGTCTTAGATACTTTACAGTATCTAACTATATATAGTATTACTTCACAGATATTCCTATGAATGTTCATAGATATCTACGAAGTAGATAGTTACTATCAAGAATTAATAATAGATATAGATATACGTCAAAATAAAATTGGATAAATTTAAGAAATTTCTTCGATGCTCAAGAATCCAATATCTTTCACCTAAAAAGCTTCCATTATCAGCTCTAGCTACCTCATCCACAGTCTAATGAAACTACAATAACTTCACGGTTAAAAGTCTTCAAACTCTACAGTCTGCATCTACGCCTTGAACCACGTATCTTCTAAACCATTCAACGACTACGAACCGCCATTAAAGTATGTCTTATCCCAGTTGGGCCACGTAACAGTGCACTGCACAAGATAACAGAACGAGCAAGTCGAATGACTGGGCGCGCCCGAAAGTTTTCTCGCCCGGAAACTGACAAATCGATTCGGATTCAGCGTTCGCCACAGCCAAGACTCGCGTCGCCCACTCGTTGCCGCCAAATCGAATTACGTAAGAGATCCGTCGAAGTTCTTTCCCATTCGTCGGGTCGCGAAACACGCACGTTGATACGTGATTCATCGTTTAATTCGTCAACTGACTTCTTTCGTACACTGGCCAACGTTTGCCATGTTATTTTCAAGGCCTGAGTGGTCTTACCTAATCTATGGAAGCTTCTGTACAGGCCTGGTGAGGTTGCATCTGGAAAAAATAAGGATCTACAGGGTGATCAGTTTAACTGGAAACCCTCCGAGTTGTGACAGCATTTATAATATTCATTTAATCCATTTACTGACTTCTGTCATCCAGTGGGCAACGTTTGCCATGTTATTTTCAAGGCCTGAGTGGTCTTGCCTAATCTATGGAACCTTCTCTACAGGCCTGGTGAGGTTGCAGCTGGACAAAATAAGGATCTACAGGGTGATCAGTTTAACTGGAAACCCTCCGAGTGTTGACAGCATTTATTGTAAATGCTGTAGCGTTCTAAGTGTTGCCAACTCTCATCAGAGGGTTTCCAGTTAATCTGATCACCCTGTACATGGTTACAATAGATAAGATCGGCTAATTTCACCCGCACTTTCGAACACAATATATCATTAGTCGAAGTAGTCACAATTACTAATTGAATCGACGTATCCCTTTTGTACACAAAATTACTACTATGACAATACATGTCTCGGGTGCAGCCTTACCAGCTCTGCACAGTACCTGACACTGGCGACTATTAATGAAAGAGGAAGCACGTCTAATATAGAGCACACACTCCTGCTGTCGAGTCTTTTAATGGACCGTTTCCATCTTGCTTTGATCTTTCTGGTATGGAACAGACCAATCTCGATGTCTGGTAATTAGAAAAGGAAACACGTAATTGGATGTAATGACGAGTAGAATGGTTTAGATAATATGTCATTGTGAAGTATGTCGAATTTTGTTACGTTATTATTATAGTAAATGACAGAGGAAGAGAAGAAGGTGGAAGTGATCGGTAATTAAATCAGAATGAAAAATATTTCAAGGTAAAAAAGAGGATTGTTGAATAAGATAGAAAGGTGTAATCTTGGACGATGGTGAAAGGTGAAATGGTGGTTTTCTAGGAAATCAATATCTATTATAACACGTACTGAAATTACTTTTTTATTTTAAATAAACTCACGTAATTGTTTGCACAATGAGAAGAAAAAAATTCGACTAAAAACAGACTCATCAAGTGAATCATACAAACAAGCCCAAATAGTATACGTAGTAATTAAAGTCTAACAATTAACCGAATAGATACAGCATCATAATCTCCAATCCTAAAAATTCCCCATAAAAAACAATTTTATCACTTCATTAGTAATTCTATTTATAAGGTCCTCGAATCTCCCTAACTATTAAAAAATCAACAAAGCCATGGCCCATCACTAAACTAAAAGATCCTATTTAAAACTAATTCTAAATATAATTACTCTACCATGAAACCACTAAAAAATTGCGAAATAAAAAAGTCAAAATCCTGTCTCTAATCCTCTCTAATGACTCGACCTATTCTTTTTCCCCTCTCATCGAATATGGCGCGAACGAGAATCTAATACCTCGCTAAATTCCCATTAGGTTTCTTTTTCCCATGTAGGGGCACTGGTCTAGTGCAGCTAGGTGCACGTGCTGCGTCGTCGTGTCGGCTAACCCACTTTCCGCGCTTTTTGGCGATGCGATGGTGCAATGTGCCGCAACACAGAAGGGATCCGCGCGGTACGCGCAAGCAAAGAACCCGGGGCGTGCAATTACGCGCGGAGCAAGCGTGTCGGTGGTTGTAGTAGATGTTTGGACGACGATGGAGCACGAAGGAAGCGTTGCGAAGCTTTCGAAATCACCCTCCAGGTAAAGAATTTCAGCGAGAGGGGTATCGGGCACAAATCGTGATTAGCGACTGTATTTCGACGACACGGTTAACTTGAAACTGGAACGCGCGTTTTTCGTTACGTAACTGAAACACATGGGAACCCCTGTCTCCGATGTGGAGGTGGTGGCTTATTTATGAGTCGCATTTTTTCGTGTAAATGATGCGCGAGGGAGAGGATGTTTTATGGTTTTCAGGAGGTGTAGAGTGACGTTAATTTATTTGAAAAGTTTGTACGTGCAGGAGTTGTTCTGTGAAAATTTCTCTGTTCTTTTGTCTCTTTTTATGTAGGATTGATTTTTATAGTGCACTAGAGAGTCAGTTTTCTTGTGACTTTAAGGCACAAAATTTAGACATTAACTTCAATCGCTTGCTGTATGCTTTGTGGAAACATTTATGCGCATTCAAATGAGTTATGACTGATACCTAGCGTTACATATTGTTTTTTCATTCTTAAGTCGTAGGCATATTTTGTTGTTACATAATGCTACTTTGATAAAAAACACTAGTAAAGAATAGAATAACAGTAAACGCTTATTTTACATACTCAGAAGTAAGTTGGACGCCTTACATAAGAAGCTAATTAGCGTTAAAACACATTTGTAAGAGTCATTTGCGAGACGTTTAATGAACGAAAAAGTAACTCAAGCTTAATCATAATCGAATCACTAGGAAATTCATTCTCTTTGAATTCCGTCTTCAATATTTAAATATTTCTCAATCTTTACAATCTGGATTAATCAAATGGTCAAATTAAGTACTCGAGATTCTCTTATCACGTTATCGTCCTATCGCCGCAATTAATTACTTTCAAACACAATTTTCTATTATAAAATAAACTCTTCGATTCAACACCTTGACACTAACTTATTAATAAATTAGACACGAGTATCTCAAAATCTATAATAAGCCACTTCTATCACAGACACCTATATTAAACGCTAGAGACAAGTATCAATTTCTTTCCCCTATTAATTTCTCGATGTAGCTAGATCTCACTTAGCAATATAAAATTGCTCGACGTCGTTTTGCCAACAAACAGGCGGATAAAAGGGTTTCACGCGATGTTACATGTGATATTTATTCGCGCGACCTGGAGCACAGAAAAGCCGCGCTGGCTTTACGTAATCGGCAATAAATACGACCGCAATCGATATCTCGAACTGACACCCATCGTCGAGCCACGCCGAATCGAGAACCATTAAGGATTTTCGACGACCTGCTTCATTCGAGGCTAGCATCTATTCACGTCCGCGTGACACGTGATTTTTCCACGTAATCCCGCTCCAGATCGAACCTGGCCGTTCCATAGAATCCACTGTCTCCTATAATGTATCGCCACAGTCAAATTATTAGCATCGTTTTTTCGAGACGCTCGGGGTTACGTAAGACATCGTTCTAACAGACTATCTCAACGTGAAAGAACGTTTGGTTGCATCGCAGGAATCGTTGAACCGAGTGGCTTTCAACGAGAATTATAACGTAGCTGGAACTGTGAGTTTATCGTACAGGATGTAATAATAAATCAATAACCTGGTACATTCTCGTAATATTATTATTTCTAAGTCTTCGACACGTATCTTTTGCGCGACTGCTTTAGGAAAAGTAGCTTTAGAAATATCAGCGACTTCGTTTTCTACAGAATTTTTGAAATACGATCGAAATTGATTTCTATGAAAACTATTTAATTAATAAACACCAGGGAGGAGGTATTAAAGGAGATATTTAAAAACATATATATTCGGTAAAGAGTACCTAAAAAATGTAGGAACCACTTCACATCCCTCTTCAAACTTCCACACCCATAATTCTCAAAACTTAGAGAACCCTAGAGAAATGAATTCAGGTCACCGAGCAAACGATAATGGTTGGCGGGAAACGCCTTAGGACACCCAGAGTTCTCTAATCATCGTTCCTCAAAAGTTACCACGCCATTCTGAAACTTGCTCTCAGTAATCATATCGCTCTGCAACGTTCGATGTCTCTCAGAGTCACGAAGTAGATTCAGAGCATATCTAGCGTCTAGCACGCGTATCTAATAATCAAGCAGGAAACGCTGAAAGAAACTCAGAGCTCTCCAGGCACACGAAACACGTGTCAAAAGTTACCACTTTGCTCTTGAACTTGTTCGCGGCCATCGTTCTGTCCGCAACGTTTAATTAGATCGTAACAGGAAAAACGGGATGGTAAGGCGAAGGCATGCCAGTTGGCGGGAAACGCCCAAAGCAGACCATCTGGGATACACGGTGACCGGTCGATACGCGCGGGCCAGTTACGTAAAAGGGAATAATAAGAGAGTCGTACACGCCGAGGAGGCATATTTGCCGAGATAAGATAGAGGCCGAGAGTCACGTGCTCGTCGTGCTGTCAAACTCCTCTGTTATGTAAACTTCGCGCTTTCCTGGCGATTTGCCATTTATCGGCGGCCGTGGTTCCTCGGCATCGGGCATCCCGATTTATTTCTGGCGGCGCTTCCACGCGTCGTCGATACCACTGTGCTCCTGCCCTCTCTTATCTTGCGCATCCTGGACCAGCGAAACTGCTTCCTTCCAATGAGATGACTCTTGTCTTCTCCTGTATTTTAATCTTGCTTTCGTTCCAGGTCTGAATTTTCAATGAATCGTGCTCTCTGAAGTGATTCCATCGTGTTGTGTATAGTATATTGTATGCTATGATGGTGAATTTGGGTTAATAGAGTGACTTGACTCAGTCTGCGTGACTCTGAATAATTGTTCTAGGAATATGTTTTGTAGAAGTTGGTTCTTATGTAGGATTTCTTTAATTTTACAGGATTTACCTGTTAACTTAATTTGTGACTGATTTAATTATTTGCAGTGTCACTTTTTGTGGTGATGTAATTGAGTTTGTTAGTTTCTTGGGATGTCCATTCATCGATAGTAATTGGAAAACTGTAGTGCTAACATTGATAATCAATGAATGATATGTAATGAAAGCTAGGCTGTTTTTATGGTTGTATTCTAATTAAAATTTTCGTGTGCAATTTTTTCTATGAATTATTCCTGTATATTTTTCTTTCTGATAACTGGGTGCAGTAGATGAGTTCAATGATGAGACTTGCAATTTTCGATCAAGTGCAGTCATCTTTTAATGAAACTGACAAGTTGAGTGTTTGCGCTAATGAGTACCATAATTGTAATGAGACTTGCAATTGAAGAAATGGAAATTTAACGCTTATCGTTGCTCGTAATAATTTACACGAGCTATTTCAACACATCTAGAGCATAGCAAAAGAGTAATTATTAGATACTCTACATAGATTTTGCTCTTGTCAGAGAAAATTTAGGTAATTCTATTATCGATATCTCCCACATTCTTAAGCTTGAAAAGATATTTGATATATCAAGTAGAGTAATACAGAGGGATCCTCACGCTTGGACACTCAAAAACAGTGGCGCCACAAAGACATCACATGGGCCTCTTAGGACACAATAGAATCCTACTGTGATGCTTTGTGGCGGCACTGTATTTGAGTCCCCAAGCGAGAGGATCACCCTGTATAACACGTTCACATCGGTCATACTGCCCCAAATCACTTGCATTCAAGCCACTTGACTAATCTGAACGTGCCTAGACAAAATAGAAACTTGAAAGGATGTTTCAAGTCTCCTAAACCAGCGCGTTCACATTGGTCCAATTACCCCTTAAATCACTCGCATCGAAACCACTTAAATTCAAGTAACTTGGCTAATCTGAACAAGGCTTTAAGAACGCACAAAATTGCCAGATCCGCTTCTCGCAAACAAGCAACCGATAATCACGCGTTTGCGCACGTCGTTTCATAACTGTCGCGATAACGCCGCTGGATCACAAGGACAGCGAACGATGAAAGTTTGACGGTGCAACGACAGCAGCGGATCGAGCGCCGAGGTCTGGCAGCGTTCGTTCAGTTTTCGGGGGCGTGTGTCAGGCGCCCACAACATCCGACCGCGGATAACAGTTCCCCTTTTATCGCAGCGGCCAGAGGAAAAGAATATCGCGGTCGCGTTTACATATCAGCGCGTTGAAACCGGAACCACGTTGCCGATCGTTCCCTCGACCGATAACGAGTTCCCTTTTCCCTTTGTGCCACCTTGCGCTCGGTGATACGCGCGTTACGTAAACCACTTTGCAGCAAATGGAGCAGTTTTCATTTCGAAGGTTTAGGATTTATAGCAGAGGAACTGTGCGGTTGTTGTATGCGAATATTGCTTTGGAGTGGAATTTAGAAGTAGGCCAAGGTACTTGGGATTGAATATGGCGGAGATCAAATCTGGTGGATGTCGTCCCCTCTATTGGGGATTTTATGGAAAGGATTCGCTGGTGAACTAGATATTTTCTGTTTAGTAGGGTTGTACTTGTTTATTGACATGTTTTACAGAGGCACGCTGTTTCCAAAAATCGAAATACTGTTTTGGTATTTGGATAGAGGTTCTTGATTACTTTTATAATGTCTTGATAGAAGATCGAAGGTGGATTCAAGCTTCCTTGAGACTATTCAAAGTCTTCTCAACATACCTACCACTGATTGCAAACCACAAACTACATATTCCAAACAGGAATATGCAAACATTTCTGTTAGGACCTAAGAATACAACTATCAGTCACTCCAAGAAGCAACTCCACCCTACCATTCGCAAAAGGGGTGCAAAATATATGCCCTGGGGAATGTCAAATATTTTCCAGTAATTGAATTTCGGTTGAAACCTTACGCCATATTCGGACGTTTCTACATACCACTACCATATACACATCATGGTACCCACGAGCGTGCCAACTCAACCTCACCACGCTTGATACGTATCCTCGTAAATTTCCCCACGCGCGGTATCTATTTCCACGTTATGAGGTCGTCGGGATTAATTTGTAATTGGTCGGATATATTTGCGAACGTTATTTATTATTACTGCGTTTCAGGAACGATTTACGCTCGACGAGCCTGCTCGCGCGAGCCAGCCCGTGGGAAATGGGTGCTCCAGACGTTTCTTGAATTAGAAAATTACGATCGATGAATAAACACGCGGCTGATAAATTCGGGGACGGTTACGTCACCGAAATCGAAAGAAAAATCCGCGGGAATTCCGTGGATGGAGATTTGGAACCTGGCCAGGGAAAAATTTGCGCGCGAATCTGCTCCAAATAAGCGAGGGGCCCAACGTCGACGTTCTCGTTTCGAACAATGTCTGTCTTACGGAACGATGATCACTGATAGCGGCGGTGATACGAAAGTTGCCGAGTTTTTCGCGAATCGAAAGTTCTGTCGACTTGAAACGCGTACCATATGCTATGGGCTATCCATTTCCATGTTAAATCCGGAGTTGACAAGATTAAACTGTTCCACGTACCCAGTAAGCCTCAACTTGTTGCCAAGTTTGCGGCTGAGGTAAACACCTGTAACCGGTCGCCAGAGAAAAATCGTGATTCTGGATTGCGCGAGTGATATTCGGAATAAGTGATATAGCGTTATTATCGAAGTGGGTTTCGTAACGCGATCTTCGTAGCAAGCGTGACTGGGGAGACATTTCTGAGTGGACAGTTTTCGGTTGTCGAGGATTAATGCTGTACTTGAGAGCCAGACTGGCTTATGTTTATTTTTTTAGAGGTAAGATTTGAGCAAGATCTTACTCCTTTTTTCATTTTATTAGATTAACAGGAATTTAGTTAAGTCATGTTGTGAGTGAAAGAAGTTTAATAGTATAAACTGCTTCAAATACTGTGTTAAGAAGAATGCTGTCCTGGAAAATGGTAAAAAAGGACTTGAGTCACGTTGACTCTTAGGTATAGAATAGTTAATATGAGGAATGGCTTTTTAAAGGTGTAGGGTAAAAGAGATTTATGCTTCAAAATTATTTTGAATCGTTAAGTTCTGGTCTACTCATCCACGTTCGTGTTTGATGTGAAGTTATCGCTTACTCTAGCATGTAAATAGTGATCGTTTCTAACAGAAGATTGATTTGTAACGATTATTACGGTTATTTATGTGTGAATGGTAATGTACGTTAAACAGATTGGAGTTTATTTTGAATAATTAAGCTGTTATTTAGTATTTTAATGTTTGAGGCAATATTCGAGGTATGTGATGGAGTTGTGAATTATTTGTATAGAAATTATAGTTCAATGATGTTTTTCACTCTTCGTTAATGTTTAAGTGAAATTGGTGAGTGACATTTCATCATTTCAGCAAATAATTGATGAATGAAGGAGGTCGATGTTCCTCTAATTAATTTTCCAGTACCTTTAGTGCTTCGTTCAACGGAATTTATATTTTTTTTAGAAGGATCTATAAAATCGTGTCTTGTTTAGCTTCCTGAATCAAGTGTCTTAACATTAAGAATTTTAAATATTCAACATGTCATAACGAATTTAAAAATGAAAGCCCATCTAAAAATATTCTACATTATGTAATTTTTCAAGACAAGAATATATAGTTTTTGGTCACTTTAAGATTGAAATCACTACAAAAGTGATGAAACTTGCAAAAAATCAGGAATATCTCTGAAATTCTAAAAAAAAACGTTTAACGAACCTTAAAACTATTAAAAAATTGTTACACCTAAAAATAATATATTTTCAATAATAAGAACTATCCCTCCCAGAAAACAGAACTTGAAAAACAATATAAAGATACACTCTCTAAAAATATGTACTTAAATCAGTCTCATTTCTCTGTCAAAAATTTCCATGAATTTCGGAACACGCTAAATCCCCATCTAAAGACTCTTAAAAAACCCTAGAACTTCAGATGTTCGAAATCTTTGAAATCCCCTCCCTTGGCTCACGAATTTGATCACTCTAAAAAAATATGTACTTAAATCAATCTCATTTCTCTGTCAAAAATTTCCATGAATTTCGGAGCACGCTAAATCCCCATCCAAAGACTTAAAAAACCCTAAAATTCCAGATGTTCGAAATCTTTGAAGTCCCCTCCCTTGGCTCACGAACTTGATCACTCTCAAAAAATATGTACTTAAATCAATCTCATTTCTCTGTAAAAAATTTCCATGAATTTCGGAGCACGCTAAATCCCCATCCAAAGACTTAAAAAACCCTAGAATTCCAGATGTTCGAAATCTTTGAAGTCCCCTCCCTTGGCTCACGAACTTGATCACTCTCAAAAAATATGTACTTAAATCAATCTCATTTCCCTATCAAAATTTCCATGAATTTCGGAGCACTTTAAATCCCCATCCAAAGACTTAAAAAACCCTAGAATTCCAGATGTTCGAAATCCTTGAAGTCCCCTCCCTTGGGCCACGAATTTGAGTCGCACAGTGGCGAAGGATCAGAAGCTCGGAAAACAGAAGCCAACCACGTGGCGAGGCAACGGTTCGCGCGTCGCGTAACAGCAGAGCACGGGCCGAATCTATTCGGTTGTAGAGATCGGTCGGCCGATTACGTAACGATAGATTTATATAAATGGTTACGTTGACACTAGAGCCCCGGCCGTAGCTGCCTCGGCCATCGTTATATTATCTAACGAGGAGCACCGCTCGGAGGTATGTACGCCCGATACACACCGTTCCTCTCGTCGATGAAAACCGCCGCGACACGAGAGCCCCTCCGCTCGGCCCAGTCGGCTGTTCCGCCGCGGGAATTTTTCATTCAGCCGCCGCGCCGCGCCGCTGCCTCGCCTTTTCGCCCGTTTTCACCCGTGCACGATGGAAAACCGAGGCCTCGTCGATCGATCGGCTGGAAAACGCGTGGATTTCGTCAGGTTCTGCCTGCATGCGCGACACTTTCGCTCGGTGGTACGCAGGCGCGCAGGGTCGACGTTTCTGTCAATTACATAATAAAAAGCGTTATGTAAGGACGAGCGCTACGCATAAACGTGGCCACCGCTCGACGACGACCGAACGAAATTAATCGGTTCGATCTTAGAACGGTGGATACGTGGCGGAATAACGACGCGACGCGTAGAAGCCTGAATGGGGATCGGGATTCGGAGGGAATTATTTTTTGGGTCAATGGACTGCTCAACCTTCGGGGCTTCCAATTCTCATTTCATGCGAAATTCTTGGGAATAGATGGCCCAGGTTGCCAGGAGAATTTTTTTCTTATCGTGTCTGCTGCTGTGGGTAATTGCATCGGTATTTCGAAGAGTGTTGTATACAATTTTTGTACATATATTTTCCTGAGGATACTCGAAATATCGAAAGTTTACTCTTTAATCTAGCTCTGTACTTAAATATTCTAATATGTTTGAAATGGTAGTACACTCCTCTGGACAACGATCCTAGCTACCATAATCAATATACGATAGAATACAATACAGTACAATTCCCAAGCTCTCTTTCAATTGCTCAAGAACGAGAGGAACACTAAATAGCAATAATAGTAGCTCGATATATCAGAAACCTCTTAAGTGATCCTCCAGGTGACACATCAACAATCCCAGAGGAAAGTGTTCTCGCTGATATTTGCTTCAAAGTATGTACACAAGGCTTCCTGTTACACTAGTGTAGGATTGTAGAACGTATCGAGTGTTTTTTTAATCGAGCATACGTGAGAAACGTACGTGGACACGCTGCAACCACTTCTGATTCACGAGGAGTAGGATGATTTCATTGAAGGCCTGGTATAACTGGTTTGTTATTGGTCGCGTTCGTTTGCGATTAGTTACCGTGCCGGAAGAGGTGTTCTTGATGCGGGCTTGTGTTCGATGGACTCCTGTTAAACGTTTCATTTCATCTTGCAGGAGTCGACAGTCATCGTTGATGCCTCTCAATGGCTGCTTTCGGAGCGAAGTTAGGAAATTGGTGGGTGATTAGCGGATGATGGGTTGCTCGATCCAGTCGTTGAGGATTTATTGTGCAGTTTCAGGAGGGTCTGGGGTTTCAAGTTTGCAGAGTTAGGGATTAGAGAAGGGAGTAATGAAAGGTTACGGAACTTATTATTTACTGTTCAGGGCAGATGAGTTTTTAGTTGATACTCTGAATTAGAATATGCAACTTGAGGAGGAGGATTATTTGCTGGTTACTGCGTGCGAATGGTAATGATGTGGTGTGTGGAAGCAGAGGAGCGATTGTCTTGGCTGAGCGTTTTGTTGATCATGGAACAACTCTAGGAAAACTCTAGGGCAACTCTGAAACTCTCAAAACTATTTGAGTACTATGTTGCACTAAAGGAAGATACAAGATATTTTAAGTTATCTAAAGATGCAAGAAACTCAATCTCATATTTTTCTGTAGTTACTGCCTTTCTCCATAGTTGGACAGTATATACGTTCTAATATCTTCAAGCTGTAATTCCTACTTACTAAAAACGATATTACATGATCTACCTCGAGTCTGAAGCAAAGCAAACCCCCAATAAAAATGATCTCATCCCTAACAACAAAATGAAAACCCCAAAAATTAACTTCCAGAAGCTAAGACAGCCTAACAGCATTACAATAAATTTTCAAATTCAATCCAGTCCCTCTTTGTCAATCCTAATTGGAATATCGATTCAATCACTCCTCGCAAAGTAACAAGAGGACGTGCTTAAAAGTCACACCTCCCATGCCGAAAGTCTCCAGCCAGAGTTAGAAGTCCTGGCTTCAGGAAGTCATTACCGATAGGAAGTAATCCAGACTTCGAAGGGATTACGTGACTTCAAGGCGAGTCCACGATTACTCCGTAAGCCGTACCCAGTCGTCGATTATCTCTCGTAAGCTACTGTTACGTTCGAGCCGCGTTCTAGCTCGGGCAGCTCGAGGCCCATCCATTTCTGATCGTTCGATTTCGAAAAGGGCCGCGGCGAGAGGTTACTGCATTTACATTTTCTCCCTCGGTCGGCTATCGTGCACGTCGATTGCTTCGAAGAAGTGGAGAACACTGCAGCTGAAGTGGTCGACGTCAAGGAGGCCGGGAGAGTAGGTCAGAGACAGCCAGGAAACTCGATCGAACGAAAGCATCAGCGGGCCGGCACTTGACCGTGAAAAATGGCTGTGTGCCTGTGCAAAGCGGAGCGGAGAGGCCGAGCAGCCGGCGAGCCTCGCTGCCCTGCCTTGGAGAAAGCTGTCTCTATTTCTTCCCCACCTAATACACGCGAAGACAGCAATTTCAGCGATGACAGTTGGAAACGGCTATGAAAGCTCGAGAATTATTGGCTGAGATTTTTCTGTCGAGACCTTGGAGACCTTGTGGACAAGTTGGTAGAGATAGGTGGAAACTGAAGGAGGAGTAATTTTTTAGAAGGAAGCATAAAATCGTGTCTTCTTTGAGTTCCTTAATCAAGGGTCCTAATATTAAGAATTTTAAATATTTAACATGGCGTAACGAATTTGAAAATGAAACCATTCATGAATAGGGTACACAATGCAATTTTTCAAGACAAGAATATGCAGCTTTCGGTCACTTTGGGACTATAATAGCTTTAAAAATTATGAAACTTGCAAGAAATTACGACTGTTTTGGAAATCTTAGCTGTTTATTTCTTCCTCACCTAATGCACGTGAAGATAGTAATTTCAGCGATGACAGTTGGAAATGGCTATGAAAGTTCGAGAATTATTGGCTGAGATTTTTCTGTCGAGACCTTGGAGACCTTGTGGACAAGTTGATAGAAATAGGTGGAAACTGAGGGAGGGAACTGTGGCTCTTTTGTTGTACACTGTTCGCGTGGTGTTAGTAAAGTGGATTTCTGTTATATTAGTAAATTAAAGTGGAGCGCGATGGACCTCGACCTCCTAATACAGTTAACGATTGGAACTTTACTTACGAGGTGTTAGCTTCGAGCCACGCCATTAGGTAATGTCAATGTCAACGTATGAAGCTTCGATAGAAAATTTTCCGAGATTTATTACATTGCCCCGAATAGTAATTGAAGCTTGAATATATGTGCAATATGGACCATAATTATTACTCCAAAATATTGACTAATTTTTTTTCCACCCTGAGTACTACTGAATAGATATTTCCAACGTAGTAGGCTGTACCTTTAGAGATGTGACAGAGCTATCTTGAAAAATTGTCATTACTGTTCATTTAAGGTAGAACTGCCATGTCAAGAGAGAATGCGATTTGTCACGGACAAGAGAGTTGCCTAAATGCCTAGAAAGTAGAATTGGAAAGCAGAAAACGGGCAACAAAGAAAATGCAAGAAATTCGCGTTACATGTGTAGATACTTACATAGTTGTTGCTAATTTCCAATCGTATTATGTTATTACGCAGGAGTAAAACGATTTTTATGGTTACACAAGCTACAAGTTATTTCAGTAGCGAACGTAATGACGTAAAATGGGATTCAATTTGTAAAACGATCAGAAGACATCCAATCGTTGCCGGCGAACCTATCGCTTATTATACCTGCAAAGTGTAGTTACATAATGTTACCGTTTACAACGAGCGTGACACGTTGGTGAAACGTGTCAGCTGGCGATAAACAATGATTTCCGCGCTCCGGTTCGGAGAATTCTACGGTCATACTATTCTTTGTGGCGATCGTCACGACTTTCTACGCGTCTTCGTTCATTGTCTGTACGAATCGCTTAAATTTAGAAACCAAACACGAATCTCTCAAGATATTAAAAGCGTTTGATCGAGCTTCTCCACATTTAGCATCTGATATTTTATTCAAATTTAAAAGATTGGGATTTCGAAGTTAAACTTTGAGCGTTAGGTAGGTAGAGTTGCATATATTGTGTTCTCAACTTTAAAGTGTAATGATTCAACTTCGATGAAAGCATAACCATATATCTACAGAATAAAAAATTGAAAACATAATTAGAATTGTCACCATGCACGTAGAATAAATGGTAAGTGTACGTAAAATATATATTATTCCATGTCGCTGGAATTTTGTAAATATGGCAGTTTCTGATACTGTATAGAGTTCTAGAATTGATACAAAGTACGAGATTTCCACAATTTCTACAACTGAACACTTGAGGATTCAACGATTGACGAATTTGAAAATTCGAAAATTTGAGGATTTGAATATTTGAAAACCTCAAAATTCAAAACTTGAAAATTTGAAAATATGAGAATTTAAAAGTTTAATAATTTGAAAATTTGAAAGTTTGAAAATTTGAAAATTTGAAAATTTGAAAGTTTGAAAATTTGAAAGTTTAAAAATTTGAAAGTTTGAAAATTTGAAAGTTTAAAAATTTGAAAGTTTGAAAATTTGAAAATTGAAAAACTTAAGGATTTAAGAATTTGAAAATTCGAAATCACTTGCAACAAGAAAAAGAATGATAGATAAATGAGATGGTAATGTCTCAAACTAACTATAGCCAGTGCGAAAACCATAATTACGTATTACCAAACACCTTCGTATCCGTTAGCCACAGCCAGCAACGAAATCGCCGAAGTGATTCATAATTTCTGAAGAAAATCGCACGAAACCGAAAGAATCTGCGTTTCACGATATTCCCAACGATCGGCGCATCTTTCACAACAGCACGAAAACGGTTGCCTCTTTGTTCCCAAGACGTGCTGGTCGTTAGCCGTTTTCAGCCGCGCACTGGCAGTTCCATTGCGTAAGGGGTTCGAGCCGACGCCATGAGCGTCGCAATTATTTTGGCCCGTGGTCGGTTTCCCGCGAAAGCATGCACGATAGGCGTCGTTCTTCGGCGTGTGACAGGAAGCGCGGGCCGCCGAGCAAATTGGCCAAGAGAAACCTCTTCGATCGGTGACTCGTTACAAGGCGAACGTATCTGGCTCTATGCAAAATCCCGCCGCGTCCAACGACACTCGATTTCCAAGGCTGATGCAAACAGACGCGCACGGGAAGAAATGCACGAGGAATACTTTGGCAAGTGGCGTGTCAAGGGACGCTCCTCGTCGCGGCGCACGTTCCACCGGCCGACACGTGGAGCATTATTGATCGTTGCCAGAATAAAAGGAGGGAGCATAAGTGTATGCACGCTGTTGATACGTTGCACGCTGCCACCAGTGACAACAGCCTGCCCACGAACATTGCAACTTTTCCCATCTTTTAAGTGGATTCTATATATCACTTGTCACACCTTGACAGGGTTGCATGCAACATTTTCTGGGGTTTATGATACCGTTGATACGCCGAGGGCACGACGACTTAATAAGCCGAGACAGCTGGTCCACGTCTTTTGGCAGATCGGAAAATTTTGACACTGTATTTTTAGACTTCGAAGAAGCTACAGTTCAAGTTGAAGGATTCGCAGATTTTCTAACTTCGCAGAAAACATGAAGGTTTTGCCGTAGTGTGAGGAGCAACGTTAGCATTTCCTGAAAACACGATTTTGGTGTCACTGGTAACTTCTCTCGGGTACAGATAAACTTTGTTACTCGAAGTGTATTCTGAATGTATGCACGCAGTGCTGGACGTTGTAAGATTCTCGAAGAAACTCTGAAGAGCTGCATCATCGAAACGTGCATAGTGACTCATGAATAAATTGCATGTAGAGTACTGCTTGTGTAAGAATTAGAGAAACTAGGCGACAGTTGATTTAAAAAGTGAATTTTACAGGAAATTTAACGTACTTTATAACTCTTCAAAAGTGGAGCATTTTCACCTACTTTCCAATACAATATATTTCAGTAATATTTGCATTTACGACACCGATCACAACTAAACATTAAGCCAATCGATGTGACAACACGTAGTAAATGCAACTGGAGTACAAGACTGTAGTATAGATGCATATAGATGCATTTCTTCTAAGAGTTAAAGTAGAATATCGTAGAGTCTACTACAATATCCAAGAATATCTAAGAATATCTAATAACACTCTTATATAGACCATTAAACATAATAAGAAAAAGCTAACCAGAGTCTCCACATAACTATAAATATGCCAAACGAATTCATACTTCGACAAAGAAAGTCGAAAGTCGAACCCAGAAATAAGCAGCAGCGCTTATCGATGACGCAGGGCTACCAGAAGGTTGCTCACCCAACGCATTCCCCTCGCATTCATCAAGAGAATGAAAAACGAGGTGCAAGAAAATCCTCTTTCTTCCACCTTCGAAAGACGCTCTGGGTGGCAGCGCAGCGCGGCCAGTCGCAGGTAGTCGCGGTCAAATGCGAGCAGAAACGGCGGACAGGCAGACGTCGGCGGGACGAAGTGGCTTGGGAGCGTCTTCTGGTCTTCTCTCGACACGTTGGTGCAGCTGCATCGGGCGACGCATCGCCGTTGGATCGAATGGACGTCAGCCGTTCCGGCACAAACAGCCAAGCGTTACGTAAAGGTCGGTCACCCGGCCGCGTACTTCATCGGCGTGCTGTCGTTGCTGGTGCTGCTGCCGTTGCTCGCTAGCCGAGGTACAGCGGCCCGTTAACTCGCTTCTCGAACTCGACCTTTATCTCTTTCTCACGCCTCCTGCCGTTTCGCCCGCTTCGCGAGCGTTTCTTTCTTCTCTTGCGTGGCCAGCCTCCTTCGCGGATCGATTGTCCATCCGCTGCGGGTTGTCAAGCGAGGATGCTACTGGATTTTGAATGATGAGGAGGCGTCTGGAGACGTTTGGAAGGAATAAAATTAGAGTTGTTGAAGAGTTGGAAGGAGTAGAGTAAGGAGTAGAATGTTGAGGAGTTGGAAAATTCTGTGATTTTTGGTGGATTTTTTTAGAGAGAACTGAAAGTTATATTGTAATTGAGTGCTAGGGCATGTAGGGAGACCTTTAATCTGTACGAACTAACTTTTTTAGTCCACTTTTTTGTTGCTTCTTATTAAATAGTGACCGAGTCTTTTAATCGTTTTCGATGATGCAATTATGGTTGGTAGGGTAGCATCTGTGACAGTTGAATTAGGATAGTAGTAGGTAATTTTTGGTAGTGATAGATTGTAAAATCTTGTGACAGTATTGATTCGTTAATAGTTGATACTTTGAGGACCATTTTATCATTAATTAGGGTTTCAAGTGGAATAAGCTTCTTGCTGATCAGACAGGCTTCGTTCGTTAAATTTTATTTACTGGGTGAATAAGTCAGACGTAGGACAATGTTTCCAAGATGGAGTGAACATTTGATGGATAATATTTTCAGAGCGCTGTAGAAATTTATGGTTCACAGGAGGCAATCGCAGCAAGTATGCGTTGACTCATCATGAAATTCCAAGAAGGACTGGGTTCTTAAGAACAATTTGGAGTAGAAAAGTCCGGTATCAGGTTTTTGACTGTATTTTTGTTTCCTTTGCATCGAATGGAATAAATATTAGGTACCTTTAACATTGGTTCTTTAAATAATTTGCAATTTTTATTTAATTTTTTACACTACTTTATATCCCCTCAAAATGCATTTAATTTCACACTAATTTGCTGAAAATTAATCCTATTTTTCTCTTTTCCTGTCTCACTTCAGGAATCCTCATAACAGTTAAGGTTTTAAATTTTCTTGTTTAAAGTATTTATGCATTGATCGTTCCTTTCATCGTCTAACTTTTTTACGCACTCGTCGAAGGTCAACTTTGAAGGCGTCGATTCACCAGTCGCAATATAAATGGAGCAGTTCCATTAAATGGAATCATCCGGTTCTAGTTCTTCGGTTTCTTTTGACATCCCATTACAATTACATGTGAACGTCCAATTAATTATCTACGTTCTTTGTAATCTCCTTATTTTCCCCTTGACAGTGGTTTCTTTCACCTCGATGTTCGTTTCACGCTTCAATTCTGGTTTCATCTGAGCCGTTTCTCCTCGCACGATTGACTCGAGGCAAATCAACATCTTTTTCTTTTAAAATAGTTTTTTCTTTATCGATCTATTAAACGAGGTTTATTATATGACGATTTGCCTTACGTGCAAATTTTCAAATATTAATACCACGGCTATAAATATGCAGGAGAATGTTATGAAATTCTGTCTTATCAGTGCAATTAAATTACTTCTTAATCTTTTTAATTTCTATTAAAAAGTAGTTTTATATGGAGCTCTAAAAGTTAAACAGCAAAAAGTAGTTCTCTCTGTAGAAGAATCTTTCGTGTATTTTAAGAGTTAACTCAAACTGACAGATTCACGACAGGAAGGACTGCTATTAAAATCTAATGCAGTCTCTTCAAGTCGTACTAGAGTTAATTAAATAGGATAAACGTGTAATCGATTACTCAAAGTGCATCTTGGCATTCGATTCCATACGCAGGAAACAGTATTCCAACGCTGTCTGCGCTATGATCGATCGCATTCATAAATGGAAAACTACTAATTACAGCTAGATAACGATTTTTGCAATTCATTTGAATCGTACTGCAAGCCTTCTGTACAGGTCTTAAAATGTATACTATAATTATGCCAGCGTTACCCTGTCATTCAAGTCTAGTCGAAGTTGCAGTTGCAGTTCTTTGACGATCGACGTCTGGCATTGATGGAAATTCTTTCGTTTGATTAAAAATTACTAAAACATGAATGTTGCCATTTTAATTATAGCTGCGAACGTTGTTGCCATTTTTGCTCAATTAAAACATGTCTTAATACCTCCTACTCGAGATATCAACATTATTGCTACATATATTCTAGAACACTTGAATTATGCATATAGTAGACTCTATTCAGACTAACAAATAAGGATCAAAATTAGCATTATTATTACACTCAAAATATTTGTGCCACAAAACACTTCTCATGTTTATGCAAACGATATACATAGCACTTATAGCGAAACTGCATTTTCTCTCGTACATGCCTAGCTCAGCATATGTCCCACATGTAGGAATGCGACTTTACGCTGCTCAGAGCAACATTCCAATACCATTTAATTAATCTCTACAACTAACAAAACCGTAGGACTACCGTAACTGGTGACAAAAACTGTTGAAATCAATGCTCCAGAATTCCAAATGTTATTTCTATACATGCTACGGACCAATTCGTCGAGGCAATCTGACGAACATCTGGATTTCGTCCGCTCACGATCACGTGCACCGCGAGCTTCGAGAAAAAGATCAGCTCTTCTCTCGTTTTAATCTCTTTTACATGTGTCGCATGCGTCATGGAGAGCAGAGACCACTCAGCCGACTTGCACAGAGGCTTGCTCGTCGGAAAGACGTCGCTTGGCGTCTGTGGCGCTCGACAGAGACCCCTGGACGATTAGCCAGGTCCGGTTTTTTGCTCGCCCTCGGCAGGCAGACGCTGGGGATAAGGTACCCGCGTGGGCGGATTATTACTTGCGTGTCTCTCTGTGTGAAAGTGCTGCGGGTGCATTGCAGCTTGTAATTCGTTCTCGGAACGAACTGCTATCGATTGAGCTCGGCATCCTGCTCTCGTGTGGAGGAGCGATAAGACCGTCCGTGCCTCTTTGTTTCGCGACGTCTGAAATCGAAACTGGTATATGCATGACACTTCAGCGAAATCATTTCTTCGTACTTTTCTGACGGTGCACATGTGTATTTTTAGCGGCTATGACTAACGTAGGAATCGAATCTCAAGAATAAACTGGGACTTAGTGATGCAGTCGTTGTTACTTCCATGTGAGATTTGATTAATTACGTCAAATAGGTCAGACGTAGTGTAGCAACTATATACAATCATGTATGAGAGAGAATAGAAAAGTATCAATACGATTGTTGTAAATTCTCATATGTTTAAATTTTGGAGTTTTAAAATTTTTAAATTTTTAAATATTTAAATTTTGGAAGTTTCAAATTTTCAAATTTTTAAATATTTAAATTTTCAAATTTTAAAATCTTTAAACCTTCAACTGTTTCAATTTTCAAATCTTGAAATCTTCAAATTTTCAAGCCTTTGAATCCTCAAATTTTCCAACTTTCTACTTTTCAAGTAATAATTTTACTCTCTTCTAATCATTTATAAAGGCTCGACCATATAAATATTTCTTTACCTTCACAAAATGCTATTCTGTAGCAGTGTGTGCCTCTGGGCAGTCTGATATTGTTCTCACTTAAAGCTGCAGACTTTTAACTGAGAGTTTACGATCGGTATTCACTTGCTGAGGATGTAAGCTCTCTTTCGCTTGTGATATCGCATACAGAATGCTCTGTTATGGATGTAAGCGCTTTTCTAACTCATGTTCTTACCGACGTTGACCCCTGTATGTATAGAACGTGCCGTTAAGGATTTAAGCGTTCTTCCAACTAGAGCTTTTACTTCCGCTATAGAGTAGGTACTACTTCAATTATTAAAAGATTGCTTGCGATGAAATTTGTAGCTGCTGCAAATTACAGAGTATACTAAGGAACCATCTTAAGATTCACTTTTGCTTTATTTTTACCAGGTTTTACTATTATTAAAAAATAAACTTCGAAAAGAAATGCACAGTAACCAGAATTTTCAGAAAAATCGCCTTCAAGAATACACAGAATTCTACTCAAATATTAATATCAAAAAAAGGAATTACATTTTTAGAAATATTCTTTATTTTCAATTCCCCGATTTTAAAATAATTTCCACTAAAGTCACGTAAATTTCAGGAAGTAAAAGCTGTGTACGCTGGCTGGAGAGCTTCCTGCCATTAAAAATGCATGGAGTTTTACACGACTGCTCGTGACACAGACGCGCCTGCGTTCGATCAGCTGCAGTTGCGTACCGTGCAAATGCATCGCTCACCGCGATGCACTTTCAGCCGCTGTTTCCCGTGACTCCTTCTGTATTCCCGTTCCTCGGACGTTCGTGTCGGAAACTCCATATCGATCCTCTGCCACGACAGGCAAAACACTTGCCTATGTAAAACCGACATCGTCGGAGCTCCGAAGCTGACAACTTTATCGAACGTCACTCTTAATTTCGCGCATCTCTGGGAAAAACGACTTTTAGATTTAGATTAATAGAATAGCCTGTTACAGTCTCGTGAAATTTATTTTTGTGGGAGTCTATATAATTTTTGTGATATTCATTATCTCAAAAATTGGAAATATTGAGGTGTTAGACAAAAATAATTTTAATATAGGTATTGAGAATTTCTAATTTCATTATTTGAGGTATTAGTTACTTTTTCGAGAATAACGAGTGCACGAATATATATGTTGGGGCGTAGACCTTCAAATATGTAATTTAGTATAAGAATCTTGCAGCGCCAGGAAACAATATCAAGTTCCCCTCGAACACCTTCCGAAATTCGATTGTTTCATCTCGTTGAACCTGTTCCAATGTTTCTGTAGCTGTAAGACAAAGCTACACAAGTCACATATTTCTATTTTTGAGATATTGACCTTCAGTCTTGAATCCTACCTCTTCTGTATGAATCTGTATCCTATACTCATTTTTTAAAGAAGAAAATTCTTTTAATTCAATTTTCTTACACTTACCCCAAATCTGATCTCTGTCCTATAGTCTCCCATTAAACCAAAAATTCAGGCTTTTAAAAAACTGGAATTAACAGTCTAGTAATTAATATCGATTTACTTTAAAGCCCAAAATAAACTGGGACTAGAATGCAATCACTGGAAACAAACGACAGTGGCAACAGCAACAACATTCCTTCTTTTTCTACACCATTAGATAAAAAAAATATGGAATATTGTTGGCACCCCCCGTTTCCAGCAATCGTATGAGGAGTCACGCTCAACCACCACCATCGACCGAAAACCACTGACCAAATTTGAAACCTAGAAACGACAGGTTCAATATAGTAATTACATCTCATAAATAATAATGTTACTTGCAAACTATCTACACGAATTATTTCCTAGATATAATTAATCTATAGACCTTGTAACTTCTACGTTTGAAGCTTCCTCAGTAGCTGGAGATCAGTGGCGATTGCTCCATGACTGCTTCCCCATTGCATCCCAGTCTCCACGCAGCTTTGCACCCCTACAATTTTCTCATCGCAACCCCAACGAAACGGAGCATCCCATCCAATCTCGCTGCGCTGTCCCGCGTGCAGCGGCGACGATTCGCGAGACTCTTCCCGAAGATTTATGAGCTGCTGCCCCTGTGACAAATTGAGCCCGATGAATCGGTTCGGCCTGGCATTGGGCGAGGACGATCGCGCGTGCCGGAAATTCGTCCTCGACCAGGCAAGGGCCTCTAGCCGCGCGTCGGAGGCAATGACATTGCTCGACAATGCCAGGATGCAGTCCCCGCCTCGATCGACGCGACGCCGAGCCGCGTCGGTCGCGCTGCCGAAATCACGCTAGCTGCGACGCAGAACGCGTTTTTGTTTGCCGCCGTGGCGTGTCGTGGCCTGTAATCGGGACGACGGTGGTCACGGACGCGGATGTGGCGAGCCAGCTGGGGGTTCGCTGATTTTATGAACGACTCTGGTGTTCGGGCGTTCAACGTGAATGGAGACCGGTGGAAACGTAGAAAGTGGTATTGAATCGATGCATGGCGATGGGATGCGGCTGGGGAGTTATGTTGTTATGATTGCTTCTCGAAGTATGATGGGGTTCGGAGGATCGATCGAATCGATGAAGGTCTTTGATGGGAGGATTATGCATCTGGTTTGTCTGTGGACGAGGAGAAGTTGTGAATGGATGAATGGAGTTGTGGCGGAGAAGAGTGTGACGAAGATGAATGAACTTGGCGTGCGTTGAGTGTGTTGGGTTAGGAAGAGGGTTTGAAGTGTAACCCTGTAGGAAAGTATTAGGGCGCGCTTAGTCACATTATATGTATTAAAAAAAGGTTCCAAAATGAGTGGAAAATTATACCTAAAACACTTAACATTCGCATTAAATGTGTCTGACTTGGGACTTATTCTACTGCCGACGTACGCTAGTCTAGTCAGACACAGCGAAATTAGTAGAATAAGTCCGAAGTCAGCCATACTAGACCTAGTAGAATAAGTACCAAGTCAGACGCACAGAAATCAGTAGAATAATACTTACTCCTGGCGCAGAGAAATCAGTAGATTAAGTCCCAAGTCAGACACAGCGAAACCTCGCCTAACTCTAACATCTAGTATCATCACTTAAATTAATGATAATGAATAAGCAATATTATTATAATATCGTTATAAATTTAATGTTAATATGTATTGAGTTATACGTTTCATTTGGGGCAGAAACTACTGCAATCTCTTCCTGCGACATAGAAATTGGTCACAGTGATGAGTAATCCTTTTGGAGCACAACTGATGGAAGGAAGATATCAGTTAAAGATTCCAGTGACTCATGGCTACCAGAAGGCTAGTTATCTAACACCGGTTGATAATAAAATGGTACTTGAATATAGAGAACTATTCTCTTACTATGTTCAAAATCATTTTTCTGCAGTATCCCTTGCAGTATACATACATACATGTATAAGAAATGTATGAATGGGCCATTACAAAAATATTAGAATTACTGATTGTTACAATTTCTTTTATTGGTCGATGTTACCTAGAAGTTCTGTCGTAATTATAGGAATACCCAATAGTAGTTAAGTACCACTTTCCACCTCATGTTGGGTTCTAGTTACGTTCAACTAGTTTGCAGATTTAAAAACTTCGAAATCCTGAAATTTGTACAATTTCAAACTCAAATATTAAAATACTAAAAATTGAACACTCGCCAGAATTTGAGTACCAAGATGCTCAGATAGATAGGATGATCTCTTCACAGAAATCTGATACTAAATGGATTAATTCCCAATCAAAAAAGAGGACACAGGACCGCCTAATGGGCCAAGAATATTTTGCCCGCAGCATTTGTGCATGTATCGCTGCAGAGGGGAACAGATGCCATCGAAATCGCGACCGCGTACAGCCTATTTCGAGAAAGTTACAAGATGATGTTCCAGCACGATTATAGGCATTCAGCAAAGCCAAGCGTGTTTGCTTACAGTGGGCTTCACCTTGAGGAAATTGCAAGATGAAACTCCTTTGATCGACACTTGGTCGATGAAACAGTTTTGTTTTCCACATTTCCATACTGTGTCTACGTAATGGTAACATTATATACGACTTACTACTACACTATGTATGATTAGGTATAACAGCAACTGCATATTGTGATAAAAACTTTAATAAAATAAGAAGAATTGTAATATTTGATCCAAACTATCAACAGATTTTCTTCGTTTCCTCTTACTAATTATAACAAATTCCACCTGCAAGCTGCTCAGGAACTGATTACGAAAATTTCAGTCAGCTTCGCTTCTTTTTTTACACACAAGTTCCACGTACCCCAGATTACATAATTCTGCATCTTTTTAATTTTAGAGAATTAGGTCATATATATACGCGCTGAAAAAGCTAGAATTATTCAAATCCTCTAATTGTCAATCAACCACCCATCTCGTAGATCCACTAACGAGCCTGAGGCTCACCCATTCGAAGACCCTGTCATCCTCAAAACGGCTGAACGCCGAGCACGGTGCTTTATGTAAGCCAATTAATTTATGCGGCTTAATTCGACCGGACTAATTGCAAGCTTTCGCTCGCAGAGATCCACCGATGCATTCCGTGGCGCTCCGAACGATTCATTCCAGAGAACATCGCACATTCCATGACGAATATCGTCGGGGGTTGGATCGGCGGAAAGAGAAAATCGTTTAGCATCTACTGCGCTTTCAGAATCAATCCAAAGACTGCAACGTACACGCTGCGCCCACACTCGCGTCGTACAACTTTCGCAATCGTCATAACTCGTACGCAAATTGCATCGTCTTGTTAGGCAATTTTCGACACGCTTCGTCGAGCTTACGGTTCAATGAGGCTTTTTGTTACTTAGTTTATGAAGTTTTAGATAATTTCTGTATGATGGATTATTTATCTTTACTTCGTGCACGAGTTCATGAATTATTCAAGTAACCTGATAGGGTATCTTGTGCAATTAAAATTTTGGCTTTGGCTTTGGCTTTGGCTTCTTTATCGTGTTTACGCGGGGTGAATAGTAAGCAGTGGTCATAAATTCTGTCATGATTTGGGAGCTGGGAAATAAAAGTGTATAGAGAAATTAGTTAAACTGTGGTTACAGTGGATGCTTTTTCTGACGAACTGATGTTCTGACGAATATGTCTAAACTTGTCTCGCTCATACAATGCATATTCGTCAGGACATCAAGATCGTCAAAGTGTGAATGCACCAGAGTTCGCGAATAATATAGAAATTAAATTTCCTATAAATCGTCTGTTCACGTATCTGCTCGCATACTGTTCTTATTATTCGCGGAAAAATCAAGTAAGGATGATAAAAAGTTTGTTTCATTTTTACATCTGTTATTATATAAAATCATAATTTAGAATTTCTGTATTTATTTAAGCGAGCTATTTCCCAACCAAAAATTGTCGAATTCCCAGCCACGCCGATCAGTTAAAATTCTGGGTCCTCCTACTCGGTTACGTGAAATCTTCCCCTCAATCTAATCAGAGGAAAAAGGTTTCCGTTGAAACACGAGGGACGGTTTTCTTGCCAAGAAAACTCTCGCCCCAAAAGGCACAGGCTTTCTACCGATGCTTTACCGTCGTGTTTTCTTCTGTTCCAGCGCCAAACAGCCCACTCCATCTTAGCAACAGGGCTCACGTCTTGCTTCTGCTGAATAGGCCTCAAGCCTCCCTTACGGATGCTGATCATGCTGTTAGGTTACGACCAGACTGGGGCAAGGTGAGAATGACTTTTCTCTGTGATACATTTTCGGTAGTACGCATAAAAGAATATATATATGTACACTTTATTTAAAATTAGCATTTGTGGAAATTTGATTTTCTATTTTGAGGACCAGAGGAAATATGCAGATCTTTTTTATTAAAATTTTCATGAATAATTGCAGGGCTCAGTGCAAAAATCAGTCAGCTCTAGGTTTTAAAAGATTTTACAAGCTATGTTAACAAGAAAATACTGAATATTAAAGTAAATGAAAATTTACAGAAATATACAAACAGTTTTTGTTAAAAATTGGAGCTGACTGATCCTTGCACCGAGTCCTTGAATTCTACTTTCTCACTCGAAAGTAACTAGTAGAAAAATATAAATGAAATATTTATATCGATATAGTTTGGCTGAGAAATACTAGGAAATGTTGAATTCATATCAAGTTGTAACTGGCTCTAAAGCTGCAGACTAGAAGCGAGTTGTAGTTCAGGAGAATCGTTATGCGTGAACCGTAAATGACTCCCGTTATTCAGAGACATATCTAGTGGCTTTCGAGAAGCTGTTTTCTAGAAAATAGTGATACAGATTGTACAGTAAGTTCGAGTGGTTCGTTCGCATGAAAACTGTGGCATAAGGGGTGAGTTTCTTCCACTTGGCACGCTCTTCGATCAGATGTTTGGCAACGCTCTGTCCCTCTACCCTTAACCCAATCTCGATCCAAACTCCCACATACCATGGTGATGTATTACCATAATCCAAATCTAAAGATTAGGCCAGATCTTTGATCAGGATCACGTGAGGATGCATGATAAATGGAAAATGTTCCCTCTGCCTGCCACCATTTCGATATTACTTATTTCAATGATACGTATTAAATAAATAGTATTAGTATCAATTAATATTTCTACATAAACAATTACTTGGAAATGAAAACTATTCGATTTCAAATTACTTAATAAAATTTTCATCTTAATCTGAGGAATTAATAATGACATACTTAATTTAGAGTAATAACGGGTATATTTTCTCGCACTTCACATAGTAATTAGACCGTTATTAGCGTATCGATTCTCTGATTGAATTTCTCGTGTTTCTACGCTTATGCATAATGCAACGCGGCACAATCCTTCGTTGTCGCAGTACCGTTGCATAGATTACACGTTTACACGTATAGCAACAGGTAAAAACAAGAGACTCTAGATAAACGTTCGCCTCCGAATGCTAGAGAAATTTCAACCGTGATAAATTTAGATATTCTCTTGTCCTTTTTTTCCCTTCTACAATAACGGTTCACGTATTACCTAATCCTCTGTTGCAGCAGTTGAACTACTTACACTATAGATGTATACTAGAAATATCGCGACTGTGCGCACAAGAAATAGAAATTGTTTCACGTTATAATTATTATGTGTCTACCAACAGGGTCATTATAGAAGAGGGGTGGCACTGTCGGCGCTGGGCAGACACGAAGAGGCGCTCTTTGCCCTTTGCATCAGCGTGGCTATCGACAAGAATCCTCAAGCTGTGCGGCACGAATTGATCAAGGTATGTTCATTTTTCTGTAGACGTAAATGTTACGTTGTCCCGTGAATAACGCTCACCTTTCGCGCCTTGTTCTCAAGCGAGAACCCCGTGAATTTGATCAATGAAAATCTGTAAAAGGAAATGCAACTTGCGGTATATAAAGAGAGGTATAAAAGAAAAGCACTTGCATTCTTTAATACGACCACATAAAGAATCGAACGGCTTGCAGGACACGAGAAAAAGAAATGGAGACATTTATCGAATGGAAAATAATCTTACTGATAAATATTCAAAATAGCGTCTTGTATAGAGCTGCATGAAATTTCAATTTTTCTCTCTATCGATGAATGCATCTGTGGGTGTATTTTATGCATTTCTCCTTGAAAAGCAAGTTCCTTTATACGCTCGCATAAATAATGCAAGGTACAAGAAATGAGAAAGAATAAAGTAATCCAGTAGGATGTCCTGCCGCCAACTGGCACAGTGAAAGGTGCATCCACTTGCAAATGCATAAATTAAGTCCCTTTATTCCAAATTGGAACATCCTGCATCATACGAGCGACTGGATTTTCCACGAATGAAAGCAAAGGAAGAAACGTGAATTTTATAATAATCGTATTATTCGTCCATTGCAATTTTAGTACCACGATCGTCGTACTGTGTACGTAGACTAACGGTGCAAACTATCTAGAAAGAAAGAAGGGAATCAAGATATTGTACGAGAGTCACGAACGTACACAAAAGAAGTGGACGTCTCTGTGCGCGACGGTATTTCCGGTACGGCTGGCAGTGGTGTAGCTTAATGACTCGGTGCATGATAATAGTAGTCAGGTGAGTGACCCGTGCCAGAGGGCAATGATAACCACTCACGAGTAGACATACTATTTGAAAAGAGCGTACTGTTTGCTCTGTGACGTACGATCTTTCCCCTCTGCGTTCTGGGTCACCAGTAACCCTCTGAGTCTCCATTCTCCGCGTCAAGATGGTGCTTTATTGTCGAAGAGGAAGAGAGATATACGCGAGTAATACGCGTACCTCTTATGCAACGTGATGCACGATGCTGTTGACTGTGAACCACAGCATAATTTCACTTCTTTTTGACAAATTGGCATAGTCTGGTAATTGATGTATTGATTTATACAGTGTTCGACAAGAAGTGTTAGAAATTTTTATGGGTAATTTTATGGATTAAAATAAGAGGAAAAATGAGAATGAAAATTCGTCTGAAGTCTTGGTTTAAAGTTGTTACTTGTTGAGAAGACGCTTAAAATTCGCGTGAAATATGTCTGACTTGGGACTCATTCTACTGACTTCGCTACGCCTGATCTGGCTAGTGCTTGTCGGCAGTAGAATCAGACATAAATCAGACACATTTCACGCACTTTTTAGTTTAGTTTTCTCAACAATTAATAACTCTGAAATAAATCCTTCGATGCAATCGTGTCATTCTTGATTTTCGTCTTATTTTATAGTGTATAATTACCCCTCAAAATTTAACACCTGTTGTCGACCATACATATTGGAGTTTTACATATTGTGGGTGCTTGTCAATTCGTGTTTCAATATTCTGACTGCCAGTGTGTTTATTTGTCCAATTATAAAGAACATTAATTTTCATGTTTATAAATATTAATAAAAATTCCTAAACAAGGCAGTACCTATTAGCAAACATGGGATATAGTAACTTGAATATAAAATTTAATTAAAAGTAGTCCTGTATAAAATTATAATCTCTATATACGATACCACGACAGAATTTATGGCAAATAGATAGCGTGGCAGTCAGAGTTGTACATTAAATAATAATTTATATATTCCTTGGTTAAATACATTTCTATTTGCTAGCAATTTAATGTCGTCAATTCAGAATAGGTAGAGCACTAGAACATTATTAACGACAATTGCGTAAATATATTATATAAGATTATTACGAACTGTCTCATTACGAAATGCCTAAGTCAAGCACACAGAAACGTTAAGTTTTTATTCGAACTAAAAGTCTGCACGAGAGTCAAACGTACATATATACTGGTAGATCCACTTTTAATTGAAAAAAGTTGTACGTCCTATTGGGAATCAAAGGGTTAATTAAATCCGATTAAATCTGACTCCGCGAGAGTCGTGACGACTGTAATGGACCACGCTCCATGTTATTAACTAGGGAGTATGTAGAAGTGATAGTCTTTCGAGGCAGCTTTTAAAGCCTACTCTTTCTCTATTTTATGCAATCATTACCTACCCTTCCGGTTAACAATTAAATTAACTTAGAAGAGAAATTTATTTCAAAGAATACTAATTTATAGGTACTATAACTACCTACCAATGTTAATATAAAACATTTTTAATAGTAATCATCCTGTACTGAGAAAATACTAATTTATTTCCAAAAATTTCTGCAAAAATCTCGCAGACTATAGGTTACAGCATAAAACACATAAATCGATTCACAAATATAATCCCAAATACCTGTCTTGCGCATTCACTGTTCCTCAGTCTCCATCACAATAGTTGCAAGACTATGAAAACGTTCACAGTAATGAGTTTTCATTCAAAATACGCGGCCAACAAAACATCACCGACTAGAAACGAGCAAACAAATACGCGTTACGCGGTATTCATTGATGAGCTTCGTAATTTCATTGAAACCGAATCTTCAACGCGTCATAAATTTCGCTGAAGCCTCCTTTTTATCGTTCCACTCGCGGAACGCCCGCGGGCTTTGTATCCCCGCCGTGGGCGGAAGATGAGCGAGCTAAGTCGCGGAATAAATATCCCGCGAATTGACTTTCATGAGTAGCACGTAGCGTTAGAGCAAACCCGCGACGACGTTTCGATTCGTTTATTATATAATAAAGCCGCGACGATTCCAGCGCGCCAACGCGAGCGGCGAAAAACCAGCCTCGGCGAAAAAGGGGAAAAAAGAAAAACGGGAATTTCTTTCCCTGTCGACCTCCGCGGCTTGGCGGATATCAATCGATGGGACGATCGCGCGATCCAATAAGACTCCAGGTGATTGACCCAAGGCTAGTCTACACTCAAGGCAAGGCCAACGGTAATTACTCGCAACTTGATACTCGAGTTCGAGCCTTTAAATCGCGGGTATCGTTTTCCCGCGCGTCGTTACGGTTTCTTGGCAGTTTCACGGTTTTCGCAGCAACGGTACCTTATGTCACGCTTTTCCTCTGAGTCAGGCTTCAATTTTATATGAAGTCTCGATGATTATGGAAGTGGAAATAGATTATGCAGGCCTTTATGGAAATTGGAAATTTTTATAGTTTACTCTTTTTAATTTTGAAAATGTAATTTTGACTCTTAATTTAGTTTAGTTTTGAATTCTTTATACTAAAAAAGTTTGACTTCTCAAACTACTTTGAGGCTTCTGTCAAGCATTCATTTTCTCATAGTAATGAAGAGCGATTTTGACTCGTAACATGATCAAAAAAATACTCGCCACACTAGGCCATTAATTTATTATGTAACATTAGAATAACGTATACAATCTCCGATTTTAAGTGCACAATAAAACGTTGGGAAGATTTCTGAGGCATTACCTAATCGTACAGAGTATGTTTCTAACTCAAGTATTCACGTCCTATGTTTGAGTCTTAGAAACCAAAGAAACGAGGTAGACTCATTGTCAGTCGTTTGGAATCTGATGATTGACAAGTCCAGAGGTACTGGTGATAAATTGAATTCCGAATGGTCATTATGTAACAAAGTGCCTGGCGAAATCATTGACGCAAGCTGCACCGGTACTTATGTAAGATTGAGGAATCATTCTTTTCGCGTGGCGCACGAGACACAGGGCGCACAATGTGTTCCTCCTGACGTCCGATGCTTTCTTTCCTCGCGAAAGAACGCTGCTCCGAATGTGGACAGATGCTTCCACGAATAACAATTGATAACGTTAGAGTAAGTGTGCCTAATTAAGAATTAATAGAGTAAGTGTCCAGGATTAGGTACACTTACCCTAGTTGCAAAGTGACGTAAAAAGCAATATGATTGAACTGAAAATTACTGGCTCTCTAGAAGAGCTATCATCAGCTATCGTCAGTAGATATGAAGTCTACCAACAAATATAATATATAATATCTGGGGTTTTGCTGGCTCCCTTGAAAACAGTTAAGAATTAAGTCACACAGAAAACAGGTAAACTGAACACACTCTGACTTTGGGATCCAGATATAGGTGCTATAAAATACACAAAATTAGAGATCAAAATTACATACATCAAAATATGGTTTTTGGACCTGTACTGTTCTTTAATTCCCCCATTGAATTGAAAGAAATAAATATGTACGACTGATGTGGTCTAGTGTTATCCGTTTGAAACGCAGCCACTCCTGCTTCTCGCCCCAGCTGTTACACACCACTGGCGAGACATTTACAACCCAGCGAAGAGAATTCACGAGACGTATGCAGACACGACGTCCACTTTGCCTACGTAATTTGCAGCCGAGGCTCAAGTTACATTTGAAATGTGCACAACGTTGCAATTACACCGCGATTTTTCCCTCCGCCCAGCGTGTCGAAACCAGCGTAAATCCTACTTACGAGGATTTACGGTCTGCAATTTGCATCGAACAGATCGGCGCGAAACAAAGAGACAGCTCTATCGCGTTAAACGGCTGCGGAGCGTGTACAGATCCTCGACGACAAAGGAGCGGCTTTCACCGCGTGGCCACATTAGAATTACAAAAGGCGTCGTTTCGTATTGTCTTTAGGTGCTGTACAAAGTGCTGTCAGTTGGGCACCGTCGTTACGGCGTTCAGTCCAGAGCCCCTTACAATCTGACGCAGGGCGCGACCCGCGCGAGGAGTCGTCACCAGCTGATGAACCCGAAGAGGAGTCGTCGAGCTGTGCTGAACGGGTCTGACTGCGAGGACAATAGCAGCGAGGGGGAGGAGGAGTTCACACAGGTACGAGTTGCACCTTTGAAAGCTAAGAAACTTAGTTGGGTACTTAAGGGAAGAGATATACTGGTCTAGACGTTAATTTTATTACACTTTTTTGAGAATTTTTGTTGCAAATAATAATGCTCAAAGCAAGTAATGTCTACAGTATGCAAGTCCTAATTTGTTTATCTTTCTATTCAAGTATTGTGCTCCACTGACGAGTTGAGTCCCGAAACCAATAGATCTGTATTGTTAGTGGATACAGTGGAGCACTATACACATGCAAGCATCACTTCAACTTCTCTTAAGACCTAGCATCACCCATCCCCAACATTGCAAAGAATATTGAAAAAATTCATGAATAAATTTAAGCCACAACATTGATACGCTAAATCACTGATCCAATTAAGAACAAGAAATCGAAAGGGGGTATAAACACGGCGTAGTAAAAGAAACAAGCAAAGATAAAAGAACAAAGAAAAACAGTAATCGCTCAGTATTGTCAGCAGTCTATCTCCAACAATGAAAGCTGAAATTGACGTGCAATTTTCTCCCCTATATCGCCTAGCAGTTTTATCATTTCGCTCGCTTCCGTTCATTAAACAACCGACCAACCCGACGACAGTAATTAACGCCCTAATTACGTTAGCGATTACGCCTCGGTCGTCGCGATTAATTGTTTTGCTTCGCTCGCGTAGATCAGTGCACCTGTCCGAGATTAACGATTCGACTGCGCCGACGCGACTCTCCTTGTCGCGGCTAGGGATCGGCAATCAATTAGCAATTATTGGCGATCGTCGAGGAAATACGGATATCGTCTGCGTGTAATAAGCGATCCGAGCGACTAAAACTTACATAAACCAGACATTTCAATTACCGACGATCTCCAATAGGCAGGATAAGCCGTGAGGTGTTCGATAACCAGTAATCGCTGGTCACGTTTAATTGCAAATCCCTGCTGGTTAATAGGGTTTCGAATTCCCCCGCTTCTTGTTGTCTACGATGTCGCCTCGCGTTACGATAAAGCTGTCTGCCGTTCGACAGACGAGACAGGAGAAAAATTGAGGCGAGGGGATTGAGTTAAACGGGTCTCGATATCGATTCGATAGCGCATCGGAGACGCTCAATCATTTTACATAATTCGATTGTTCTTGCTCGATAAATGTTAACAGTGGCGTGGTTTGCTTGGAATTTTTTAACTGTGTGAGTTGGGGTTTCTAGAAAATTTGGACAGAGTTGTGGCCGCGAGGAAAGGCGAAACGAAGTATCGAGAAATTAGGTTTCGTATAGATTTCTGTGGTTGCGTAACAAGCTATTTAGTGTTACGCAACCCCGCGGCGTCCCGCTGCAAACAATGTTGAATTGTATTTCAAAGAAAAGGAGCTCTAATCGTGTCAATCCTAATAATTTGAGATTAAAGTTCGCGCCTAATCCAATTACGCTTGTTGATTCATTGCAGACTGTTAGCAGGAGACTCCTGTCGACCGCAGCACCACAAAACAACATCAAGCTGCAGGCTGGCCTGGATCGGGTGTACCAAGACATAGAGAAATTGAAAAGTGAGTACTGGTTACTGTGATTTTATTGTTTATATGGTGATTTAGAGTGATTATGTCGTGCAGGAGAGCGTTTTAATTGCAATGCACGTATTTTAATGGGTCTTTATCGATTTGTGAAACTTGACAAGTCGAGGACACTATTTAACACCCTTTATTTGGAGATAGGTGGTTAGCAGTTTACGAGATAATAATTAGATACAAATGCCCAGTGTATCTTGCATTCTGATGATATTTGTAAATTTGAAAATTTAAAGATTTGGAAATTTGAATATTTGAAAATTTGAAAATTTGAATATTTGAAAATTTAAATATTTGAATATTTAAATATTTGAAAATTTGAATATTTGAAAATTTGAATATTTAAATATTTGAAAATTTGAATATTTGATTTGAAAATTTATAAAAATTTTAATACTTGAATATTTACGGACCTCCAAATTTTCAGATTTTTCAGAAAAGTAAAAACTCATTAAATAGTGAGCGTTACATTAGGAAAACTCTCGTCGTAGGTCATCAAAAGTGCAATAAATTTTTACGCGTTAGCAAGGTTGTCAATCCTGAAACGAAACTTCGATCACTTATAAAAAATGAATTCCTACTTGGAAAGGTTAGCCGATTACGTTTTATCTGACATTTCGTATTAATAACTGGCGTTGCACATTTACCACGATACATACGGTTGAATACGTTCCATTGATAAACGAATCCTCGATAACGAGTTATTTCTAAAACGATTTATTTAACGCTCGAGTGGGATGAAAAATTCGTTTCAATTATTTTTACGATATTGCATCAATTAATGATCGAACGTTTACGCCCTTTTGGTTCCCATTATAAAATATATCTAATGTTACTTATAACTCGCTCGCATTTTGTATTGAACTGCTACCTATTTAATGCACAACTTGAAAAATCTTGCACAATATTTTACGAATAGCTCAGTTTCAAAGTATATATTTGAAATTTATAATCCCATTTCATATCTGATCAAACCCAGTTGCCTTGTGATTGATTGAAACCACAACTTTTTCAGGACTAGATGCCAGGCCCGCTGAGATTCTTTTACCACCCCTTTCTGGTAGCACAGCAGGCGAGTTAGATTGTATACTGTGCTGTCGACAATTATGGAAACCCGTAACGACACCATGTGGGCATACGTACTGCTGGATGTGTCTGGATCGCTGCTTGGACTACTCGTCGGCTTGTCCCTTGTGTGTCACATCGCTAGCTGATGTAAGTACCTGTTTTCTAAAATAAAACTTGTTTTGAATATTGAGCTTAGAAACGTGTAGTATAATCTATCATTGGTCTCTGTAACTTCATCCTTCTTATATATTACCGCGTACAAAACCATAAATTTAGAAGGATTAATAAATAGGTAATACGTAGAAGAACTCAGGACACATTGATTAGTTCTTCAGTATACCACAGAGTTTAATGCTAAAGCTCATACTGAATCTCAAATAAAAATTAACTATCACCATAGGTAGAAAAAAGCTTTGAAGATCGATAATTCAATATTACGTTAGTTACTCAAAACTTATATTCTAGTAGAAGTCCAAAGTTCAAATTGCCCACATTTTCTCCTTATACTCGTTTTTATCATTATTCATTCCACGTACACGTATCACATCGAACAAATATTTCATATTATTATAATATACATACAATATTCCCTTTATCTTGTATCACCTATCCCGATCCTTGTTTCCCCTTTTTCATTCTCTCGATACTTGTTTCTTCGATCGAATAAATTCTTCGAATTTCCAACGTCGATTCCACAAACGTGACTCGTTAGCCACGAGTCGTTGATCTCGGTCGCCATTCCCTGGAACAAAATGATTCTCGCGGTATGTACAGCATCGGCAACACCTGTTCATAAAGGAGACATAATACTTCCTAGCGGTTAACGATGCTGCAGATCGAAATGATTATTGTTTGCGGTCACCATGGTCGTCAGAAGCTTCCGTGTTCGCGACGTCATTACCAATTGTCTACGCAGGCATCATGGTTAATGACGTTCAATAATTTTTGCGGCGTGGAATCTTGCATCCTTTCCTCGTTCCCTTTCAACGCTGTACTACATTATGTACTGTGCATCCATCACTCTATGTCTTTGTTTCTGATAACAGTTTCTCTGGTTTTTGTTTCTTGAGTTCTTAGAATTCACTGATAGAATTTATAACACAGACACATTATCTATTTATTTATTGTAGAAGATTTGTTAGTGAAATTTCAAAGTCCCAAAATCTGTTCAAAATACTTAGGTTATTTATTGTAGCAATAAATATCGAATAACTACGCCTGGATCTCTTTTTACGCGGTGGACGTTGCAACTTGACACTTGTAGAACTTACAAATGAATTTTTATTCTTTATAAGACCCTCTATATTCTTTAAATCACTCACTCAAGCATAACTTCCATTAGATAATTCCATTTGTCTTGTCAACGTGTGTTTAGTAATTCTTCCTAAGCTTACAATTAGGCTCCTGCTGTTCCTAAAAGTCATAGATACACTTTCTAGTCCTCACTTCTGAATTACATCTACGATATCATCGTTACCTTCTCAGAGACTTAACGGGACCACGAAACTGTATCAGCCACACCAACAACTCTGTAATCTATATCCCTAATCCGAAGCCTAACAGGCACCGCGTACAACCGACTGAAACGTTCAATGCATTATTAACGCCAGCCCTCGGGCTACGCCTCGAAAGCTCTTCGTCAAAGACGCGAACCGGGGTTCATGAAAAAGTCACGAATTTCGCTGGCGTGGTCTTCCTGTTGAAGGACGACGAGACTTCTGGTCGACTTAGCAAAGTGTCCCCTGCTTGCAGTACTTGGCCAGCAGCCAGAAGACGGTGACGGAGTTCGTGGAGAGGGCTTTGAAGACGGTGGCTCCAGCGGAATATGCTTCGAGGGCGGCCAGCCACCGATTAGAGCTCGTCCAGGGGCTTGGGCTCCTAGGCAGCGAGCAGATCGCGGTTTTCGTCTGCACCACGGCCTTCCCATGCGTCGCCTGCCCTCTCTTCGTCTACGAGCCGAGATACAGGCTCATGGTTCGACGGTGTGTCGAGAGCGGCGTGCGTCAGTTTGGTATTGCGGCGTGTCTCAACAGAGAAGCCACGGGAGCAAAAAGGTAATTGTCTAATATTGAGTCTTGAAGAGTTACGTGGAATAAAATGGTCAGGCAGATCTTGCAGAAATAGATTTAGAGGCTTCTAAGTAGATTTATGCAGGGTTGGCTTTTGGAGGATCTGTTATGGATCCTTGGAAAATTAAGGAACCTAGCTTGACTACAGTAAGAGCAGTTTTATTAAATTTAGAAAGTTGGCTCTTACTGATTCTAGCAAACTTGAACTGGTTAGGGTACTTTTATCAATTGTAGAAGACACTTCAATAACTTCAGCTTGTCTCTGTAGAAATAGAAATTTTTTGAGAACTCTCTGTATGCTTTAGAACAGTTTAAATTGTGGATAGAGAGATAAGAGTGGAGGATACGTTTTTCTTTGGTCTTTTATGACTCACTTCTGCGTGTCTTCGATATTCTAGTTTTATCTTTTAAGTAGTTCTTAGAGTTCTAATTTAGAATGCCTTAAGTGCCATTTTGAAGCTTTCTTTTCTTATAGAAAGTGTTTTGATGCGAAATTCAGTACTGCAGTAGTTATGAATTTTTCAGATACGCGGAATATGGCACCATGCTCGAGATTCGGGACAGAGTCCTGTTGAAAGACGGCTGCAGTATTCTCAGCACAGTTGGAGGGAGGAGATTTAGGGTTCTCTCTGGGGGTGAAAGGGATGGCTATGACACAGCTCAAGTGGAATTCTTGAGGGACACGATGGTGCAGGAGGACCAACTGTTGAACCTTTTGGAGCTGCATGACAAGGTGAGGAAATCAACCGAGATATTCTAATCCATTTCAATATGACTTTGAAGTATGTTGAAGTCAAAAGTGGCCCACCTTTTTAATACCTAACTGTGTACAGTGAAATATTTTTTATATCACTTTAAAAATCAAGAATAATAAAATTGTGAATAAGGCTTGAGGTCTGAATTAAGGTCTGAATAAGAACTTATTCTACTGTCGACGTGCAGTAGCCAGGTTAGACACAGCAAAGTCAGTAGAATAAGTCCCCAGTCAGACACACTGCACACGAACTTGAGACATTGTGAGAGGAACTCAAATGCATTTTTATTGTTCTTCCTCTTCGTCTTATTTTAACATGTAGAATCGCCCAAAATCACTCCTTCCATTAACAAGTACTCACTACGAAATCTAACCATCTGTCCAGGTCCGAGCGAAAGGCAGAAGGTGGTGGGACACAGTTCCATCGTCCCAGCAGACCGAGATACAGCGAGTATTCGGCCGAATGCCTGACACAGAGGAAGATTGGCCACGTCTGCCCGACGGCCCATCGTGGACGTGGTGGTTGCTGGCCATTCTACCCTTAGGTCCACAGCTCCAGGTAGGAATCCTCGGCACCACGAGTCTGGAAAAGAGATTGAGGGCCATCGAGAAGACTCTCGATCACATGGAACAGAGGCAATTGACGGTGGCTCCTGCACACTCGGAGGAAACAACCACTTCCTCCAGCATATGTCGAGATGGGGCTGGCATAACCGAAACGACGGTCTCCGTCGTTCAACAATCCTAAAGAAGAAAGGAGCACGGTGGAGAAGCTGAAGAATCGATTTAATTCGAAGGGGAGTCGACTTTCACTCGATGTACAAAGTACTTGCAGAGTAGCTTATCAAAGATTACCACTTTTTACTTGATATTTAATACGAGGAGACGGGACGGGGAAAACCCGCGGTCTCAGCTGATCAGCTGGGTTTCCTGATACGCGTCGACGGCTCACTTTTCTTCTTCTACTTAATCCTGTTAGTTACGTTTTAATTCGAGCACCGTCTCACTCGGTGCTCGTTAAACTTACGCATCCGAGCGCCTTATCGATGGAACGATGACGTTGGGTGGGAAACGAGGATTATACGGGGACACTGGATGTCGCCTGGTGACTTGCTTCGCCTTAATCGTCACGTCTTCTGGGTATGAACTGTGACTAGGTTTGGTTTCAAGGTTCAGTGGCCGAGGTAAGGCTAAGTGGACTGCTAAAGCCAGTTCCTCAACACTTCATTCTGTGCAGGATTTATAGTTTTATGCTCCTTGAAAGGTAGAAATTCTTTAGATATTCTCAGATAGACTCTCTAGAACATAACTTCAAAAAGAAATTAAGAAGAGACGTTTTAAAGCGCCTTAAAACGATCGAGTAAAGTAAAGCACAGACGATCAAATTGTGTATAATAAATTTCCAGAATAAATTTCCAACTTCTAATAGCCCTTACACTTGAAAATTCTAATATCTCAAACTAAATGAATAAAAAAAAAGTCTCCATTGACCTGGAGTGATAAATTTTCATCCAGTGATTGCAATAGACCAGCAACGTGTCATCAGAGTTATTGATCGAGACAGTTACGTGCTATTAGATAGAGTAGACACACCTCATACCCAGAAGTCTCGGCTGTTGACAGGGCTACTGGCACAAACGCTTCAAAATTGTAGATAATAAGTAATCGATCACACGGCCAACACGAAGCGACTCAGAAAGTCACATATCCGAGTCGAATGGGTATCGTTTACCTCGGTAAGGCGTCACGGTCTTCTTTGCGCTGTTGCAATACGCAAATCTGTTCTTCCAGAATTATTCTATATACATACATCTCTATGTATACACATATACGTTTATGTATACACGTACGTGAGCATATACACATACACGTCGCAAACGGTGGTACGCACGTCGTCGTTACGCTTATATTGGATCGTACCCGACGAGAGATTTTTTATCTTGTAACGAATCACGCGGATATTATACTCATAACGATGGTACAACGGCGAGGATTTATGTATTTATCGTGGGTATGCTGAGTACAAAACGTTCACCATTAGGAACGGTAGAAGAAGGCCTTCGAGACCTTAGAGGACCTTTGGTTCCACTTTTCTTCATTAATTTATGAAAAAGTCACTTGGTCTCTCTTACAACTTCTTAGTATCTCTTCTGAGTCACAGAGGACTTTGTTTTTTAATTAATGAAAGATCCTCTTAGTTTCTGTTTTGGAAGACATTTAATCCTGCCAGCAGGAGAAACACTTTTTTAAGAAAGTTTTCCTTTTACAATACTTTAGGCTCTTGAGGTCTGGTCTCTTTTGCATATCTTTCTTCCTAGTTCTTTTTTTTTTTTTGTTTTTGTAATCCTTTCAGTGTTTTTTTATTTCATTCGTGGAATGTGGTTCCTGTCGTGGGGTCATTTAGAAAATTGGAGACAATCTTTTGCGCGAATTGAAAATTAAGAAAGTAGAATACTTGTTTCGTATTCGTCATAAAATTCGAGACCTATTAAAATACTTTGCATGCCTCGTGAGGGGAACCGCTGACGTGGATCAATAAATGTAGCGATAACGAGTACGTAGGACACGTTAGCTCTCAGAAAGGGAAACGCATGGGGAGAACGTTCTGTTTTAACTCAGCTTGTCGTAGTCAGCCATATTTGTTGGAAGGGAACTCGCAACAACGACCAGTATGCGTGGCAAAGCACTTTTGAAGTGGCACGAAACACAACTTTTTTATACTGTTCGGCCTGTATTCAGAACGCTCTAGTAGAACAAACTATACTCCTTTACTTTCCTCCACAATCTACATAACTATCAAATTCTTCAACTTTTCTTTCCCTACGATTTCTCTCGAATATTTAATCATTGATGTTCTATATGCTAATCTACGGTTACGGAGTTTTTTAAAAAAAAATCTTTAAAATTTTAAGAAGAATCGTTTAAATATATAAACAGTGATCGACTTATCGATACTCTTAAATCCAAGGTATATCGATAGTTATACTATCAAAGGCACATTCAAAGACGAAATTATCTCCTTATTTTGTCACAAATGTTTAAGATTAGTTTCGAAGATCAATGAACTGTGGTGATGAATAATTAATTAATCGAAACGTTCGAGAAACAAAGGCGTATCGTTTAGTGATAATACAGTGTTATGAATACGAGCCTTTACGTTTATTCCGTCGTTCATAAGACTTTTTCGACTACGGTAGCATTATAGTAATTTATTTTCATGCGATTTTTTAAATGTCGTTCGAGACACGATAGCGATCGTCCGAGGAGCCTAGGAACGTCATATCAATCATGCAATCAAACGTACACGAAAGAAAATTCAAATGGTAAATGAAAATCGTATGCGTCTGTTGTCACGGATTAATAATCATTATTATTGTTATTACTATTGCTATTATTACTATTACGATTAAGGGAGAAGTACCACTGCTATCAGAAGTGAGTACTGTCTACACCACTATTAGCTTTTAGTACTGTTGATATATTCTATATTATCGAACGAATTAACGACAATGATTACGTGAAATTGGCATTATTCGAGGTATATATACAGATAAATAAAATATATATATACACATAATACTTCTTACTTCTGATTCTCGAAAGTGTGTAGAAATTGAAAATAACGGAAAAAGGAAAAACACTTTTTTCATCGCGTTTTCTAATAATCGATATGATAACGAGCATCACCGTTTCGGTTCAGGAAAAAAAAAAACGGCGAAGAATAGGAAATGACGAACGGTGTGTCTTCTCTTGTCTTTAGATTTATATTTCTCTTCTCTAGACTTTTACGAAGTTGTGAATCATGCATTGTGATATTACTGTATAGCCTCTACCTTATTGTATATTGTTATAAAATATACATTACAAAATAGTATGTAATGTCATGCAACTTTCCATTTTTACTTCGACATTTCTATATTTATCTTCATCTCTTCATATGGAATTATTGTAATAAAATATCGTGAAATCGAATTTGTCGGAGTTTTCATTCTACTGTACCTAAGCATCTCCAGCCTTACACATCATGTACCTATATATTTAAATTTTGAAAATTAGAAAATTTGAATATTTGAATATTTGAAATTTTAAATATTTGAATATTTGAATACTTGAATATTTGAATATTTGAATATTTGAAATTTTGAAATTTTGAATATTTGAATATTTGAATATTTGAAAATTTGAATATTTGGATATTTGAATATTTGAATATTTGAAAACTTGAAAATTTATAAATAAGCAGATATGATAATTCTAAAATTTGAAGAAAACATAATCTATATAACATATTAAAAAATTTGGAAGATAATTTTCTATAGGTTGCACTAAAAGTATGAAAGAACCTCTACTGTATACCAATTTTAATGAAAAAAAATTAAATTTCCTTCAGAACTGAAATTTCACTTTATTAATTATGATAGTGACACAGTTCGTACCAATGTGTCAATCGCGAAACAACTTCAGGCCGATCGCGGAGGACCCTTCGAGTTGGATGCAACGAGCATGACCGGTAAGATCGAGTATCTGGAAAAGTATTCGGTAGCACCTTCACCCAGCAGAGATTACTACGGGCTGAGAGTACTCCGTGACCAGGTGCTGACGAATAGGCCCTGTTCTCGGCATTTTGCCTCGTAACTTCCTCCATTTTTCAGGTGATACTGTACCTTTGGAAAATCTCCCACGGCCCTCACAAAACACCCATTGTACGATCTTCTAGCTTCGACGATTTCAGCCACGACAAATTACTGCAAGACGAAATTCAACGTATTTTTGGTACATGAAAACACTTCATTCTTTAGTAATTTTCTTGTAGAGTATTCCACGCACTGGAAATTAGGTTTATTTTGACAATTGTTGCCTGATGTGCTCGTTTAGTGTTCACTTCACGTACTTATGCAGTAATGTGATCATCGAGTGGATATAGAAGAATCGTTCAAAGAAAGAAATTTCTTTATTTCGAAAATATATTAAAAACATTATAACTTGAATTCTTACAATGAGTTACTGTAGTCAAGAATACTACCTAATTTTTCTTCAAATTACCTGGAAAAGATTTCTACATTCTAAATATTTAAAAAGAGATTCATATTCATCGTAAATTTTATTTCTTCTCTACATTTTTAAGTTCTATTTCTTTTTTTTTTTAGTTATAGATTAATGAAGCGATTTTATGTTATTTGATAATTAAACAATATTTTTACACCTTCTCAATTGGTGGTCCACTGTAGGCGATTTTTTATTGAAGCACGTGAGAAACATCGCTTCAGGACGAAGGAACACGCTTCTAACATTACCTAGGAACCTGATCGAAAACTTGGTGAAATACCTAACAGTGAATGACATCGCTAAATTGTCGTCCTTATCGCACGCGGCTAATGAGGTGCCAAACTTCGAGTAAATCGACAACTTAACATATGTATCTTATTGCTGATTTCATGTTTGAAATATTCAGGTTTTCAATGCTAATTTCGTGTGGGAAACATTGTACAAAAAATACAAGCCATTGAGGAGAAGCCAGTACGAGAGATTGTACACGTCTCATAATTGGAAACAATTGGTGCAGCAGGCTAAAATAGAAGGACTAATGAACGACCAAAGGGTACTGTAAAAGAGAATAATTTTAATAATTCTCACGTTAAGTAGTTCTGAGGTACTCTTCAAATTGTTCAAAGCTGGAGTCTGTTCTGCTTCAAGTCTACTTTTTTCAAGAACAGTAAAAAAGTCATACTTTGCATTTTTCACTAACTGATTCCTTCTTATTTCAGGTATCTCGAGCTCGTCTAGCACCGAAGCAGACGAAAGCCACTCCAAAACTCGAAGACTCGACGAAAACCTCCAGCGGGACTTCCAGAGGAGCATTAAAGCCCGTTCCCCCTGTAAATCAGTTGTCAAAAAAGCCATCAGAGAATATTCGTAAAAAACCTACTCAGAACCCTGTTTCGAAGAAGGTGTCAGACCCGAGACTCGAAAGAATCATGGTCGAGAATGAGAAGATGAATTTAGAGAAGAAGGTTCCCCTGATCAAATCCCTGCAAACAGCAGGACAGAAGAACCTGAAGACGATGAAAGACCAAATGAAAGTAACGAAAAATGAACCGAAACGAGAGATCGAAACCAAAGACTCCTTTCTCAATAAAACTGTCGAAACAAAGTCAAGCAAAACGCAGATCAAAGTTCGAAGGACCGATTCAAAGGTCAACAGCACCAGCACGAGAATGGTGGAAGAGAAATCGATCTCTATGAAACTCAGAAACCCATCAATGCAAAGATCTGTAGAGAAGCAGAGAACCGAGAGACTACCATCCTCGATGCACGAGCAAACTAAGCCAAAGATGAAAGGTAAAACGAAGAAGGTTGGCCAGAGCAAGTCAACCATTCTGAGCACGAATTCAGCAGTGATGGCTGATCACTTGGCGATCAGGGACGACAGCTTCGATCTCGCCGATTTGATCGAGGCCAGCCTGAAGAATATTCGCAGCCCCAGGAGCATATTCGATTACAACTTCAGCTGCATCGAGAAGTCGAAATCTTGCGCTGGGGACTCGAAGATGCAGGAAGAGTATCGAAAGATCATGGAGTCCACTCGAGTGAAAAGTGGTCGCATTAGGACGCCTCTCGATCGACTTTCAGAGAAGTCTGAACCTCTGACCGCCAAATCCACCAAATCTGTGAAATCTCCAGCTGCCACTAACAGAAGCGACGTTTCTGCTGCCTCTGCTCCGAAGTTCGTGAAGACTCCAAAGTCAAAGGCGAAGATAGCTGCAGATCTGATGAAGAATCCATTCAAGATTCCAGTGCCTGAGGATAAAGTGGACACTTTAGAGCGATATGGGATTTATAATAAATTCCCCACGCCTAGGTTAGACGCCGAGCAGAAACGGTTGAGTCCACAGAAGATGGATAAAATGAATCTGCTGCGCTCGCTGGGACCGAACGATCCTTACAGCAGAATGGTTACAGGTGGTAGAGCTGGAGACACGAATCGATATCAGCTGAGAAAAGCAGTGGGCAGTTTTTATAAGCATTGAGGAGGTGAAGTGGCGTTTTTACACTAGATTGAAATTTTGATAATTGTCGATAAGTGTGCTTTGATGAAATAAAGTGCAAGGCTGTGTTTCTTAAAAAATTGTGGCAATTTTTATTTTTGGAAATGAGTTCTTGGTATTTGTAGGTTCTAGTCTATTTCATCTATTTTCTATTTTCATGATTTTACTGTATTATTTATTCCATTGTAATGGAGGTCTATGGTTCATATACAATAGGGAAATTCAGTAGGAAAAATTTGTCACTGGCGAAGAAATTTATTGATGATCCTTTTTACGCGCTAACAATCTCCGCTGAGAGTGCAGGTTGATATACAAAATAAAGTGGAGCGTTGCTTGGATTTAATGATATGTCTTTAAATACAAACTCGTGTGTGACATATGTACAAGTACGCCGATGAAAGAAGGTTTGCTTGGCTTGTTTTATAAATTAGTGATCCATAGTGGAACGCAACTGATTTCTGCGCCGTTTGTAGCTAGATTTTTGTAACAGTAGCTGTGATAAGAATTAAGCAAGTTCAATTTATTTGAACAGAATCTTCTAACGTGTCGCCTACGAGTACTGTGCGAGCTACCATTTGGTATATCATAACGTATGAAACACTGTCGCTAATCGAAGTTACAAAAGAGGTATTCCCTTGTAAAAGCTGCAAATTCTGTTTCTGATTGGCTACCATTCGTTCATTTAACACTACACGTTTCCATACTATGAGAGTCGCTCACAGTAATACCTCTGTAAGAGATACTTGGTAGATATTAGAAAGTTAAAAAATTCCAAATCTTATAAGTTTGAAAATCTAAAACTCTGAAATTCTTGAATAACTTACGCTGAGGAAATGCTGCTATAATCTAAAGTAAAAATCGTATCTATTACCAAGCACTTCTGTATTTCAGCATTTCTTTTAACCAGATATCTCAACTTATTATATTTAAAGGGAGTGTTCCTCAAAAATGAAACTCATCAATGCGACCAAATTGCAATAGCAATAAGAACATTCCCCTCTGTCACTTTTGCAATTTAGCCACTTTGTCGCGTTTTATTTTTTAAAGATATAGCTAATATTCGGTTTTAGATGTCTGGCACTAGAGGAATTCCCCCTAATTATCTTCAAATAATTTTCGTAAGTTTAGAGTCTAAAATCAACAAGAGGTAGCGAAAGTGTGTGTTACAGAATCGCTTAGAGAGGAGTCACTGTACATCCATAGCAAAAATTCAGGAAATTTGTCCCTCCCTCGTAGAGAAATATATCGTCGACTATCACCTGAAAGCGACGATCGGTATCACGACCTCGTTCCACGCAATTTATTGTCCAGTCACGCTTAAAATTTAAGCACACCTAGGAAATCTCGTTGTTTAAACTAAGCAAACTCAACGAATACACTCGTTCCAACCTTGATCGGCTGAAAATCTTCTAATTTCGTGTACTTGTCGCGTGGCTCGTATCCCAAGATCCCGTTGATTAAGCTCAATAAAGACACTCGTGAGTTTAATCAATTACAAATTCGTAAAATGGGTTACATCAGCAGCCCCACGATCACAAACAGTTATAGTAACAATAAATTAGTCGAAATGTAACAGACACTTTGTAATCGTGGAATCACTTTCATAGCTTGCAAGAGAGTCGTATTTTGAATACGATCGAATGTTCACCATTGTTTTCGATTAACAATGAGCTTAGGAACAGTCTGTGATTTCATTTGAGAGGCGATTCCAGTCGCTTCGTTCGATGTTTCTTTTTTCTGTCGCCTTGACAGAGAATCGCACGTTTATGTGGAGAACTTTAGAATTAATTGACAATGCACTCCGTTTGAGAAAGTTGATCTCAAAGATCGCGAGACCGCCAGGGCTCTGTCTCGTCGAACATCCTTTCTATATTGTCACGCAACATCTTCTCTTGCTCTGGAAAATTGAAGAAAAAGAAATGAGAAAAAATATGAAGCATTTAATATATGAAATTTTAATCTTCTTCAATGAATAGTTTTTAAGAATATTTACTCAAAAAAAAGAAAAGAAATATTTGGGAAGAACATATTACACAGAATCTACTTCTACACAGTTTACATTATATTAGTGATTTACCTTTCGTTAAATTCGCAATTACACATTGCTTCCTAAGAAATTCTAGGCACAAAGTTCGTGAAAGGCCAAAGGCATGCATGTTACACGTGAACGTCCTGAAATTGGAAAGTATTTTCTAATATCTATACAGAAAGGAGCAAATAAAGGTGACTAACAGTAAATCTAACAAATAATTTCAACATCTAGACAGTGTTCAGATTAGATCACTTAAATACTAACGTAGAAGGAAAGGAAATTCTTCGCTTAAATTTCAATTACCCCAGCTGCCCGAAGACGATGTTAGCTTGAAACTTGCGATCCTCCGCTGCGATTGCTTCTTGGTCGAGTGACTTGGGTCGCGGTGGGACTGGCCTGGAGGCCCTTTCGCATTGCACAGCGTCGAAGAATGCTGCTGTCCAAAATCTCATCGATGTCCATATCGGTTGCACTCGCAAATGTGTATAGAGATATTCACGATACGGTTCCAGTCCTGGCACTTCGACTATATTTAACAAATTAGCTTTCATTAATTTTGGATATTTGTAGCTATTCACCCTATACACTATATTAATATTAAACTTTGCTATAAGCTTCATATAACGATCGTGAATTTCTTGCCTCATGGTATAGAGAAATTTGGTACCTTCGTGATAAAACGTGAAGCACATGTTCATGAGACTTTTGGCGGGCCCGAAATCGTCGGCTTCGTAGCACTCGAAAAGTGCCACAGCAAAATGTTGTGCAAGGGAATAAAAGGTTTCCTCTGTGACACAAGGACGTGCTCTTCTCGAGTTCACTACTCTGGAAAACCATATTCTGCCAGATTCTGTCTGCAGAATGGGGGCAAATTAATTTTGGTACGAAGAGGACTCTCAGCGTTAGCTTTTCTGTTGTAGCAAATAATTTTTTATCCAGTATAATTCGTTTAAAAAAAATTCAACAAAAACTATCCTCAACTGAAGCGTATTTTAAGTTAGTATTTTAAGTTAAAACACTTTGTTGAACTTTTTTTTAATGAATGCTACTGAATAAAACATTCTTTGCTATAATAGAAAAGCTTATTGATTAAAACTTTTTATCAGTATATGTAGATTTCGTTCTCCACTGTCCTATCAATTTACATATACCATTTGATCGAAAAATCGAAGTACATACGAGAACCATTCGCCCAAAGTTCGCCTTCTGTTCCTGATCGATGCTGCTCGGAGCATCGAATAAAAGAGCCACGAACGACTTCATGAAGTCTGCTGTAGCTTCTTCAGATTGGCTGTCTGCAGATAAACTGGAAGCCCAAGACTGAACCGATCCCGAAGACCCTGAGTTCGAAATATCATGTCCAAAAGTTACACAAAGAAATGAATACGATCGAAGATAAGTGGAATAAAAAAGATTGAAGTATCTTAAAAATATGAAAGGACTCTCACCCGATCTCTGCCACATTCTACGACCGTCCATGTTCGAGTCCAGGCTGGTGCTAGGCCCATAGCCATCCTGATCGCTGGTCGAATCGCTGCTACAAGGCATATCTGAAATAACATTCTACAGGAAACACTCTTCTAATTAAGGGACAGCGTATCTACTGGTCTCCTAATTGTTACTTATTAGGAGGGTACACGTTAACGAGTGCTGCTTCAGCACCTGCAGGGACACAACTAGTCTAATGCTCGCACAAAAACACACAAACAGGGAGAAATATGGTGTTTTCACGACGGGGTTCTATTTACATACTCGAAGAATGAAGATTAATAGGGGAAGCGCGAATTATCGTGTTCGAGGAGGCTACTCCCCCCTGGACGATGGATGTTAGCTTCAGATAAGATAGGGTGATAAATGTAGTAGGTTAATGCCACTTAAAATTATTTCTTTTCAAAATTACTCCTGGGAACTTTATCTAACGTGTGTCAAACTGCATTATCTTAACTGCTGAAACTTATATATTACGTATTCCTTCGACATTGGGTTATTTAGCTTGTTATCTTCTGCAGTGTTCCTGAATATAATTCTAGTAAATGCAATGGTACGTTGTGAGTGATGTGGTCAGTGTTTCGTGAATCTTCTCTAGTTTCTCTTTCTGAGTTTGAATGTTGATTAAGACACGTGAGTAGACTGATGATTAATCGACTGCTACGTTACGACACTTTTCTTGCATTTATTTCTACCTTGCATCTAAAAAGCGAGTGACTCAAGGTAATTCTATCGAGCTTTCGATAATATGTACTCTGCAACAAATACCACAGGAATGAAGTTCAGGAAAAGGCGAATTCACGTGAAAGCGTACACAGGGATATTTTCCACCAAAGGACGTAAACATTGTGGCCATCTAAATATGCACTAATTGCAGCTGCACCGAAAGAACAGTTTCCATAAGGACGATTTACGTTCAATAAGTTCTCTTATCGTACTAATGATAAAACGTACAAGCGATGGAGTTTATCGCCCGCCGTGTTCCCAGCGAAACGTTTTCTCTCGGTGCAACGCGATAAAGGGGGAGACAGAGTTTTTGGTGAGACGAACGCGACCTGTGCTGGTTCACAATACGTTCACATCAACGTTTCATTTACCTAAACGAAAAACGACCGTCTGATAGCGGGTCGGGGCCCTCGCTTTGCGACAAAAAGAAACAAGATGCATTATATAAAAAGGATTCCTCAAAACGAAGCTTGATGTGGTGACAAACATCGACGATAAACAGGAAAAAATATATTGATATTTATTACACTCAAAAATGAATAGGAATAATCATTCCATAGATTCTTCTCTTGTAGAGACAGAGATATAAACACAAAATCGATTAGGATGTCAAGTATAACATTTTAGTAAAAACTGTTAATAAAAAGTTTGTTAGTTACATGCGTGACCTACTCCTCACCTGTTTTGTAATTTAATTTGTCGAAAGGGTCAGGCCCTGTCGCTTTGATGTCCTCCTCCTGGAGAGGCTCTATGCTCTCTTGACTGTCCCTGTCGGGGCTGTTGTCGTTGTCGTTGTCGTTGTCCTCCTCGATTTTGATCTCCTTCTTTTTGTTCGCCGCCGTCGTCGATGACTCTATTTCCTCGTAGGTCATACCTCGGGGGTATTTCCTCATACACCTGCACTGCTGCTCCAGTTTGTGCCTGGCGATCGCCTCGTAGTCCTCGTGCGATAATCCAGCCCCGAATCTGTGCCGTGACAGTGAGAGATGAAGTTTCGAAATGAGCCTCTTTCATGGATCGACTGATAAGTTCCCTTAGATTCGGTGAATAGATTTTCTGCCCCATTTTAATTTCGTAATACTTGGGATTCTAATTCTATCTAAAACTATGTTTACATTAAAATGTTGAATGTTTAATCAAAGATATGAAAGTATCGTTTAAATTTTGTGTTTGTACTGTCAGTCTCGAGATGTCTGTAAGGAACTGTAGGTATAGTATTCAGGTCTATTCGCTACATGGCTGTATGCTTCTTGTGATGATAGACGACACTGTGGTCGGAAGTTTGCATGAGGAAGTAATCGTTTATAAATGTCGTTTACGTTTCTTCAATATGTCACCTGCTATATTTGTTCTTGTCACAAAGTGGTGAAAGGGAATTCTAGAGAAAAAATAATCAATAGAATGATTCTATCTTCTTATAGCAGACAGAATAAAAAGTTGGAAATGTGTGTGAGCATAACCACTTGACCTTAACGCCCCCACATAGAGAGTATTCACCCCACGCATTGTAATGCGTATTCCTTTGAAACTTGATAGCGTGGTATTAGGTATTGTACTAGGGAACAGGGGATGATAAAAGCAAAGTCCTTAAGCCCTCGGTATATATACCGAGGCTAGATATAACCATTCACATATATAAATGTATGTATACGTATGCTGCTAAAAAACTTATGGCACAAAAAAATTCTGCTCAGAAATTGGCCAACTTTGAATGACGATAACTCCGCAAAAAATCGTTGTAAGATCATGATCTTTTTTTTAAATTGAAGCCTAAAATCTGTGCTATAGAGTACTGTACCTCGATTTTAAGATTAACACGCCTGCATCACTGTAACACTTTAAATCTGAGGACATGTTTGTCAAATTAAAAATTGTGAAGTTTGATTGGATACACGGACTGGGAAAAATTTTTTTCAGGAATACTATTCATAGCAGCGTAAAGTTTGAACCTTCCCCTTTAATTTAAAAAAAGAATCAGGTCGCTGTGATTTTTTCTCGCAAAGTTACAGCATTTTGAAGTAACCCTTGCATTTTTGCCATGTACCGCTGGCTTTCACACCATGCATAAATGCAAGGGTTACTTTAAAGTGCTGTAACTTTGCGAAAAAAAATCGCAGCGACTTGATTCTTTTTTTAAATTAAAGGGGAAGGTTCGAACTTTAAGCTAGCGTAAACGGCATCCTTAAAAAAAATTTTACTAACCCTGAGTATTCTGTCAAAGTTTGCAGTTTTCAATGTGACAAACATGCCTTCAAATTTAATGGGTTACAGTAGTCAAGGTGCATTAAAGTTAAAATATGCACACAGTACCTTAAAGTAAAGATTTTAAGCTATAATTTACAAAAAAGATCACAATCCTACAACAATTTTTTGCAGAATTATGGTCACTCAAAGTTGGCCAACTTTCGCCCAAAAATTTTTCTAAAAGTTTTTTCCCCAACAATTTTTTTTTTACCAACGTAGATACAAACACTTAACTTTAGCCCCACTTAGAGAACATTCACCCACGTCTTGTACTATTCAGTCTCTTAAATCTCGAGATACTGAGGAAAAGAAGAGAATACAAAAAGTGTCCTAAAGCCCTAAGGTCCTAACTGTACCTAATGACCACTAGACCCAAGTAGAAACGTTCAAATATCTAACAAGAAACTCCACTTAGAATTGTAGAATATCCTTACTTATAAAACTACAGGCAAAGCTAATTACTCCCAGACTATAATTCAAGCAAATAACAAAAAAAGTAAATGCCACACCAAAGTGGCATTCTTCGTCATATAGGAATACTCTGGAGACATGCGCGCTTTTCAGAGGCTTAAGAAGAGATTCTCGAGACGGACGCCTACCTTGGAGGTCGAAATTTCCTCCTAGCCAGCTGGTCTTCCGGCTTGGCAGTCTGAGACGGTGCTTGTGGCGAAGAGGGCGGCGTCGACGTGGTCGTGGTCAACTCGCTTTCTTCTAAACTGCTGCTCAGAGCAGAGCCTATCCTGCTACCCAGACCCTGAAGGTACTCTCCACTGCCCCCCAACGCGGACTTGACAGACCTGAGTGCACCTCTGGTGCGTCCAATTAGGGACGCTCCACCAGTGGATGGTAGAGCTGTCGTTATGTCCACCATCTTCTGCAACAGTCGCGTACAGCGTTTTTAATAGCCACTGTGTGTGCTGCAGAATACCTTGTAGCTGATGAATATGGCTGTGAGAAGAGGAGAGTAATGAGATAGGTTCATGGAAACAGAAACATAGTTTTCATTTAGTTCAGAATTGAGATATTATCGATACAGGTTCCAGCAAACAGAGTCTAAGAATATTAAACAAATTTGTGAATGAGGTTTATTTTACATGACATATTCCTAAGAGAAGACTCTTGCAGGTTGAAAATTCAGGTAGTATATTGTTTTAGCTGAATTGACTGTTGGCAGTGATTCCACAAAATTATATACAGCTAGGTTGAACCGCGTGTGAGATATTGATTATTTCTAAATAAGTGTTATTGATATATCTATACATATGGGACTGATAGTCTTAGGTGGAGCTGGTTTACATAGATATTCATGTGTAAATATTACTAGTGCTTAATACCCTCGAGCAAGTATTCCCATTTACAAGGTTGTATTTCTATTGTGACGATTACCACTTGCCTCAGTCTACGTAAGAAAAATACGTGGAACAGGAAATAGTGAGTCATCTTCTAGTCCTCGTTAATTAGTAGCGTTTAGATTTGTTAAAGAAAATAATTGTAGTATTACTATATCTGGTAACTGCAATCCTTTTAATAGAAATAGAAATTCCAGATTTTTACAGAGTTCTCTTCTCAAATACAATTCTGCATTTATTAAAATCTGTACGAGTGATTTCTACTCCACTAGAACTACCCACAATACTACCAGAATCCCAGCAGAGGACAAAACCTTGACCTACATCTACCTATCACGACAATCTTCGATTCACTTCATGCATTCGAGTGTAAACGATCGATAGAAACCATAAATTTAATTAAAATTAGTACATCGTAACTTATTATGTCAGCCCTATGTGAACGATGAAAAGTACTTACTATAAATAATTCAGCTCGGTAGATAGTCAAGGGGAAAGGGTCTCGTTAGTCGAATATGGTCGAAACCAGTTGGCAAGTACTCGTCTTTTGTCGCCCTAAGGACATTTCGTTCCTGTGCCAAAGAAAAGGGGAACAATTTCAGATAAGCAATAACAACTACATGAGAAATGTATGTAGGTCACTGGGAACACAGATACAGTGTAGGCGTGCACGTGGTAACATCGAAACGTTGTACGCAATGCGATAAAAGTAGACAGTAGAAAGAGACAAGGAAAGGAAGAAGAAAAAGTATTTAGTCAAGAGAGGATTGTTTAACATGGGTCAGGAATGATGTATCGATTTCAAAATATTTTAGTATCAACGCAATTTATTTATTAATCGCCAGTCACGCGACTTTAGAAATTTATAATTTTAATCAATTATTTGTATCTTTCCTCACACATGAATCATTCTGAGGAACTTCCTATGAATACTTCCTCTGAGTGAAGAATTTTCCAAATTTCTAAATGAACTGTACTATTTTGTTTAACAGAAATTGAAGGGACGATTTAAATAATTTAAAATAAAGATTATACTTTCAAGAGTCTGTGAAACTTTATATTTCTATTTATATTAAAATTCTTATTCAATATAAACATATCAAGGATTAAAAGTTTTTATATTTAGAATTGTGGTTTCTAGTAAAACATTTGCAGAGTTACTACTTGCAGTAACTCTTTTTTTGTAGTAGCTACAGTTGTATAATACTTTGTAGCTTTCTTTCGTCACAGCAGTTCTTATCGCGTCAATGTCAGTAACTGAAAACCGCGTTACGCTTTAAACGTGATAAATCGACACGCGCGTGTATTAATTATACAATAAGTTTCACCGCTACAAATGCCTTTCCACCATTTGCTACATCCTTTGAATATCAAATTCACAGTTCTTGCTTTAACAACCTTTATTAGCAAAAAGAATTATATTCTGGTTTATACTCCTCAACTGTTTGCGTTATGGAATTTTCTGTCAGAAGACCATCCATCTTATGCGTCAGTGAAATCATATTTGCATGACAAACATCGTCTTGGTATCGATGGATACGTAATAAACATGTGTCACTGCTTTGATAAGGGTAAAGTACACATTTTTACGAAAATTTGTATTGCAAATAGAGAATTTGAAATAAAATGAAATATTTCAAATATGCAAACTAAAGGTCTACTCTATAGAACAAAAGCTAATGTATTTATAGTAATATGGATATAACAAGGATGAAACCGTAAGCACAATATAGAAAAAGTAGAATATAAATTATCAAACTTTCTTAAATATGAAACACTTAGAATCACATCGTGATGTTGAATATTCCCTTCATATGAGTGATGTAAATGTAGCAAGAGAAATTGTATTATTTATCGTATAAACTATAAACTTTAAAAGTGACAGTGAAGCATCGTGGGGTGTAGCTAACTTCGTGTCAAAGTAAACTTCTCTCTCTCTTCTTTAACTTTACATGCACGACATATAACGTAACTTTTAATATACATAATATGTGTTACATAAACATACACGTATACCCATGGTTTTCCCTGCAATACATCGCCTCATTATCGTTATCGCGCGTTCATTATATGCGTACGTATCAAATGAACGAGACCTTTGCAGTTAGTGGTCCCGATACGAGCGCGGATGTCCTTTAGGATAACAGTCTGTCGGAACCACACGACAAATCCTATTGCAATATCATTCTTATTTTATTACTCCCACTTGTGACCATAAGCGCTTGATTAAAAATCGATATCGACGATATGACTAGCTGATATACAACGATGAATAACAAAAAAATAGTTATTTCATAAAGTGCTTATATTTCCTGTTTCTGAATGATTTTGGACAATGAAACAATTTGTATATACAGTCTTTTAGCGTTTATGGACCTCTTTGCATTCTAAATTTCCAAGAACTATCGTTTTGTTTTATTATCATCAGGCCTTGTCATAAAACTACCATTGGCTCCACTAGTAGTTCCACGTGTTTTGTGGGTCCCACGACTTGTTTCTCATTGTTTGGTCATGATTTTGCCTTTCTTGATGTTCTTAATTTCCTTACAGTACTTCAAACAATTACATTTGCCTTTTTAAATATATTAAAAAACATGTCCGTATTCTCACTATCATTATTAATTTTGAATCAGGAAATGCTTTGTCTTCTAGAACAATGTCATAATCTAGAGCATTAGTCTAGACTCTAGACACACGATTCCAAATTTTTAGTTCACGATATGTGTACATTTATATTATTATCTTGGTACACCCTCTCTTAATAAGGTAACAACCTCTACGATTTCTAAGAACTTCAATATTTTTACTTCTACAAACTTCTGAAACTTCGATTACCACGATTAACCCGAAACTTTCCAAAGTTATTTGCCCAGCCAATAACTTCCGCCCGTTCCCACTCGATAATCAAGTCTCACGTAAAGATACTCAGATAATTTCAACCACATTTCACCCACATTGTGATATATATGTCATATTTCACCCATCAAAAGTTTCCTTTCATTTCCCACTGCAACTGTATCGAATCGTTTGACCGAAGTTACCTTTTAAATTGGGATAATGAGGAAGCCAGTGGACAAAGCCCTCTTAAAGCACCTAAAAGTAGATCACCTGTGTCAACATCACCGTCGAAGGTTCGATGCCGCAAGAATTTCAAATCAGCCTGCTCGTAAATGGTGTGAGGGTGGGAATGCAATATCCAGCAACAAGCATACCACGAATATTGGATCGCTAATGGCACGATTCTACGATTATCCTGTTCTGCTGTGCTTTGATCTGAATACTCGATAACACCTCAAGGATGAGTACAATGACGATACGAATAAAACAGAGGAAGGAAAGTGAGGAGTATTAGCTGAGTTTCTTTTACGTCAACCTCACAGGCGGTTCAGTGATCTGCATTTGCAAAGTGTTTACACGAGAGTTTGATCGAGAGAATTTCGCGAACCGGATGGCAATTGTCGATCGAGGAGAACCGACACACTGGGAGTCGATTAAGCCTCAATGGTTCGCTAAATGCAATTGTGCCGCGGGTAAACGACTGAATGACTTCACAGATGCGTGAAAATACAACAAGGAGCACGTTCCAGCGGGACAGCACCGCAATGCAGCTTTATCTATACCGTGCTGTCCCGCACCATACGGGCCATTGCTCAATTTCCATTTTAAGGAAAGTAGTCGCAGTCAACTGTCAATGTAAACACTCTTCTGTTTTGAATACTGACACGAATTGAAGTATTCTGATCATTCAGAGAAGTTGTGTCAGTCTTACTCCTCCAAATCAGCTGTTACGTTTTTTTAAATCTGTATTCTAATAATTAAGACAGCAGAGAAACGAAGAATAGATATATCGTGATGTCATTAACGATAAGATATAGATTGTAAAATTAAAGTTGTAAATCTAAGCGATAGAAGTTTACTCTTCAAAGTACCCTGCTCTCTAGTCCTCTATAAGAGGGATGATTCTAGTGGACCAGTAAAATATATTCTAACAACTGATTAGCAAATGCCATACCGTTCAATGGTGAAGCAAACGATCGAGCCTGGCCGCCGTCACGATCCTTGTCACGATCACTTTGGAACACGTGTCTGACCACGAACGTTTCTTCCGGCCGCAACCACTTAAGCTCGACACAGGTGCACGGTGAACGTAGCGCAGTTGCTTCTGCTGCTGTCTGTCCAGCTCGCATTATTCTTCCAGCATGTGATCCAATTATTCCGGGCGCATGCGCCCGTTTCGATCAATACAGTTTTCCAACTGTCCATGGGCTGGTCGGTATTGGAGAAATGGAAGCGACTTCTTTAGTAACAGCCAGTAATTAATCGACCAACGGTAGCTGATTAGTAACTGTAGAACCTAGAATCACAGACGAGTATAGAGGACAGAGTGGACTTTCGTATCTCGCGTTCTGAAATACCGACTTCTGAGAAAGTCACTGGTTTTTGAGTGTTCTCTGTGATTTTTTAGAGGTGGATGTAGGAATTGCAGCGTTGTTATTTACTGATGATGGTAATGCTAATGAACGAGAGAATACATACTGAATTGTTAGATTAATCGAACGAAAAAACTATTCTCGAAGATTTAATATTTCTCAATACATAAACTTTGCAAGAGTAATTTCTGCTATACTGTTATTAGCTGCCATTTAAGATTACAAAATAATACTTAATTAAATGTGAAACCATACAGACCATACATAGAAAATAGGGGAAAGTAGGTTTTTAACGTATATAATTGTTAACTAATAAACTATTCAAAAATTTAAGAAGAATTGCGAGATTAATCGAACGAAGAATAATGCACGAAAAGTTAATAATTTCCACATTCGTTCAGTAATAATTATAAATATCAATAATTTTCGCCAGTGCACACTGTGTGTGATTGTTATTAACAATACCTGTACCAGAAATTGTTGCTGAGACGATTATTTTATGAAAAATATCAATTATTTGTAAAATGTTGTTCGCTGAATCAATCTCGAAATTCTTATCAACCGAAGAAGTTCTTTGATTGGTTCCTCGGATTCGTCAGGAAGTATAAGTACTCCTACAGGAGCGCAAGTGTCTCACTCGCCGCGGGTCCTCCAGCGAGTGCGGACCCTCTTCGGGTTTCACTGAGGGAACTCCTGGACCCAGGACCACACTGGACCATTGGGCAGCTGGACTATCCTGGCCAAGGGTCATCCTTTGACCACTGGTCATCTCTTGACCACTGGTCACCTCTTGACCACTGGTCATCCCTTGACCACTGGTCACCTCTTGACCACTGGTCATCCCTTGACCACTGGTCACCTCTTGACCACTGGTCATCCCTTGACCACTGGTCATCTCTTGACCACTGGTCATCTCTTGACCACTGGTCACCTCTTGACCATTGGTCATCCTGGAACACTGGTAAGTTTTTGCTCAAATTTTAAATTTATTTTTTCTATCACCCTAACTGCTAACGATAATTTTTCCCTTTCTACTACTCTTTATGATTTACTATTTAATTATTAGTTTATATTACTGTCTTGATTCGGGGTTGGATAGTTCTGTCATTTCTTTTCCCAGTCTGTGTTGTTCTCAAGCTAGCTTCATCAGTCATTCTATCATCAGTCATTATATTTTCTATTATTTCGTCTTACTACGGTATTTCTCATTGTCTTCGTATTGATAATAAAATACAAATGTAAAATCCAAGTATAAATTGTATTGACATTTTCAGACTTATTAGAAATTCATGTACAATGTAATTTTGTTGTTTTCTGTGTGCCTTTGTCGAGTGAAGTACAATATATAGCAGTATATCTTGTCGAGATCGAACTTCGTGACTTGCTCGATCGTCCGGTTGATGGGAATATTTTAGAAGATAAACTGGATTCACCACCGTTTCTATAACTTCATAAAATAAATGATTATAAAATATTAGCCTTCAAGGAAAAGTATCAAATATTTGTCAATGTACTTACAAAAATTTTCGTCGGAATATAGAGAACATAGGTGGAGTACTAGGTCTTTCGATAGGTTTTAAATCGTACATTTTTAAGTGCGTGTAAACCGCGATCTGGAAATATTATTCTGACTAAAATATATAAAATATATAAGAGTATCTAAAAAGAATCAGAAATTATAAGTAAAACTACTTTCCCTAATCTATAGTTTCCTCATTAAAATAAATGATATTCTACAATGATATTCTACAATTGTTTCATCTCAACTATAGAGATTTAAACACTGTTCTAGGATCCAAAATCGAACAAAAAGTATCGAATTATTTTCACAAACGAACTCACATGAGGTAAAGTCGTATCAAGAACCGTCGGTTCGACGTACTTCTTCGATACATCAGGAAATAGGCAAAGATTCTTAGATATTAAGTCTTCTAAGTTTTTTCTATCCATAAATGGTGATGATACTTCACTTTCATCGTCAGTATCATTTACATTCGATTCGCCTGAACTCTGCAACTGCGAATCTGTTTCATCAATTGCACCCGTGTTTTGCATATTGTTAAATGGTTTGCAGTGACCGACAGAGCAATAAAGTTTTAAGATGCAACCAGGCCGAGCTGCTTTTATAGAAATAACACTGGGTACCCACTCAAAGTCGAGCACTGGCTTTCAAATACTGATGAGGACGCTCTTCAGAGGTATAGCCGACGAAAGGCTCACAAGCAGAAGTTTTAGAAGCAGATATTTGATCGATAAGTTTTGCTCTGTCGACTAGCAACCACTGTGGTAATGCCATTGACTCTTGTGTAGAGACCTGCCTTGAATCTGCCAAAACTAGATATAGGGGATTTTAAATAAGCTTGATCTCACCCTGCTAGAAATGTAATTAAGTAGGACTTCGAGTAGGCGCCGCTGGGGTCAAAGGGACGATAGAAGGTCACGATTAGACAGCTGAAGAATTAAAGTACAACGTAATTTGAAATAGAATTTCAGTATGTCAGATAAAACAAGTCAGATATGATACAAGTAAGCGCCGCTGCCTAATTCTGGCCTTCTACTGTCCCTTCGACATTAGCAGTGCCTGCACGAAGTCCTACTTAACTACATTTCTAGCAGGGTGAGTACAAGCTTATTCGAAATTTCCTAAATTCCCTATATCTAGTTCTGACAGATTCAATGCAGGTCTCTGTACAGTACGATTGTACTATCACTTCCACTGTTGGTTCACAAATGCCACTGCTAGATGGTGATAGTAGTTCTCTTTTCGAGAAATCGTTGAGTTATACGCTGCCGCTGAATGTTAGTAGTTGTACCATTTTTAATATAACTGTAAAATAAATAACGAGGTTTTTATCAGATACTCATTTCCATTTTGCAAATATATTATGACATGGGGGCTGTATAACAAATTGGGTCGCATTCAACAAACTTATTCTGTATTTAGGTATATACATGTTTATTTTAAAAGAATATTTAAATAGAATGATACAATATTTCTTAGTCAATTGCACATAGTTGCTATCTCATACCAAATTTCTTTGGAGTAAAGGATTAACATGCTATACTTGACGCAAAATCAGCTGATCCCTTGTTTAGATTCTACCTACACTGTATTGTCTTATCGCATTTATTTATCTCGCGTGTTTCGCGCGCTCATTCTATTCGAATGCTTGTTTTAAACATAGAAAATACAAACAGTCGAAGAAACAGAAAGGTATTAGGCCAAGGAAAACTGACATTTGTGAAGTGCAAGAATGTCAATTTAAGAAATTCAATTGAGGGTGCGAGAAGGGTGGGTTGCTCCAACGATAGATGCTCTTATACAGAAGTTGAAGACTCGATGTTATATTTAACAAAAAAGAATTCGCTCATTATGTTGTTTTGAACTCGGAAAGAATTTTGAGAAATATAAGATAGAGTATGCTCCCCACTCTTTATGAACTCATCACCTCTAACAGCAGGTAAAATTTCTCGCTCTGTTCCTAAAATTCTCCAGAGGTAAATTCGATCACACTACTAATCCATCAAAACAGACCCAAACAATCACCCTTCGACAGGTTCCTAGAACCACATATCCCATACTACGCACCCCACTCTACACATATGCACCCTACTTTCCAAAATCTCATATCTACTATCTAATCACGAAACTCCAGCAAGTGACAACTATCCTCCCTTACTCAGAAAAGAACCATCCAGATGTGAAATCCACCACACCACTAATCTAAACACCTAAACACCCAAGTCACCCATTAATCGACTTCCAAAACCCTGTACGCACCTACATATGCACTCAATTTTCCATAATCCCTAACATCTTGAAACTAAAATAACAAAACTAACATCCCCCTCGCCTCTAGCAGCAACTAAAACCAGTCTCTCCAGAATTCTCCAAAGATAAACTCCATCGCACCACCAATCTACCAAAACAAACCCAAATCTCCCCCCTTGAACAGACCCACCTGAACCACCGACATACCCCTCTGTCCACAACCACATCCCCTCTAACAAGGCTCTCCTCTAAAAACCTGTCCTCCCTTCCCCATAGCAGTACCCTAGTAGCCACTCGAGCCTACGAGGATCGCGTTAGTAGTGGGAGCTCCAGGGGTGAATTCCGTCAAACGTCCGCGGCCGAGCGTGACGTCGACGGAAGACGACGGTGATCTTCGGCGTTCGCGTTCCCCAGCGCACGCGTCGGCGTCTCCACGCGGGGGGCGGCGGAGGCGGAGGACGACGCAGAGCGTCGGCTCCGTCGAAACGGCGGAAAACGTAACGTGTTTTATCGATTTGGTCGGGTCGGCCATGTTCGTGTCTGGCAGCGGTCAGGCGCACTCGTGTCCCACCTCGAGAGACCGTGCCACCGATAGATTTTCCACCGTCGTCGATGTCACAAGGCGTATAACGATGCGCTTGTAAAACGCGACGCCCGTGTTCCTTGCCTTAACGAGACTAGTTTTACCGAAGTCCGTATTCGAAGCGCCTGGCCCGTGGAACGACAGATTGAAGAGGAGAAGGTCAGAAAAGGAAACAACCCCCGTTCGCGAGCAGGCAGCCGACAAACCACCGTGAGTAGCATTCTCGAAGAGGGTGTACCACCTCCTGACATCCCCCTTCCTCGAGCATTCATTACGTATCTGTCTGGTTTTCTTGTGTCTTCTTTTTTTAATGGAGGGATTTTTGGATTTAGAGGTGAGAGCTTCTTTTGGTGACAGATTTTTTGTTACCGTTTTCTCGGGGGCCACCCCGGGGACTGCTTGGATTTTTAGGGTTTCTGGAGGCTGTTTGGAGGAATGTTTTTTTCCGATGAGAGTTTATGTGGGTCGTTGGTGGTATTCGGTGTGATTTTTTTTGATTTTTGTGTGTGATCACCCTAGCGATTACCCTTATCGCTGACCTCCTTCCGTCTTTTCACCACCGATAGAGATCGTAACTCGTTTCACTCTCTGTGCACGGGCGGAGATTATGGATTTCTCGAGCTGTCCTATGAGAAAGCTATTTTTGGTTCCTCCCATCGCAAACTTTGGTCTTTGACAGCTTTTACTTTTGGGGGACTTGAGAGGCGGTCTTAGAGTCCTTCTGTAATCTTCAGAATATATATTATTCTATGAGAATGCTTCTTGTTTTTGTGGATGTAAGGCAAACGTCGTGATTTATATATTTCTATTCTCGGCATATTTCAAGGGGTGGTGTTCTGAATTCTGTACAAGAGGACCTCGATTAATCAGCTTAGAAATAAAGTCAAAGTGTTCAGTTAATTGATGATTCTTTTCATTTTTTCATTTTATTTGCAGTACTGTACTATATAGGAATGCACTTTTATTGCACTGAGTAATTGAAACCTAAATAACAGAGAGTGTGGACATTGGAGATTCGATTAATCGAGGTTCTACTGTATATACTACGAACTTGCATCTCGTACTCTCGGTTTCAAAGGAAAAGTTCCTTTACTCCAACCTTCTATCAGAAATATAAACTCCAACTCCTATATGTATCTCAGTCGTTTCATTAACTCAACTTCAGGGATTCACAACAAAAACACTCTCGTTAATTCGTGCACTTTTTAGAAAAAGGGAAAATACTCTAGCATTTTTATACCTCGTTCAGTAAATTAATGTTTTTTAAAAAGGTATTTATTATGCTAAATTTATCAAATTTTTGATGATTGGCTATAGGTTCCATTACATATTGAGACTCTTCACTGAAGGGTATTTCTGTATAAAAGTCGTAAAATTTATCGAGCGTTGTTTCTGTTAGGAGTTCCTCGATATTTCAAGATACGAGAACGTGACTCCTGTTGTTCTGCCTTGCAACTATAGACTTCATCATTGCTTTCCACTGTCAATGGCAGGAATTTAGATACGTACATGCATTTCAAAAGCGACCCAACTCAAAAAAGGAAGTATTCTATACTTTTACAATGCTTTATAGTATGCTTTATCCTACGCTTTTTAGCATACTTTGAGAAAGTATATTTACTAGGAAAAACAAGAAACTCATGAACTTAAAAGACAATTGCTTATTATCTACCAATATTATCTAGGTATTCAAATACTTCAACTAAAGAATAATTTTTCCACTTTCTCCTTACTTTCAACAAATAATTTCCAATCCATACATTAAAATTTCCTCAAACATTCTCAACAATATCCCACTCAAATTACCAAAACTTCTCCACCAAACAGCCCCATGTTTACCAATCTGCTTCACTATCGTAACCAAGAAATCTTTTCCCACTTTTCTCACGATTTCTACTGAAATTCCATCACTTTCTAAATACCTCCACCTACGTAAGACTCCCTCATTTAAGCACCCCATCCTTTCCAAAACGTCTCCCCTTGCGCCCCGTGACGTCTCTTTGATACAGAGTGCTGTCGTGGCTGCTGTTTACGACCGTGTGCCAGTCAGTCGACCACGTTTACCCTGGAACGACGTCGCTTCCCCGATTTCACCCTTCCTTTCCCATCGATACCCCCGAAGCCAGCCTCGTTACGAAACGTATCCCTGAAAAGTTCAGCGAGCAGTCTGGTCGATCGATTTTTCTCCGACATACCGATGCGAAATATGCTTCCAATTTTCTCAAGTGTTCGAGGCATCGGTGCGCCCCGATTACTGTTTCTGATCCCTCGTCCAAACAACCTGGACTGTTGAATAGATATCGACGCTCCCGACGATTCCCTTTTCACTGACTTATTCACTGCCTTATTCACTGCCTTTGTGATCCACCTGGCACGCTTTCTCGCAGCGAGTGCTTTCGAGTTGATTACCGAGGGAGGCTAACGAGTTCATAAATGAGAAATTTCGTGGGCTGTTTGGCATTTCAATTATGTCTGTCGTCAGTGATGCCCAGAGAGGCTTCTGTGCTTGATACGACATCGGGAATTGGGTCTGTCTGGCAATCGGCGAGATCGATTGTTCTTTTGAGAGTAAATGGTTGGAGAAGTTTGATGGGCCTTGATGGTTTATTTGGGAACTGATCTTTGGGGATATGGTGGTTTTTGAATGATCGTATTTGGAGGATGTGGGACTGGAATTTGGTGAGGTAGCTTTGTGCAAAAATTGTTTGGTTTTGATGGTGTCGGGTAGGTACGAGAGAGTGATTTGATATGCTTGATAATGAGTGGAACAGAGGACAACATGAGGGATTCTAAGATATAATCAGTTTTGTAATAAGTGTATGGGGTAATAAATACACATGGAAGAGATCCCATGGGGACTGGTCCAAGTAAAACAGAAGAATAATTTCTAACTTCTAAATATTCCAATAATTTACGTGCGTATTTACTTATTTTATTGAATTACATTCTCACAAACACTCACATAAGCTGTGGGAAGTTTTGAGCATAAGGAATAATTTTTTTACATTTTTAACAGCTCTGGAAAGACACAAATCTAATCTGAAAAGCAGTTTTGTTAATATAAAATTGTTTTAGAACGTTTCAATTTTTAGAAACTTAGAACTGCTCTCCTAAAAAGTTTCGAAAATGTGATTCATCAAAGTCTTCTCCTGTGGTCCTTTTTTTCGATCATTAATTTTGATATTTTGCTTCACTGTGATTCTCTATTGTAGTGATCGTTCGTGTTGGTTTTTATTCCCTTCAGTTTTGATTGTAAGTGAATAGTGGTTTATAAAAGTGTGGTAGTGTTCAGAAGGCGTATCTGTGGGGCTGAATGAGTCGGATGTCTGTGTTCTCCGTGGTAGTTTCCGGCGCCACTGAATCGCAATCGACAAGCTAATCCTCCATTGATTCGAATGCACTGTGATTCTATCTTTCTTAATGGAAATGATTTTATCGTTATGAAATATTCTTTCAACGTGTCGCTCGTTTGTCGCGACAATGACGCAAATAAAAAATCGTGACTGGGAAAAACAAGATAATATCGAGCAGTAAAAATACATTTTCTCCTATACCGAAACTTAAAACTGGCAAATTTGAAGTTATACGATTTTAGGACCTTTTTATATCTAGGAATATGAGACGTACAATTATTTTTCTTAATAATATGTTAGTTAAACTGTTATAATAAGTGGGATGTTGAAGCGAATTATTTATATCGAAAAAGGCAGTGTATTAAATGCTTATAAAAAACAGTAATCTGGGTGGTGGACCATTTTGTAATTCGAGAGACACGAGGAACTTGATATGGTGATTTAAAAAATCAGGAAGCATCTCGAATCAATGAAAATTAACTTAATTACTTGTTACGTTAGCTAGCAGTGGTTAATTTGGTTTGAGATAGACGTAATTACTAGTCTCTCGTTTTAATTACTTTAATGTCTCTCTTTCTTAAGACGAAGCAAGTTAATCTGGTTTAGTTGTCTTCTAAGGTTTCATGCATTTTTTAATAATTCTTTATTACGGTAGAAGGAATTCGGTACTATTTATTCAAAGTAGCTAATATTATTTTTACATTATACTAATTAGCGTTAACAGAATATTAAAAAGAATTTTATCTAAAATTAGAAAAGAATATAGTATGCATTTTATTAAAGAAAAAGAATAGAATTTTCCATAAAATCGTCAGTTTACCAGAGACACTGTGTTGTCTCGTAAAGAAACAGACAGCGCGCAGTGAAGAGAGATCTTCATGAACAGACAAGTGATCAATGCAAGTGAAGTACCGTGCTAAAGCTATTTATACAACTATACAAAATGACGCGTTACCAGTGGACTTGAAATGATCAAATAAATACAAAAAATATAAAAAAAAGTTTTTACAAACTTTTTTAACAAAAACCTCACAATTTTCAAGTACTTTGAAAACTTCGATCACAAAAACTATACGTTAGCTACGAACAGACTTTATTAAAAGGAAAGTCGTCATGTCTTTTAACTGTAAAACGCCAATAAATTCTTATCGCCAAGAAAGGAAAGAGAATTCGAACAAACTATCTCGAAATAACCCCATGTGACAGCGATTATTTTTAAACGAGTTAAAACGCAGCTATAGCCAGAGCTGTCTCGAATAAATATGGAAAAGTATCTTCTTCGTCCCCAGAACATAAGAATATCCAGACAGCTATAGATTCTAAAGTCGTGGTTAATATTATTGGACCAGTATCTATAAGTATACGGCCGTATCGATTCGGGCTTTGACTATGCACTTGTAGCGACGATGGCACGACGAACACCACTGATCCAGAATACATTACTCTGGATACAATGGTAACGAGAGGCAGGGGTGATAAAATCTCGAGAATAACTTTTTACGGTTCTGTGGATCAGTGATGCACCTCTATACTTTTAGAATAATTTGAAATTTATACTTTGATCTCTTGGTAATTAGTTTTTAAGTTCGTTACCCTATTTTTTATATAAAACTTGAGAAATAGCAAAATTCAAATTGAGTAACACCAAGAATCATCTTCCTCTCTGCTATCTGTATTATAATTTAATTTGCTATTAAATTTTCACGTATTTTCGTTGGGTTATTCAAAATCCAAACTATCCAGAGAATCGAAAAGATTTTAAAATTCGATTCGCCTGGAACCAAAATGCATCGTCAAAGGAGCATGAATCGCTCAGCGTGGAAATGCAAATCCACGAGGCTTTGCAAGCTCTTTCAATTACAGCCGTAATAACATAGAGCTATGGTCGAACGACGTTTGACAGTGGGACGTATGGTTTACTGGTGAAACGAGAAAGTACACGCCATTTCTCTGATTAAAGAGTGCCCCTTCCGGAAGATACTCCAGTCATCCTTCCTTTTCAGGTTTTTAAATGTCCAAAGACTTCAAAGAGCGACTTAAACGTCTGTTTTCGTGACCGCAAAGGGGCGTTGAACTTTCCTCTAAATTAATTACGCTTCAATGCTTCTGCGCGAAATTCTCTCTTAAAAGTCAAAAGTCTATAGATGTTCATAATAATCGTTTGCACTTATATTTTTTTTAATTTTATCAAGTAACCAATTTTTAAAAAATTCCTTCTAGGTATTTTTATTTTATAATTACTGTTAATAGAGTAGAATAAGTAAGAGACAAACGATGTTAAAATTTTTCTCCACTATATTTTTTTATTAACCCCTGTACACTGGTTGAGTCTACTTGACCCAATATTCAATTAAAAATTTTTTTAACCTTAATGTTTTTTTAGCTAGGAATTCATTGCGTTCTTAAAATAGTATTTAATATGTATTTCTGCAGAGTAGTTATTGGAGCAGTGTGCAAAGATTAATGGTTAAAAAAATAGAGTCCCTCTTTTGGAGAACGCTTGAAAGGGTGTTCTATGTAACTTGGGTAGAAGTTAGAAGCCTTAGGCACAGCGTCGGTTTCTTTCAATAGATTTCACACTTTCTTCAAGGGTCTTCAACGTCCATTGTTTAGTGCTAACCATAAAGAATCGCGAATGCTTCAGACTGTCCACTGTGTTATGAAACTGCGCTAGAGTAGATTCCAGGTGGAGCGTTTAAATCCTATTGAAACATATCCCTATTGATTTTACACACATCCCTAGTATATAACGTGATTCTGGAATAGGTGGTCAAACTTCAGCAGCGTACTCTGGCCACCTTTAAGGGTGAAGAAAACTCATATAAGCATAAATTTAATACTCATTCAAATTTGAAGCTCTTATTAAATTCTCAACTTCTCCAATTTTAGACTTCGACTTTTCACTAAAATATATTCCATATCACAGCCTTTTCAAAATTTATATACAGTGGTGGACAAAAGAACATTTAAAAAGTATAGGAAACAAAGAAATGCCCTAATTTTACACAAAGAAATTGTGGAGTATTTTTGTTATATAAAGTAAGGAGATATTTCAGTCTACTGAATCTCTTCAATATGAAATAAAATATTTAATATAGAAACAGACCAGTTCTAAACAAATACTAAACTCTTTTTGTCCACCACTGTAGAATCTAATTATAAAAAAGAATATTTTCTTTTATTATCAATTCATAGCTAAATATTGTTTTCGTGATAGAACTACTAGTTTAATATTCTTAAAAAAGGAGAAGCATCGAAGCTCATAAACTAGATTGAACAACAATCTGTACACAAGTTTGTGTTCCCACGTAATGGTTGAAGAAGTGATTAGGAAAAAATTGATGCAATTATTCCGTGGTTCAGGATAAAAGCCTCGATCGTGACGAGAAACTATCATTACAACTAAGTGGTTTGTCGATCCCAGGAGGGTTGAGCGACACGTGAAAGCTTCGAAATACGATACCCGTTTGCACCCACGTGCTTCTAACGCTACGCAGTAGCCAGAACGTATATGCTTCATTGCCTCAATTTCTAACATGTTCTCTCATCATGAAAAAAGTATATGTATACCGATAAAGTGTTATGTAACCCAAGTAAAATGAGATAAATAATAATTGTAGTGAGATGATTTTAGAGAGAAAGGAGCAATTGCCTGAAGAAGAGAGATAATGTTGAATAGGAAAGCAAAAGAAGAGTGAAACTATTATTAAACGTATAAACATGCAATGTTTAACTGCATTTTAACTTTTCTGATTTTTTATAGATCAAGATTTCATAATCTGTTGTATTTTGTGCGCGTTCTTCGTGATATGATTCATTGTTAATATTTAAGTAAATAATATTGTAGATTTTTTGAGTATTTTGAATTTTATATTAAAAATTGGTATTTTTTATGATACTACTCGAAAGAAATATTGAGGTATTTAAAAAGTCCAAGGTTTTTTAAGGAAACATAGTGCTTTTAAAAATTTTTCATAATTCGATTTATTGATAATCCAAACATGAGGAAAGTTGACTCATAATCTTTTCATTACAATATCACGAGGATTTAAAAGATTATATAGACTGTTGCAGTACACAATCTATATAATAGTATGCGTAACGCACACATTTGGATCAAGTACGCAATGACGATGATACGCATGCGAACTTGATCTCCAAACGCGGAAGTACTCTTTCGATTGCAAAACATAGCAGTGTGCATAGAAACATCGTAACTCATGTCCGTCCTATGCATTGCAAACTAGTAACACGATTTTCTGCAAACCACACAAAATTTCGACGCCATGTAACTCGCCATAATCTCCATCCAATTTTCTGTGAGTTAGTAAAACACTTCCTATATCCTACTTATGTTGCATTAAGCTTGTTATATTGCTCTTACTTACTATTCTTTATTTTTTTGCTTTCAGAAAATGCCTGCCATCACCAAAAGAGAAGCGGAGAAGGTGCCCGAGGAGAAGCCCGAAGAGGAGCTCGTCGAATCGACGTTAAAAACCCTCTTGAGCACAGACGTAGAAATAAAAGATGGTAAATGATAGCCTAGACAATTTTTCTTTGCTATAGAAATTGGGAGAAACTTTGGAAGAGTTATTGCAACTGACTTTTCTCATATTTCGCAGGGACGGAAGCGGATGTGGTCACCGAAAGTGCAGGGCAACAGTTCGAAAATAAACTGGAGAACCTTGGGAAAGAGATCGCGGAGGAGATGGGAATTCCAACATGGGCGCTTGTAGCGATTCTAATAGGTAATGGAGATAATGTCTGTCAGCGATTCACTGTTGTTAACTCTTACTACTAACAAAACGAAATTCACAAGGCAAAATAACATAAAGTGAATTCATATTTTTTTTAAATCTAAGTTCATTTCTTCACTGAAATCTACAAGACAAAAGTAATTGTGCTTTTAACGAAAAAAGATTAACTGAATGGTATTTTTCCCTTAAAAAGAAGAATATAGGTACACGTGACTTTTACGTCGCAACCACATATATTTGGAACATAATGTAACACGTGGCTCGTCCTTATAAGACAAAGAAAAAAATGTAACTTTGAGGCCCAAAATAACAATCCACTATCAGGGGTGGATCCAGGGGTCTTTCTTGGGGGGTAGTTTATATTTCAATATTTCTATCTGACACTACAGACTAAATAATTAAATTCACATTAATTATTTACACATTACATGTACACCTAACAAATCTATCAAAATGTGATATAATATTTTTAGATATTATCTCCCTCTGGATCCACCTCTGTTAACTACCCAAAATACTAACAACTTTCTAAAACTTCCAGGACCACCAGACACCCCAGAATACTCTCATTTCTCAGCCTACTGAATAATCACATGATTTACTCTGTTCCAGTTGTACCAATTCTCGTTGATTAACATATCACTAGATTTCCACAATATTCACAAAACATTCATTTACAATAGCCCGAGTAAACGGCGCTTTAACGACAAAAGTACTCTTACAATTTATCCTAAATAGTGAGTACAGCTTCTGCGCGCTTTTAACACATCGCATGTTCTTTTTCGCTTGAATAGCCGTAGGCGTAATAGTTCTCGGAATCTGCTTCTGCTGCATAAGAAGATGTTGTCGCAAAAGGCGATCCAAGGACGGGAAGAAGGGCCTGAAGGGAGCGGTGGACCTGAAGTCCGTGCAACTACTGGGCAGCACGTACAAGGACAAGGTACATACTCGGTGTTCCATGATTATGTGTAGATTTTAGACGCACATTCTACACTCGTGGAATCCACTTCCATATGTTAAGGTCCAGCCGGACATGGAGGAACTGACCGACAACGCGGAGGAATCGGACGAGGGTGAAAGCAAACAGAGTGAGGTGAAACTCGGGAAGCTTCAGTACAAGGCAAGTTCTTAATTCCTGATCTAATCTGTATCTTTATTCGATTATGTTGATCTAGTCGAGGATACTGACGAGTTGATTGATTTTATGAAACGACTGTGAGGAAAATCGATGGTAATTATTGGAGAATTCTTCTTCTAGGATTTCAGGAAATTTGGGGAAATTATTATTGAAGACTTTAGTTCATTTTTTATAAGATAAAGTATTCGCTTTTCTTGATTTATGAAGAGATTTTAAAATTGTGGTTCATGCAATATCTACTTGTTTATTAATATATTAAGTATTGTGTAGGCTAGAAAGAATTGAACACATTTGTTATCCTTTTTTTCTTAGTTAAAGAACTGAAAACTTCCTCGGATTCAAGTTTTTTAGGGTTCTACATTAAAAATTGAAAGCTTCCTAATTTTCATACAAAAATTCACTAATTACAGCTGGAGTACGACTTCAACACAAACGCGCTGGCAGTGACAGTGATAAGAGCTGAAGAGCTGCCAGCCTTGGACATGGGTGGCACGTCCGATCCGTATGTGAAGGTGTATCTACTGCCTGACAAGAAGAAGAAGTTCGAGACGAAAGTGCACAGGAAAACACTGAATCCTGTTTTCAACGAGACTTTCACATTCAAGGTTAGTGGTACTTTTTTCCTTAAAGTTTTGCCAGCATTTCTTCCATGGAGAACTAACGAAGAACATTCCGCTTTTTAGGGCGTTCCTTACGCGGATGCTATGAACAAAACGCTTGTCTTTGCGATCTTCGACTTCGACAGGTTCTCCAAACACGACCAGATCGGTGAAGTGAAGGTTCCTCTTTGTCAGGTCGATTTAGCTCAAACAATTGAGGAATGGAGAGAGCTACAGAGCGTCGAGGGTGAGGGCGGTCAGGTGAGCTGATTTTGAATAATTTATTCATTAAAGTGAGAAAAATATCTGGAGTCAATTTAGTTCTCAAATGCAGATTGAATTATAATATAAAAGATAGTCATAAATAAATTACAGAAATTGATAAGCTGAAAAAATGGAAATATTATATTGATTACTATTAATCATTTTTTATTATAGAAATTTAAGACTGCTCTGACACTCTCAGAATTAAAGAGTTTCAAAAATATTTATTTTTGAAGACATTAAAAAATGGTGATGGGAATTGAAAAAGATGGTAACGATATTTACCTGAGTTTTTTTATTTATAGGATAATAAACTGGGTGACATTTGCTTCTCCCTTCGATACGTCCCAACGGCTGGCAAGTTGACAGTGGTTATTCTGGAAGCAAAGAACCTGAAGAAGATGGACGTCGGCGGTCTCTCAGATCCTTACGTAAAGATTGCTCTGATGCAGAATGGAAAGAGATTGAAGAAAAAGAAAACGTCCATTAAGAAGTGCACTCTTAATCCATATTACAACGAATCATTCACGTTTGAGGTACCCTTCGAGCAGATACAGGTAAGAATCTTTCCTGTTTACCTACTATTCCCCTTTATTTTTCTATTTTTATTTGAGACTCAGCCCACACAAGGTAACAGTTACAGTACACGTACGCTAACGCTTTTTTCATACTCTTGCGCAATCAGTTAGCACACGCTTATTTCTTTCAATTATTTTTTGAACAGATACAATAATCTATTCAACAATTTTTAAGCTATTTATTTATTCATATTTTTTGTATCCTAATAATTAGACTGCGGATACTTATGCATTTATGGGAAATTTAAGTGTGCATAAAAATACAGAATGGTTATAATATATAAAAATATATACAAAATATTCAAAATAGAATAAATATTATGATATTTAAAGACTGAAGGGATCATATACTGTAGTTTCAATTATTTTTATAATATTTATGAAAATTTGAATTTATATAAATATCTGCAGTCTACGAGATAAGGGATAAGTAGTTGTATTTGTTAATATTTTTCATTGCAAACGGACATCTTGAATTTTGTCTACAGCTATGGTCAAAGAAGTTTAATACAATGATCTGTGTATGCAAAATATGTTCAACCCTGCATTATTTATTAGCTGAAATATATTTATATTACTATTTTTATATATCTAGTAGAATTTGCTGCGCTTCAGTCGATTAATTTTAATAGTAATATTGGCACCTTTAGTTTGAGAAATTTCTTAATCATATAATATTTCTGATACGTTATAAATTCTAAACTTCTTCTTGACCAGCACTGTATAATTAGAATTTTAAATATTAGCACTTTGCTTAAGCTTAGACTTTTTTCAATCTTAATTACATTAAAAGCTCAAAGTATCAGTACAAACTTAATGCTTAAAGATAGTAGGGACCAATAAACCCTTCAACGACGATGAACGTTTTCCTCCAAAACTACTATGCAAAGAGTAATAAAAATTAAATCATTAATTTTTAATGGTTTAAATTACTACGTATTTTATAAATACTAAGAAATTATTTAGAAAAATTATATTTGACAGTGGTGTAGGAAAAATGGGAATCCATGTAACATATATAGAGTCCGTCGCTGAGGGTTTTAAATATTAGGGTGGAACGAATAATTCTACATAAATTCTGCTTCAAGAAAAAGCAAGGAAAATTGGATATTCAAAAAAATGAAACCATACAAGATTTCTTAAGAAATAATGTATTGTTAAAAACCAAGAATTAAATCTTTAAGTCTGTTGAGGCACTTTAACACAACCCTGCCTCTGCAGGATCACAGTCCAGAAAATTACAAGCAAGGTTTTGTACTCACGAAAAACCAGTCCAACTTCTTTCGTTCCACCTTAGTAAGCCAAACATAAAAAGATGCTCCGTCTGTGATGCACAATCTCTTCATAAGTCGACAACAGTGCGCAGTGTTAAGCAGAACACCGCTTCTCCATATCACTGCAGCATTGTCTGTACCATAGACCTTATGAAGCGACCTCCACCACCCCAGAAGCCCCATCTCACCGACTTCCAAATTCTCCCGTGTCTCCCCCGTCCCTCCGATCCGAATTCTATGGTGTTTAACGTTTCCCCCCCTGGGACAACGCATTAACACGTGATTTCGGGTTTAGAAAGTGCAATTGGTTGTCACGGTAGTCGACTATGATCGCATCGGCACCTCAGAACCCATTGGGAAGGTCATCTTGGGGTACAACGCGAACGGAACAGAGTTAAGACACTGGTCCGACATGTTGGCATCCCCGAGACGTCCTATCGCTCAATGGCACACGCTTAAGGACCCTGAGGACGGCGACAAGAAGGACTAAGACCGATGACAGTAATGTTGAGTCGTAAGGTAATGCACACCAAAGGTTCTAAGCAGATACGACAAATGTACAGAAGCATACTTATTTCCGTTTTCCGTTCGTTTTGCGTTTCGCTTTCGCGCGATCCCCCTATTGGACCCCTGCCCCCTCCGAGTCCAACTTAACAAAAAAGAAAAAAAAAACTATACATATTACGATTATATTTTCCAACGACTATCCGTGGACAATGTACCCCGCCGAGATTCGAGGCGGGATTTCTCTGGACGAAAGATAAGAGAGAGAGAGAGCGAAACAGATGTAACCAAGAGAACAGGAAAGAGAGAGGAAAGATGATGGAGAAGAGAGAGAGAGAGAGAGAGAGCAGTGATCTCTTCGAGCAAACCGATCGTTCATTCGCAGAAATAGTTGTGCGTGGAGAAAAGCGAAAGGGGAGAACGAGGAGAGACAGTGAGAGAGAGACATGTGCGACAGAGAAAGAGCGAAAGGTAGAGCGAGAGGGAGGGAGAGTAACTGCGAGAGAGAGAGAGAGAGAGAGAGAGAGAGAGAGAACGAGCGAAAGAGAGAGAGAGAGTGAGAGAGTAAAAGAGATAAAAGAAGATAAATACTTTTAGTAGATATTAATAATCTATTAAACTAAAATAAATAACAATAAATACCAGCAAAAAAGATTTTAGTATTAACAGAATATGTTCTCATGGAGTGTAGCGTCTTGTATATACGTATTGTACCTACTATAACTTCTCTCTGTAGACGTAAATAATTGAATGATTTCAAGTAACGCGACCTCTTTCGAAGTATCCCGACGAAGCATTGAATATTTGCATACGCGAGGCTCCAAACTTCCAACGTTACGTATATGATAAGCAGCGTTTCCTTCTGTCGCTTGTTCGGAGGCACGTTTGATAAAGCGTTTGATAAGATAGCAGCGTTATCAGTCTCCTTAGAAATTGTACGGGGTGTCTCCAAACATGGAGGACAGTTCTGGAGGGCGGGTTTTGGGTACGAAGGCATTGAAAGAAGTTCGTGTCCACGACACCTGTATGCGAAAAAGCTTGGCTTTTTATTTGCATACTATTTTCTTAATGTATACGGCGTGATAGTCTCTTTAGAAGAAAGAGGTAAAGTACAATAATAGTTTTTTTTGTTTTAGTAAAATAATTGTTCCTTTGCTCACGCGTCATCGCGTAAAGCGTCTGTGTTGAGTTGCTGTTGAGTTTTAGATGGGTAGCGAAAGGGCTAAGATCCATGACCTGAATCTCCAAAAATGTTCCCTTTTTATATTTTTAGTAATTCGCAGCCAGCACTTCAATCCATACAAAATAGTGTATAATTGAAAAACTAAGCATTCAATATGTGCATATGAACATTTTTCACTGTTTGCATGTTTAGAATCTACTCTCCAATAATGTGCCACATGTTTGAAAACACTCTGTATATTTATACGTATGCGTGTATTATACACATATGTGCGTCCTGTGTGTATAGTATACAAAACATATATATATAAATAGATAGATATATAACGTGTACAACGCCGTAGATCGTCCTGAATTTGCGTGAGTAGAAGTGTAATTATGTTCGTGGACACGTTCGGCGAGATTTGTACAGATCGATAGCTGTGCCCCTGTAAGAGAATGACACGATTGATTATAACAACGATTATATTGTAATCAATACACGTAAACGGTTACGAAACGAGAGCTGTTCATTATCACGAAAAACCAAAACGTCCTGTAGCTTATTTAGTTCTCTGTGTCCCTTCTTTCACGCGACCCAAGCTTCTTTCATTCTTTTTCATTACATTCACTTTATTTATACGAAGCAAAGGTCATCTCTGGTTCACATGCAAAAAGGCAATGCTTTTGATCGCGATACCTTCGTACAATAATGACCTTAGGCTATGCGCTACCTGTACAAGGGAACCTTGTATTTCGAAACGATCGAATGCCAGTGCGCTAAATGTAAATTCTCCCGCACGAAATTCAATGTTTTTCGCGCGAAATTTGAACTCTCCCCGCGCGAAATTTGAATTTTCCGCGCTATTAATACCGAAAGGTGCGCAGTTCTGTGGCTCCCATCGCAGAACAGGTGTCTCGAGAGTTTTTGTTGTACTAGCGTTCATCGATTATAATACTTTTACTGGGATCATCTCGTAGTTTACTTGTTTTATCGAGGAAACTATTATAATCGACGTTCGGCCATATGGCAGCTGGTCTGCGAACGAATCACGGGACTAAAGAAAGAAAGAAGATAACGGTGTCGTTTCGTTTAACAAGTTCTCGATATCGATGGTGCGGAACCTTTGACGGGATCGAACGTGTTACGAAACGATCGTCACATATCGCTTCAGGAACGTTCGATTTGACCGTAGTTCTGTGTCCTCGTTCGAAGTATACATACGCGTGTACGTGCAACTGTAAACATATTCGTATATATACATATATATGTATCATATATATATATTTACCACGTGTTATATATGCAGATATTGTTATTGTTTATCAAAAAGTAACGGGCCTACCGATTGTATAACTTGTGTTATCGTTTCGTTGATATAGGTCTTGAATATTGAACAGGTTTAAAAGGAGGAGAGAGAGAGAGAGAGAGAGAGAGAGAGAGAGAGAGAAGGATGGAAAAAGAGAGAGAGAGAGAAAGAGAGAGAATAGTGACGAGTCCACGGTGATTATCTATATATCTTGGGAATTGAAAGAATTTATTCAGAAGAAAAAAGCATTATATCGAAACGATTACAAACGTCCCGAGATTTACAAGTCATTACATATAAATATATTATATATATATATATATATACATACATATAATATAATATATCCTTTAAGAGAATCGTTTCTTAGAAAAAAAGGAAAACTGACTTTATACAGTATTATATCTGAGTTTGACTGCTGTAAGGAAATTCATATATTTTATTGCATCGTTGACCTTGAAGTTTCGAATTCGACTGAAGGGGTGGAGAGGAAAACAAACGGGTCGATTGGTACAATAAGAGTAGCACTTTTTGTGTGATTACGTGTTTTAAACTAAGGGAAAAGCGTATTATTAGAAACTCTCGACAGACTTCCCTTGATGGACTTTTCCCAGTCAGTTCAAATCGACATTTGTTCGGGTAATGAACGAGGCGACCCATGTGAATGGGACTTAAAACGCTTCTTCGATTTCCTCTTTCCGCATCACTGAACGCTGAACGAAGGATAGACGGTGGCATAGAAACCTTGTAAATATCATGCCGTGAATATTTCGGGGATCCCCGTTTCTCCAACGCATGTATATGTCCATTCGAATCTCATCGTAGAACTAGAATCACTAATTCTCACGTGAACCGATTCTTTGTTTCATTTCTGACTGCTTTAACACGTCGACTGCCATGGATTTGTTAAAAAATTCTAGAATGTATAGTGTTCCTAATTTTAACTCTCTTGGTATCTTACAATTTATCTGTGTAACTACCTAGAAATACCTGAAAAGGGCTGTTTGTGATCCACAAGAAGTCCTGCGCAAAGCATCGCCTCTTATCTGCTTCGCAAGATATCTGATAGAATAGGAACTGTACTTGTGGTAAAGGTTAAAGGTATTGGAGTTGATTTTTCAACTTTTGGCTACTAAAAGGGTTAAATAATAGCTTTGGTATAATAGCTTTGGTTATACATTTTTGTAAGTGGCTTTGTAATTAAATAAATAATATCTACTATTTGCGATCATATGGAGACTATCAGTCACACATGTATGATATGACAGTCAATGTGTTAAAGTAGGATCCTCGACTTAATGGATCTTGGCTCCATGATAGCCAGGCGTTCATCATTGGTGTAATTAACCACACACAGGCGAAATTGATACGAAGTCAATCCCAGATTGTGGTTAATTAGATCGATGATTCGCAGCTTCTGAGGCCAGAATTCAATAAATCTAATGCGCAAGTAAATCGCGTTTCACTCGAGAGAAGAACGTAACTGCACACGATTGAGTTGCGTTGGGTATGTAAATTAATTCCGCGAAACTCGTATCCTCTTTATTTTTACAAAATTAACTAATATTTATTATTTAACTGTGTCGTGTATAATCACACATAGACAAAAATGAAATTTCTTCCATCTTTAAATTCGAATTTTCCGCCATGAGGCGCAAATTTCAAATTCAAATTTGCCGCCATGAGGCGGGAATTTCAAATTTGAATTTCTCACCACGAGGCGGGAAAATATTTGAATTTCAAATAGTTTTCAGAACATAATCGAAACGCTTAACTAATTTACATACCTAATAGCAAGGATGTATCGATATCACTACGGTAGTAGTAAGAACGTTAATCATTTCTAAAAGTATCTTGGAAAGTGTTAGATAGATTCAGGATTTTCGAGATACTTATTATTTGAAGCTTCTTAGAGTTGAGGGAACGTTGATAAGATTCCACGCGCGTTGCACTCGTTTGAATACAATTTTGTGTGAAAGATGGAAAGATAGTTGATACGTGTGAGGAAGGGAAGGAAAACGGAGATCAATGTGAAGCCGAAAACAGAACTTTTTCTCGCATTTTTCCGAAATCTCAGATCTCATTTAGTGACTCGCGTTTAAGCACTGTGAGTGCAGATAAAAACTACATTACCAAGAAGAGTTGGGCAGTATATATTTTCGATTAAAATCTTATCTCAGATAATTATTCGAACAAGTTTTTTTAAGTCGAGCATTCTATTTAAATGAAAGTCATTTCGAAAAGAAATTAGGAGAAATTCTTGTTCAATTAAAAGTATAATTAGTTGTGGAAAATAGGAACGTACTCATTTTTATTTATCAGTCATTATACAAATAAATTACTGCCCATCTCTGCTAGCAAGTTCCATGAGATTATTTTTCATTATTGACTCTGTAGAAATAAACTATGCTTCTTGAAATCAGTGATGTTTCAAGGAACATAAGCTTGCCAAGTATACAGAATCCACTATATCACGAATAAAATACTTTTCCTTGGTTTAATTGATCGAATACGTACTTGACAGAAAGTGGCTAGAACCTTCAGTTGAAAATATTAACACATTGCTTACAGTGCACTGCAACTTATTTTTAGAATTCTCATATTTTTTGGATTATTTGACAATAAAATAAGGCACACGTGTGAGTGCTTCTTTTCTTATTTGTAGCTCATGTATTTTTCTATATTTTTATATTTATCTCTTATATTAACTTCTATTGACACTTATCATATATCTGTATGCAATATGTTAATATGAATTTGTATTAAGGAGTTTCCTACTATTTATTCCATTTTATTTATTGCATGCTGTTTGTGAAGAAAAATTGAATGTTCTTATAAAGACTCTACTGTTATGTTAACAATATGAAGTTAAGATTATTGTAACGTTTGTTAATCCTTAGTGTAATATTAATTTTATATTGTGGAGAGCAAAGCAGGGATCAGTGAGATCGCTGTTTTGTCTGTATTTTTACTACTTATCACCTTTCAGCCCTTTAAAGGGTCATTCAAAGACTCAACGAGAGAATGCGATTATCGATTACAATATCTAGTCCAGAGAAAGATACGTTAAGCTGTCTGAAATAACACTGCATATACGTACGACTTTGTCGACGAGATTGACAAATATTACAAGATATATTATGTATATGCTTACAATATAGTTTGGAAACTACATTCAATATCTCTGTCTAGTACTGCAAAAAGTATCCATATTAAATGTTGTTCTCAGTTCTGGTTCTTATATTTTGCATTATGGATTTCAATGCATTTCTGACTTATACACACAATTCACTCATACTGCATATCATGAAACTTCACATGAAATTCATTCAACATTCTGCATCGTGCATTGACTTTCATAAAGGATGCTATATATAAGTAACATATTCGTAATCACTATAGAAACATCTTTACATTTGACTACACAGCATAGCATAGAGTGTCAGACTTGCCTGCAACAAAAGCATCATTCGAAAACAATGTTTATTAACTGTGTACAGGGTGATACAATGATAGCAGAGCATAATTCTTCATGGAAAACTAAGCACGTAATACATTCTTCTAAAAAATTTCCGTCATTATTTTTATATTTGCCAGAATTTCATTTCACACTTTCAGCTTATTTTTTCATGAGAATTGATTGCCTTTTCAGCTGTGCTACCAAAAATGGATCACCCTGTATACATAGGAAGAGACACCCTTGAAATCGTTCCATCTTTAAAGACTTTTTATTACATTTCTATTTCCTATATTCTACTGTAGCTTTTATTTATAATTTTCAGAATTTCAGAGTAAAGATAATTGTCTCTCCATTACAATTCTCTTTCCACGATAGCAGTCCTATTTTAAAATACCATTTTTTAAAACTTCTTTAGGATAAATCTAGAAATACAAATATGGACGATTTTTAAGCGTGTTTCACTGTACATTGTAGACAAAGCCTGTGAAACGCTGAACAGATACAGACTATTCCAACGATCTTTAAAATATCTGACGATGAGTAAGAGCTGTTTGATTCTCTGCCAAGAGTTCGACGTTTCACTGTGAATGTTAAATAGTAGCGTTTCAGTCGGCAAAGTGGTACACCGATTCACACGTGCATCCTAAGCAAGCAGTTAGCGAATATACATGAAATCAATCATTGCGAATAGTATAGGGAGGGTAGAGCAGCAGTACGTAAACGTAGACATAGAAAGGAAAAAAGGAGGGCAGATCCTTAGATATATTGTTTGAATTCCTTTCAAAAAGCCGATATTGAGATCCTGTTCGAGGATCAGAATTGGGATCCAATTTTCTTCTCACGCGCCGAGTACATTTGAATACGTGATCACTATACATAACCAGATTTGGTTCTATCATTTCTTCAGGACCAATTATTATAAATGATTAACATATATCGGTAGCATGTTCGAGTCATATTACACAGCATTGTACTTAAATCACGAACCATTAACCCCTTAATGCGATGACTGTATTGTTTTAATATTTTTATTCTTTTTTCATGGTGAATATACATTGAAGATGTATATAGGTAAATCATCTTAATGGATAGGAAGGAAATATGGCAAATAAAGAGGATGAATTAATGTTATCGTAAATTAGGAAAAATGTACGTGTTAAGGGGTTAATTGATACAGAAAGGAAATAAGTGCCAGGACCTCGACATCGATCGGAGCCATATTGAATGACCTATAATTGCGAGAGACGACAGTGTCAAATTTTTTATATAATTAATCATTTTTTTATTTAGTTTTTGTGGTTTAGTAATGTCGAGAGATTTCATTTTTGTAGCGAGTAATAATGGAAGAATTGCAAGGAGGAAAGTAATGTTGATAATTTCTGCGGTCCACTATTTTTCACAAAATAATTTACATAAAAATATAAAGCTACAATTAAAAAGAGAAGTTCTAAAATAAATAATTAGAGAATTAACTCAAGTAAAATTTCTTATTAGGGTGAATATTCATTTTTTCTATTGTAAAATATAGAAGTTGTTTGAACTAAGGTACAAAATGCAACCCTATGTCAATAATAGGGCACAAATCTGTGGTTATAAGGCAATACGACATGAGTCAGATTATCAAAAGATCTTCAAAATTATTAAAAAATAGTTATGGAGTTTGTATCTTAAAATTAGTTTAAATCTATAAAATAGAATTTATACTTTTAGCAAAAAGAGATTGAATCGAAGGAACTTCTCTCTATAATGAAGAAGTCTATAATAAATTATGGTTCCAAACTCTAACCACTAATCCCTCAAGAATAAAAGTATGTGACTTATGCTGTCTTGCTTTACAACCACAAAAATATCTTCATTCCTGAAGCTGTGCCTTTCTTCATCCAATTACCCTTTCGAACACCAATAACTTTTGATATCAATTAGATCTACAATGATCCCTCACAAACATGATTAAAGTATCTACGTAAAAAAATGTCCCTTAAATAAATCTTCAACGAGGAATTATGAATTTTGCATCGAAACAAACTGCGGTATGATAATCAGAGAAGGTCTACGAGCCATTGACAAATCCGGAAGCAAATTGCTCGCAACTATTAATGACAGGTCATTATCGAACTCTCTCACAATCACGTTGGAACTGTCGCCGGATGACACAATCGGCGATGCCCGCACGCGACTGCAGGTTTGCCCTAGCGTGAAACACAAATGGCGGAAGTGCCATACCATTTTATAACTATTATCGACGCTACCTCTGCCCCACGTAACGTCTAAATAGTGCCTTTCATTGCTTTCGAAATAATTTCCGTGCGCAGCCATATGACAATCGATCGATGTCGGTGGTCGTGGTGCAACGTTCAGAATGCACCGTAGCCACAAAGAGCGAAGAAGAAGGTATTGTTACCAGTTACCACCCCCACCTCAGCCTGTATAATTATGGCCCTTTAAATAAAAAGAAATATTTCACTTTAAATAAATTCTTAAGAATTTTAAAAAATTAGAATGCAATTAGAATCGACAAAACTGCAATTTTTTTTACGTTCAAGTATGTGCAAAAAAAAGAATATATTTTAAAAGATATGAATATTTTTCCATAGAAAAAAAGCTGTAACTTCATATTTAATTTGTTTTTCTTTGAAAAAACTGTGGAGGTGTAGGTAAAAAGAAGAACATGTTTGAAAGATGGTATTTAAAAGGCTTAAATTGATATTTTTTTATTTAAAGAATCGTGAGTATGTAAGATGGGGTGGGAGTGGTGGTGGTGTCCTCTGAAAAGCATTGATTCTAATGCATTTCGCGAGACTTCTTTCGAGACAGGAGAAGTAAAGAGCTCGCCACGAGACTATTATACGTGTATCGATAAATGAACGACTCATTCTTCGACGCAACCATTATCACCATTAACCATTAAGCAGTACGAGTATTGCTCGAGTAAGCGGGTCGATCATCAGCCGTGAAATGGAGAAATTCATAATCGTAATAAGAGTAATAATAATGACTACGATGGTGATGATATTAATATTATTACTGATAAAAATAATTAAAAAGAGTAGTTAAGTAGATCGTGTACGCGACAGTATATGAAATGCAGCGAAATTATGTTTGGATATGTCGCAATTGATTCATAACAGTCTCGTTAAAGGAGTAATAACGTGAAACGACGTTTGCACTGTGGTTAGCGAATGGAACACGCTCGAAAATATTGGATATTAATGAAATATTAACTTTCTTCAGCGTGAACGTACAGTATGTGCCTAAGACCTCAATACCTATGACGTTTCACAAAGTACTTACATAATTATTTCTCTCAATAATTGAATTAAAAATAGAATTTCAGTTGTCTGACTAATTGTTGACTGATTCCTCTTTGACGAGAAATCTTCGTTCATCGACCTCAGTTGTTGTTCAAATTGTCGTGGATTTTCGAGCGTGGTCATTTCCACGATCACCTGCGAGTCTTAAGTTTTTAAATTTCCCGCCCAAAACGGCGGAGCACTAATTCGAACAATAAACGTACCAATTGTCACGTTAGCGTTAGCACGACTGTCCAAGACGTATTCGTACGTCGGTCTAAGCGGCACATAACGACGAAGCACGATGATGTAAATAAAGAAAACGACGAAGAAGTATAAACCACGAGGAATCTTTGTAAAGCCTTAGTTTAGCTGAGTAGTGTCATCGATTCGTTTGATTATCATTTCTTCGCGAGTAGAACGATGCCGCAGCATAATGCGAATAATTACGTGGAAATCATTCAGCTTTCTAAGTTCTCTTTTCACCGTGATTCGTCACTTAGAGGAAAGAAAAATCGTCTCTTTATTACCTTCACCTCATGGAACGATTTCGAGAGCATAGGGAGAACTATGTTCGAATGGCAATCAGGGATGGATTAAGGTTTCTGGAAAATAAAAATATTCCCCAATTTTTTAAAGGATTTTATAAAAGATAACTACATATTTTCAATCCTTGGGCAACGCGAAATCGAAGATAATTTTTTTCTTAAATATTTGCAGAAATTTATTTTAGCACTTGTATGAAAAAATAGAATCCCTTAAAGGATGAGGACCAGGGTTACAGCCCCCCTCCCCTTAATCCAGGCCTGGTAGCAATTGTGAATCTCTCAACTCTAATTATTCGTTGAATCATTACCTTAATGTTAATGTAAACCTTGTGCATGTGTACGAAAAAAAAAATATTTCTAAATGGGCCGTAATTACCTTTTCTTCTATAAAATTATTTATACATCGTGAGAAATGAGTCACGATAAGGTTTCGGTCGAGACACGTTCTATTCCCGACTAAGGGTGAATCCTTCGCATAGACGTTGTCGCCGAGAAAAGGTCCAATCGAAGAAATATATTGAAACAATAATAGAGTATATCGACTATTGACAACGATCGAAAAAGAATGATCTTATTTAAACACATTATTGTAACGTTAAAGGGGAAATAAAAATCGAAACATTTCAAGCGCACAGCTTGTTCAAGTTGTTGAAGCATCGTTCTGGCTCCCGCAAGAAAGACTCTGTTCTAAAAAGAGGAAGCTGATTTACCATTTTTCACCGAACAACCGAAGCTGTCCATTTTTTATGGTAGATCCTATTTTATTCGCGATAAGAGAAGAATTTATTCCTTAGAGAATTTATTCCTAAGTCTGTGACGTGTATAGTCGCATAAAATCGATACGCTAAGTCGCGACCAGACTTGATGGACGAGCATAAACGCAGGCGAGCGAGATTCATCCTCTTCTGGATCGTTCGTGTTTGTTCGTACTAATTAGTGCTCGTTCATTAAATATGGACGTGGTTTTGCGTTCTGGGACGACACTCGCGAGCGTAGAAACACGTTGACTGGTCGACAAGGGTCTCCCGATCGTACCGCGTTTCACGATCGATTATTTCTTATCGAACGTCGTAGCCACGATGAACGGTCGCGTTGAATACGTGGGAAAGAGGATGGGACGCGTTCCCTGTGTTTCATATCTGAACCAACCCAAAAGACGAAGCCCCGAAACGCCTCCAGCTTGAAACGTGGATGTCTTAACAACTTGTAATCATTCCATTGCATATTATACATAACTAAGGTTTAGCGCGACAGTGTACTGTAAATCCATAGAAGTTATTATTATATCGTAATTATTATGTAATAAATATTGTTGTTAACATAAAACTGGCTGACGAGTTTTGTTTCTTTATTTTCTATGTGGGTGGAAGATGGAGATGTGCGAGAACTCGGTGTTTGGAGATTGAATCAAAGAAAGTTGAACTGAGAGGAGGTGGGGTTGATGTGAGCTGGATTGGATCAGGAAGAAATCGAGTTGAGTCGGGTCAGTTCGGTTTTGGTTGGGTTTTTTCGGTCTCGCTATGAGAATCAGTGTCAGTATCAGTCGAGTTGGGTCACGAAAAGATCGAGTCGAGTCAAGTCAAGTCGGGAGAGGTCAAATCAGAAAAAGACCAAGCAGAGTTGAGTCGAGTCGAGTCACGTCAAGTTGCCACAATATCAAACCATAAGATACTCTCGACAACTCGACGCAATCTCCAAGAAAAATTCTCGACCTCAGCATTTTCGGGTTCTCGCACCCTCTAATGGAAGGTAGCCCTTCATACGAAGTCAGAAACAATTTTAATAATTGTACATTGAAGGTATTGCGATATAAATTGTACAGTAGGTTGATTAGAAATCGGATTTACTGGCATAACAACTAATTAAACGGTGTATAAAGAAACAACAAGATCAAACTTAACTTATAATACGTATAACTAGTTATAGCGACGCTATTCTATAATTATGTTGATTAGCTGCTTCAGTAAGCTCAATACTGGCGGGAGGACGATCGCTTCTGACTTGTCGTTCGTTGGCTTTTTACGGGTAGACCGCGGGCGTACGGTTTGTCTGCGTTTGTTGAGAGATAGTAGATGCCTCGTGCCCTAAAAATTCATAGTGAATTTCAGCTTAAATAAAATAAAGTCGGGAGATGGGGTGTACGATATATAACAGGATTCCAATCAAGGATGGAGCATTTTTGCCTGGAGAAGGACTGTGCAAGCGGATATGGAAAGTATACTACTAGAAACCTCATGTTTTTTAAGTTAAGTGCTCACATGTATTCTACAATGATTGAAAAATTACTTTAAAAAATTGTACTGAACAAAACCATGATACAATGCATGCTATATGCATTTGGTGGTGATTCAAAACCCTAGAAAATCCTAATGATCCTTTTTACCAATAAAGCAGAGACAAATTTCTACATCAGAAGGTCGATGCAGAAAAATGAAAAATTGACAAAAGTTGCTCACGTATGAGGGGCGTCCTCTCCCATTAGAATGTACTCCTCCAACTTGGGCTTGCACCAGCCGATCAGGTAAGAGAAGAGATTTCCGCAGGGTGCTGCCCAGAATCCCACTTTCGTCGTGATCGACTCTATGTAATAAGGCGTCACCTTTGTGTGATCGCATGACAGGGTTTCTGCGGACGAAATGTGCCACTGATTTCATTCACAGTCAACAATCTGTCCCATACAACGTTTTCTCTAATCATAATGTATACAACTGTACATCTTCTCTCATTTGTAAACTTTCCCTATTATGAAACGCTAATCAGTGTGCAATAACAAAGGTTTTACTTACGAAGCAAGTTGGCAGTTGCACATCCAGGCTGACTCGAGCCGCCATTTACATAGAAATCCACGTGGCCAGTGGGCCCCCACTGGCCCAAAATTCCAGCACCGGTGTGGATCACGTCGACAAAATGGGCATCCGTCTCGTCTAAATCCATCGACCGGTTTCCATTCATATAGAAAAATATGGTCGGATCGAGTCCTTCACCAACATAGAAATTCATGGGTATTAGACAGCATTTTACAAAAAGATATGTTGCAGGTAATTTTACCGCTTGTGAGGAAGGTAGTTAGACAGCACTAGAAAGAAATTTACTTTGTGAATACGATTATCTTGATGACTGGTCGCATGTTAGAATAAAAGTGTTACGTAGAATTTTTGCGATGGAGAATGATTAATCTCTTCAGGAATTCATCTATTTAAATTTGAGAACAATTATTGAGATACATTTGGTACCAGAATTACATTCTCTTGTTCGACAACAGGTATTAGAAATCTTAAAAGGTGGTACTCAGAGTAATCAATTGTTATAAAGTGACTAATACTCGCCTAAAATATGTCTGACTAGAGTCTTATTCTACTGTCGTGCATTAGTCAGGTCAGTCAGAACGAAGGCAGTAGAATAAGTCCTAAGCCAGACACATTTCACGCGTATTAAATTTGAAGCATTTTCTCAAGAATTCATAACTAGAATACGAATTCTGAAACTCAATTTTGTCTATTTTCATTTTCGTCTTATTTTACTACGTAGATTGTAGAATCACCCTTTGAAGTTTCTGATACCTGTCATCGATCATGCTGTATCTATTAGATGATTGACAAATACATATCGATACTTCGGGGGATGAATCTACGCACTGTAATTAAAAGTAATTCAAAATAAGGAGCAATATTCCTGAGGAGTTTAAAAAAATGACAATGAAAAAAATCACCATGAAATTGTGGTATTGAAGTACACACGTTACCTGTGATCCTTCCGAGTTTATCATTGGGCAAATAATTGGCAATGAGCCCGGCTATATGTGCACCCACGCTGTACCCAAGCACGTGTATATTCTCCACCCTTGTACCACGAGGATGATCCCTCAAGTACCTTACCAATTGAGCAATACATCGTGAACAGAAATCTGGACCCCACTGTATCTGTGATAGACAGGGCTCGCGTACCAACGTACCATAATCGACGATTATAATATTGTAATTGCCTCGCGAAAAATACGCTGAAATCGAAAGTTTCATACATCGCGACATCATGAAACGTTATAAACACTGACAATGAAAATTTCATCATCCAAATGGGCATAACTAACTAATTCTATGACAAATCTTATTAAGAAGGAATTTTGATGTAATACTACTAATCAGTTTTTTATGAATTTTTGATAAGAAAACCACGTACCTATAAATAATATTGGAATTGCTTTACTTCCTCAACAACAAGTTTTCTGAAATTGTGTTACATGAAAATCCTTTCTTAAACATTCAAATTATGGTGATAAGAAAAAAAAGAAATCGAAAAAGATACAGGATACAAAAGATCCTTTTCTAATATTAAAATACTATACGAAATATAGTCCTCCCTAGATAAATGATCACTGTCCGCTCCGCCTGAGTGACCGCAACCCTCATTACTCACCTTTTCGAATATCAGGACTGGGTATCAAATTCCTGCCTCCGCCGAAACCATGAATGATGATTTTCGTGGGATGGGATTTGTTAAATTTAGAATAATACAAGGAATCGAACTTTTGAACATCCAAGCGTAAAGGTTTCTTCTGTGTCTCTCTAGAAAAACAGAAAATCATGAAACAAGAATATTAACATCATGTCGGAAGAATATTCCATTCTCCTTTCATATTACATCTCAGGTGAATCAGCAGGTGTTTTCACTGTCGATAGAAAGGGAAGGTGCTCCAAAGATAGTATCTTTAAAAGTTCTTCATTTATTTTAATCAAGAGGCTGCGCAAAAAGCGACAGTGAAAGAAAAAGGGGAACGCGAAGAAAGGGAAACGTGAAGAGTAGTGTCCAGGACTGGACTGTAGCTATGGGAGAAAGGTGAAGGCTCGAAACGGGGCCACTTTCAGTACGAGACGAAATGATCGTGATCTTGAAACCGAGAGTCTAGTGTCGAGGTCCTTCCTTGCGAGCTCTCGCTCGCGAGCCATCTCGAGCCTCAGAAGAAAGTGAGGAACTGTGCTGGACTCTGACGTAAAAGCAGCGGAAATTTCTTCGAAAGTTGGAGCGTTGAACGCCAAGCAATGCGGGGGACTCTTACACGACTGGTTCTACTTGCAGCAATATTCCATTTTGAGATTTCGATATACATAAGAGATAATTTAAGAGATAATAAATTCTATTTTTATAGAAACTTTCATTTTCCAATAACTACTCAAATAATTATTTCTGTCACAACATACTATATGTAAATTTTGCACTCTTTTTAGAATTACTTACCTCGTGTATAAATAAAATTCTATCTGTCGATGTGGACACTCAAAAGGCGGCTTCGCGCAGGATGTGTTGTTGAACAGATCTTTGAACGTTTTAGTATCAGAGTTCACATCGTCTAGAAATAAACAGAAGGGGTCAGGAGTTCACATATCGCATTTTATTTCCCTATTAAATGACCGTGTCTCTCTTATGAATACTATGCAACTAATTAGTCACTTCTCGCACAAGATCAAGAATACGTAATCAATGTTCGGTTAATCTAGGTCTTGCAATGAAAATTATTGAACCGTTGTAAGACTCTAGGAAATGGGTGAAGGTTGCGTGTCTTGCTATTCGCCGTCAATTTTTTGTGCTCCCCTTGACGAGGATCGTTGCATCGGTAATATGACCAGACTTCAATTGATTTGCCTTTAGAAAGGATCTTTAGAAAGTATGTTGATAATGAAGTGTAAAAAAGTTGATAAAATTCAAATAGCTTGAATGTTAATATTGCAATAAAATTTTTAATTTTCAGTATACTACTGTTATGTAATTAATCTTGTCGTCTTTGACAAATGATTAACAGACGATTACTATCGTCTCAGATACATGCAAAATTGCAATCGAAATATGCCAATACCTGCTGCATTAAATTAGAAAAAAATAGGACGATGTTAACATTTTATTATTAATCACTCTATGTGCATAAATATTGCCGATTAGTGACATTTGCTTTATTCTGAAATGTTTGCATAGTACTATATCTGTTGTGTTGCATCATAAATATTGTGATAGATCACTATAGTAGGTACATATTAAGTGATTCGATTTAATGGTTGGAAATAAACAGGTGTAATAGCGCTCCTAATAAGGTAGTCATCAAATATTATAAAACTAAAACATAATTATCTTCAAGAAATACGAAATGCAACACTTTCTAATCATTACTTGAAAATTCAAAGAAAAAGACAAATGAAACATTCCTTTAACTGCAAAATAGACTGATAAACTTCTACGAGAACCATTTATAGTGACACAACGATCCTCATTTTAAAATTACTAATCAGCCAAGAAAAGAGCCAGTACTCCAAATAGGAGTCTTCCAGAAGCCAAATTGATCAACTCCACTTTTTACAAAATTTATCGTCATCATTACTCCTAAGGCACAAAGTAGTAATCTATACTTCTTAAGTCAAAAATTCAATATCTCAACGACAAGACTTACCATCTCTTAAATACTTAGAAGAAAGAAAGATAAATCTCAGTAAGTACACCACTTTGTACTCCGTTCACTACCTTCAACCCTAATTTTAAAGTACACTACTCAATTCTCTCTACCTTTTATTCCCAAAACTCAATCAATTTGTCTTCTGAGCGGCTCATATCTCCCAGTACATCCAACCCTCCCAAAGCTTCATCACAAAAGATCACTCCAAAGCTGCCACCTACTTCGGCCCGCACCACTTCTCGATTCACGTAAGTATCACACTTTTCCTTCCTCGCGGACTACATACTTCAGCGAATAAATTGCATAGGAATTATCCAGCACCGGTGCCTCGAAATCGCGGCGAAGCGACGGACGCAGACCAACGAGTTGCTACTTACGGTGACAGAGCAAAGTTAGGAGGACGAGAAGCAAGCATCTCGCGACACTCATCGCCATCTCCCGCACTCCCGTGATACGTGATATAACATTCAGAACCGCGGTGGTGAAAAATCAGTAAAACTGCTTCCCGCCGCCACTCCTCGTGGTCGACAGCGAAATGCAGAGACGTCCAGAATACGAGACGATTCGTCCACGGGGGGATTTTAGAAAGTAACGTGGCTCTCCGACTCCTCCAGTTTTACGCATCCGTGTGCCGTGTGCGTGTGCACAGTGTCACAGCGGCAGTCGTTGTTTCGCTAAATAGGTGCAATTAGCGCACGGTAGCGGCCACCGAGTCCGGTTACATCTTCGGTTTGGATTTCGTGGCGTGGCGGTTTCCGGGAAAGCGTCGCACGCGATCGCCTCCTGTTTGACGGTCGATCAAGCTAATCATAGCTGTTGAATGCCATGGAAAAGTGTCGTACTTCGGTGGGTAGCTAGTAACTAGTAGTTTTCTAATCATGCGTAGGGGTCATTAATGATCTTTGGGAGAATCGGAGAATAGCGATTGGAAAATATTTAAACACTGTGTTTATTACCTTGGAATTTCGCTCTGGACCTTTTTTCTGACCTCTGATTTCATCTTTGGTTTCGTAGCCTCTGTTTGAGAATACTACACAGGGTAGGATCAAGGGTTTTTTTGTGTATGTGTGTGTATATGAGAAGATAAGAGGGGTGCTTAATACTATACTAGAACATTCCCTACCTTTTTGGAAGATTTTATAAAAGGTAATTGTCCCTCATGAAGTAGATACACTTATAAATAATGTAAAAGTAATATGGCAGTGTGAAATTACTAATTATATGCAATATGTCGTGCTTGTTATCTCTCACGTGACGAATAATGCAAATTATTCGAAATCCTGATACGAGAAAGTTTTAGTTCCGTAATGTTGCGCGGAAGAAGATTCCAGATATTAATCGTAGCCTTTCAGTCGGTGAAAAGCAGTAACGGAAGAAGGGAAATGATGTAATTATTCTTATGTGGGCTGAGTGGCCGACTTTTCGATAGTTCAGGTTTATTTAAGAAGAAGAATAAATAGAGTGAGTGTGAAGTGTATGTAACTATAATAGCTAACTGACGATGAATTACCAATTCATGTAATTACAAGTACTTGTTTTTTCTTTTTCTCAAATTCTATCTATCTTGTCACTAATTAATAGATATACAAATATATTTCGATAATAATAATTTAATTAAATTTATTTCGATAATGTTCAATTATTGAATCACTCTATGGTCCAAATGAGAATCACACTTTTAAGTTTAAAAATCGGTAAAGCAAATTCTTAGGGTCGAATACCTATTAAACAATTATCTCAACAGGTGGCTCCCTACCACTGTCCCCCTCTTTCTTCCACCATAGCGCAGTACTCGTGGTTTATGGCACATGGCCGGCGTTTTGACCTTTCATTGTTAGTTTTGCCCGAAACATTTACCGCGTAGCAGTGACATTGTGAACAGTGTCAGCGTCGAAAAGTGAAAATAAGATATTGCTCCTTACATGCGAATCCAAAGTTGAACCTCGCGTACACACTTCGCGTATTCGATTCTCTGCGAACGATAAAGTGAAAATAGCGTACTGTGCACTGAATATTTTACCAAAGAGTGAAACAAAAGGAATTAAAAATGTGTTACCTGTGTAAGCGGATCTAGAAGGATTATTGGACACACTGGAACTGCTCGTAAGTACTTTACTACTTTTATTTGAACTCTAAACGTTGGTTATCTTGCGAAAAACCAAGTGTAGCGCTTGAAACGTAAAAAAATTGTAACTATAGTGAAGGGTTAATACTACACTTTGTACTTATAAAGGAATCTTACGCGAATATTAAACACACATCACACACCCACGAGAAAACTTGTGCAAGTCGTAGACATGAAATTCTGGGAAAGAATTTTTAAAAAAGCTTTTAAAGCTACTATATGAAATATAAAGCAGATACATGTTAGGAAAATTGATCATTCCTTCAAGTCTGCTCGTCAGTGTACTTGCTCGCTATTCACACGAAGTCAAGCTTTAATCTTGTACCGTGACTAGCATGCCAGACCTCCGGAAGAAAGCTGAGTATTTGAAAAGATCGGCTTACAATTTATTGTCAATAATCAGTATTTCCTGTTCTTTTTTTAATTACATATTACATCAAAATTACATTATACATACATATTTTACATAATAATTGTTGTAATAATTATTAACAAACCAGATTATACCGGCGTGTAACAATGATTCATTCTCGTTCTAATTTCCAGCTATGTGTATATAGAACAGACTCGCTATTTTTTTTTAAACAGTCAAAATAGATTTGTTTGAATCACCCGCTGTTCGGTTATGGATCGCCGCGTTTCCTATTTTCCTCGACAAATCGTTATTGATGATCGTTACGCGAATCTGGAACTTTAACGTTAGTGGACACAGAGAGGGGATGCGTTTCACACAGCAGTTAGACTCATTTGTTGTTCCTCTGGTGTACCAGCGTGCTATCGTCACCAAAATCTAGTGCTGGATTAAGATTTAACTTGGTAACGATGCCCGTGACAATCGTGTTTTCTGATCTTTCTATATTTCGTTCTCTAACGTATTCAAACTATAATGCTTGGCAATTGCTATTAACGCGTTCCAACGAGTTTCAACGTAATAGTGTTGAAATCAGAAAGAATGTAGACTTTTTAGCTTTCGGAATATACAGAGTGTTCCATTTAAGTTGATACAAGGAAGTATCTCGTAGGCGACTAATTGAAGAAAAATGAAACTGGAACTCTTCCATAATTTTGAGGGGGATTAAATGGAATTATTGGGATTATTATATGGGATTAAGTGGGATTATTAGATTTTCAGTGTCTGGGCGTTTTCAAGGTCTGGAGGTGTTCTGTTCAGTGTGTTCTAATTTCTATTTTCTTTAATTAGCTGTCTACGAGATTATTCGTTGTATCAAGTGGGACACCCTGTACGTATTGTGATAGTGATACTATATCAGCTAAGGGTTAAAAATACGTAGTAACTAGATATTAAAAATCCTAGTAACTGAAACTTCAATTTTCTGGAAGTTCACAAAGCTGTTATTGTCAAAAATATTTCGAACGTCGAACTTAATGCTTGTTCACAACGCGTTAATGGAAAGCGCCGAGCGCGGAGATGTAAATCGTGTGATCGAGCGTGGACAAATCGTAAACGCTACAAATCGTGTATTTTGATGCACAGCACGGAAGAGCAGATTGTTTTGACACACGCATAATTCTAGTTCTTGGGTATTTTTTTTTTAACGAATACGTTATCGTCCGCCGAACGATAAATCCGAACAACATTAAATATTGTCAGTTCGATACACTAAGATCGATCGTAATTTATATAATAATAATGATGATTATATATACGTATATATATGATATGTACACACACCTCTACGCGCGCATTCACACCAGATACACGTCTATCAGAATTAATATTCCCTAGAGTGAATAGGTTGCTAAACCAACGCGAAAATTGCATGGAATTTTTTTTATAAATTTTAACTAATAAAAACTAGGAAAGAATACTTTTATAGATGAATTCCAGGTCGAGTAATTCTATGATATCTGTATTCTAAATAATTATATTCTAAAATAATTCTACTCTTTAATAACCCTAAAGTGTCTATTGCAATTTATATTCAGTTCACTTATTGCGTACATGTATAATTACTGAAAATAGGGAGACAGTTAACAAGGCGCTACTATTTAGTGCCTTTTCCTGACAGATGTAGCTCGTAGCTAAGTGTGGTGGGGAGAAACGAGTGACCTTGAATGCGTCTATAAAAGCTACTCTTAAGTATAGCAAATATTTAGGCCAAAGAAAAGGGACTGCTTTAATGGATCTAATGCTACATACTAGATAACACTATGATTATGTAACACAAAACAGTCTTAATGATCACATACACACGCTGATTATATAATTCGAACATTTCATGGACGAAAATCCGCGTAATAACAATCAGAAAATTAAAACTGTACAGTTGATATCCAACGACAAGCCACGAGAAGATTAATACAAGAAAACTTGATTACTTTCGTGCTTCGAAAAAATCACTTTCTTTAAATAAGCACGACACTTTTTGCAATACAAATTACTAAATAGTGTCTTTCAATATTTCTACGAGTTAGTAACATAATGGATTCTACTTTTCGTTAATATTAGGTAACCTAAAATTCGGGATACTTTCGGTGCTAATATAAAGCACTATGTGTATCAGTTTTTAACATAGAAAATTGTTCTCATAACCAACACGTTAATTCGTAGAATATAATCAATAATTTTATTGTTAGTAACAATCAACAGCCTTTCAAGCTGAGAAACGAAATTGCTACAGTAAACTATTTTCTCAAAAAGTGTCGTGTCGATAGGATCGATAGCACGATAGCATCCTGACAATACAGATATACATATATCTCTGAAATGTTTCTAAATTTATTGTCCTCACAACAATATTACTTTTATTTGCAAGCATTTCTCTTTATTGTCTATATTAATAATTGATATCCTCTTGCAAAAGAAGATCAATAGAAGGACGCAGTTCATTTTCATTTTATTTAAAAAAAGAAGAAAAATAATGTACACACTTAATACCAAACTACTGGCACATGTAATGCCTCACTACTGACACGTAATGCCCGCCTACAAGTATGTATACACACGTATGTGTACGCTTACAGAATGTGTATGTATTAGATATAGTGTACGCATACACAAACATGTGTATACATATACATACATACATTTCTTGTATATTTATATAGGATATTTTGAACAGCTCCTTCGAAAATGAATTATAAATGAAAAACATTCAACACGATTTCCACGAAAAATTGAATCCACGACTTTCTAATGTTAAATATGTACTCCTATTATACATACGTGAGTATAGTTTCATGAGATCATTACAATCAAGAGATTTCAAATTGTTCAAAGTGGCAAGAGACATCGCGATGGCATATTTTCTTTAACAAAAATTCGCATTGATTATTATAATCCACTAGCACCATCTTTTCTGTCGCTTGACACTTATAATCAAATATAGTATAAACACTCTCGATTTAACAATTTAGTGTTAACAATATTGCACACAAAATTAATATAAAGTCATCGTACAGTATTTAACTAACATATCTTTCGATAAAATTATCGCATGCGAAAACAGTGACTTTAATTCTGTAAAAATTAACAACTGCATTTGCATTTAACTTAAATTCAACAATTAAAAGAGATTAAAAAATGGTATCTATAATTTCATTACAAGTTAATCAAGTAAGCTTGATCTAATCTCGTTCTTTGACTACACAACAGGTTAATTCATGGAACCAAAATTAGCAATTCAATTTCCATTGGTTCTTCTGCATCTTTGCAAATCGTATTTCTCTCTACAGTCCTCATAAACTTTCAGGATATGAAACTCGTTAATATTTACTTTCTTAATGCACATATACGAGCAAAAAATAAATAATCTTTCTCTATTCATTGTTTGGTACTGCGTGACAGTACAAAGAGAACTATAGTATTGTAGTAGACTATAGTGTCTATTACACATCATATATGTATGTAAAGTTAGCACGATACATGGTACACGGAGAAAAGTGAACGCGCCGATGCCTGAAAAATCGGATTCTTTCCAAAACTCTCGAAAATTGAAAATAGTAATTCCATAATAGAATGCATATGGTGGCGCCATCTCGTGTTCAATCATTCTATCATTTCACAACTGATCGGCTCGTCGCATTCGACTCATCCCATACGTATCTCGTTCTTCATTGTTGTAAATTATTATCAGAGCTATATATTTCATATAAATATATCAGTATTATTGTTCGAACAGCATTAGAGTTTATCCTAAGTACTTTCATCTTGTAGCGATTATACCGAATATTACACATCGACTTCAATCCCTCCTTTTGATTTCGTACATGGATATCGTGGATAGCGTTAGGCCAGTCACTACTTCGATGCAATGGCGAATGTAATATGCGTTTAATTGCAGCTTTATATTGCGTGCGTTACGAGCCACGATTTCAAAGGAAAGTTTACGTTTTGATTTTCGCTGGCAGAGCAGAGTCATTATTGTCGATGACAATATATTCATAAATGTACTTTCTACTAGTACATTTTTTTAAACTTACTTTAAACTTTAAAATTTTTAACGTACTTTCAATTTTTTCTAGTATTTCATTGTTCCACTGTTCCAGTTTTCTTGTTTTTCACTATTCCATTGTTCCTGTTGTTTACTGTTCCAGTTTTTTGATATTCCAACATTTTTCTTGTGTTGGTATCGCTTTATTTTATTGTTTCAGTAATTTATTGATTCAAAATATTGTCGATTATGTTTTTCAAACAATGTATAGCACGTTAGTAGTTGATTGTTGGTATACTTCTTTTGAAATTTATTCTTTTACCTTCGCTGTGTAAATAGTGGTTCATTTTATTGTCCATTGTTAAACATTTTGATCGAAGTGCATTGCAACATGTGCTCCATAAAATATAAAACTTTAAATTTCCCACCTTGTTCTTACACATAACGCTCTTACAGTCTTCTAGGTTATTAATGTCAATTATTAAAGTAATTAAATATTCCTCCGAAAAATAACGATTTCCCCCTAACATCATACCAGAGACAATTCCAACTCCACTCTACCACAAATATAAAATAGTAAAAAAAATTGTACAATTCTCATAAACTTGATCCATATATGTAACCTAATTTTGCGCGCAAAAAATATATCTATCTACATATATCCTCATCAGAAAAAGGTTTCTAATTTATTCTCCTCTCATAATCTTTGTCGAACTATATAAAGGAAATCCTATTGCATACACAGATTACTATAAAAAAGATTCTCAAAAATCTATGTAGCTGCGATGAAAAAAGAACATGGAATTTTCATACTTTGTAATTTTTAGTTAGTCCAATACACCAATTGACTACTTATTATTAGTAACAAAGATTACCGCTGTTGGTTAGCCTGTCATTAAAATTTCTGGTTCTTTACCGAAAGAAAGCAACCGCAGACGTTGCCACAAAAACGTACACCAACGTACAAAATACCTTTCTCCTATTATTGTCCGTATTACTGCTACGATTACCACAATTATTGTCAAACAAGCAATCGTGACTCTATTATTATCCGTCGACATTGCTGGTTACATTAGGCCCGCGTAAACTATTACAGAAGCACAACGATCACTCAACGGAACCTCGAGGAATTATGGAACATAGTTGTTCACCGAGGAAGCTTAATAATAAAACAGTCGATCATAGAATTTCACTAAATTATAGGTTATAAAGACGTTAACCGTACTATATCTTGAACTCTTCGTTAACTCTTCGCTTCATGTGAACGTATAAAACTTTATTTTTGCAATCTCTCTAGGTATTATTTTTAGAGGTTATTTATTTTTAGTATATTGAACTTATTTTTACTAATGCAATAGAATTTAAGGAGTATCAGTATTATCAGTTTGCTTCTGATTAAAAAGTAGATATTAATTAAACTTGTATTGTCCATAATTCTTAAGGCTAACGAAATATATTTTAATCATTTTAATCGTTAAAGAAATTCGATCATTCCGATAGGATAGGAACGTTTATTGTCCCTGAAGCTTGTTAGCTTTTATTGTCTTCCAATCGATCGCGTTTTTCTTAGAACGTTTCTTTGTTTACTTAACCTTGGTACGCCCTTCGAGCTCTTAAGTTTTTTTTTTTAATTATTGTCTTGGGTGGCAAGAACGAAGAGTTAACGTGTCCCTTCAGAACGAATAGCATAAAAAGGCTACTGGGTTTGTTGCATTATCGCAACACGTGCATGAGATTATTGTCGGCACTGCAAATCGTTTAAAAAATAAATATTTCGAAGTGAACCCTTAATCCCTAGCAATCCTTAACACGCTTGTCTAATTTTCACGACACACTGCAACGAGGTTTTCGTCTATTGCAATTATTACTCTCGATTATCAGTCGCCCTCGGCAATATACAATATATACATACATACATATATATGCGTATATGTAATACAATAATTTAATGCATAGACTAAGTTACCGTAATTTAACACAAAAAATAGATCCTTTATTTTTTGAAAATTGTAAAAAAGAAGTGTTCAGTCACATTTCTTTTTGAATACCAAAAATTCAAGTTATTTATTATGCTGAGTTACGATAACCATCAATAACCTTGTATAATATATGTATATACAAAACGAAGCACGTATAGTGAATTTTCAAAAATACTGACAGCAATAAAAAATGTTACACTAGTTGAAATTGAAGTTATTTAAACGATACTTTTTTCCATATTTTTTAACAAAATTAAAAACCTTGAAATATCCTAGTGTTTTTCCTCAGAAAAACAGTGCAGTTTCAATTTTGCCTAGTAACATTTTTTCGGATGTCAGATTTTTGTCACAACTTACATACACATGTACTACGTCTTCTATATACATACACTTTCTATACTAACCCCTTCGTGTGTCTACTACCTTCGTTAATTTGAACAATTTAACATTACGCAGTATTACTTACATATTACTAGATATTATAGTGGGAAATATCGAAATTTACGACAATATGGATCAATTGCTTTCTTCTATTCAAATCTTTTCGCGTGCTTGTCTTCGCGGATGCAAAAATAACACGGCTACCAACATAAATCTGAAAACACTACCGCCTCGTACAATGTGAAAAAGTTACTAGCAATTTGACGCGTAGAAAGCTTACAAACAATCCTTTTCTATTATTCCTTATTACATCGATTTACCATTAAAACAATTCCAAGTACGAAAGGGTTAATACAAATGACACAATATCGTGTATGCACTCTATGCATATATATGCGTGCTATATGTATGCATAATTAGCTCAAAGCACGAACACAATCAAGAATACCTCTGTATAATGTTTAATCTTTTACTCGTCTCGTTTAGCGCATAGTATAATATTACCAGCCACGTATACACCCCATATATTTACGTATATATAATGTATACGTAATATGTCATATAATTTATAACATTCTAAAAAGGTATCGCGTGAATTGACTAACCTCGTCGATTCTTAGGCAACGAAAAGAAGGGCTACTCGAATCACGTTGGTACACAGTGTTCCCCCGTAATTTTATGATTCGACGGATAGATGCATACAGCGAACCATCGACCAATCATTTCTGAATTTATATCACGCATTTCGTTCAGCACCATTTTCTACTAATTCATTCTAGTGATAAATTCATAATATTTAGTTTTTCCTGAATAGGTTACAGATGACGTTAAAGTTTACGTTAACTTTGCTGTAATAAGAAAATATCTTTTATCATTATATAGACATTTCGGTATGAAGTCGTATAGATAGACTGTATTTATATTGTCAAAATTTTTAAGATTTTTCGAGCGCATACTCGTGGTAACATAATGCAAGGGGCGTGGGCAGATTTCTGTTTTATCAGCCATGTTAGATCACCCTATAGAAAGGACATTTTCGATAGTTGTTTTTTCCATTAATTTTATGAAATGTTTCTATTGCTCTAAATAAGATTAACTGAGGTTTACTTAACCTCAATTAAATTTCAATAAAAAATTCAATAAAAAATTTCAGAGATTTTAGTTTCTATTATCTTGTTCATTTGCATCTTTTCTATGTGCATCCTGTATATGTAGTAACTTTTTGTAATATTGTATTCCCTAAGTCCCTCTAATGAGACCTTTCCTTTTTGCTCGTTTTACGTAACCATGAAAACGATTGATCGACGTTCAGCCGTATTATGCACTATGTATATATAATATATATATTTCAAACGTGCGAATATATACATCTATATCATTTTACGATTCACCCGCGAAACAATACGATGAATTGGACACCTTGTTATCCTTGTGCACAATATTCTGCCTTTTAAATTGGCGTCAAACGAAAAGTCACCAGTAACATTCGTATGCAATAACGAAATATATATATATATATAATGTATATCTATATACGTTTGTACGTGTACATGTGTCCGTATGTGTGATCCTCTGTGAGCGAATATGTATATGTATAGTAGTAATAATAGTAATCATAATAAGAAATATAAACATCTAGGACAACGTGTGTAACGCGATGTGTTCCTAATTCTCGAAAAAGACATTCGAACTTTCATTTATATACTTTCATCAGATACGTACAGTAGAACTCAATGTATCCGAACCGTGACGTCAGGATCATGATATTGCACATAGCGTTTTAATTTTACAGGCCATTAATAGTCATAAAAACCTCGATCAACGTATTATTTAAAATAATCGAGAACGTAAATCGAGAATAATTTAATATTCTTTGCAGATTAGTGTATTTTTTCTATTTTTGCAATTCTAACCTCTCAATACCCTCACCCGTAGTATGTGCGGGCGTGGCCTATAGGTAGTCTTGCGCATGCGCATTTAAAGTGCAGACGCTATAACCTATAACTCTAGGAATATTTTTAAGTAAACAGTTAACTTACTTGTTAACTGTTCAAAAACTGTTTAACTTACAGTTTAACTATAAAACAAACCAGTGAGTCAATTTTATGGTAACAGATATTAATCGAGGTTTCTTCTAGTGTCGAATATAACACTAGAATTAAGTTATCTGATAGAGAGCTTAGATTATCATAGATCCCTTAGTCGGCACGCAAGGTGAGAATTCACTCGAAGGAATCAGGTCCCAACAAATAGAGCCCTACAGTACTTTAACGTCTTATCATACTAATACTTTCATTTTTATCACCTTCTTACGAATACTTTCATACGTTTCATGGATTCCGTTTCGAAACCCTTATATTTGCGATTACAATTTAAACTCGAAAGGCTTGCGATCCTCGTATATGATACTTACTTACACCTGGATTAAACGTGGATTAACGCCCTTCTCGTTATCTCGCCTGACCCACGGGGGCAGAAATTTTCCCACTCCATAAAATATTGACGTATTGATAATTAATTCGTTCTAGTCGTCGTACTATCTCAACATCTCTCTCTCCCACTCTTTCTCTCTTCGTATCTTCTTCTCTCTTTAACACTCGACGACTGGCATTCAGTGTTCAATATTAGTTTTCTTTATTGCTATATTTCTAGAGTTTTTTGCATCGTTCGATTCTGCCATTAAACGTAAAAAGGAGGAAATATATATATATATATATTTATGTATATTGTATATATAGAAATACCCAAAAGTTTCAGCGATCGTGCCGAACCATTTATTCCGCCACTGCTTCTTCCCAAACCTTCTCGTTATTGTCTTTGACTAAATAATTATTGTCATCGAAGGTTTGGCTGTTTATTATTGTCTGCTCAATGTTTCGTCAAATGCGATTCTCTTTTCGCTTTTGTCTACGAATTAGCAGCAACAGATTTATCGTCTTCTTAATTAGCTTCACGTTAGGCAACACCTGCTGCTATTTTTTTTTTGCGCAGTCATGCGATGACTTTTATCGCCATCAACATGTGAGCTCCAGGCTCGTAGAGTGAACGTTCGTTTTGAATCACTTCTTCGCGCGAATGTAGAGATTCGTTACATTGAATTTGTGATTGGGATTTTCTCTGATTTTTTGTATTCTTTTTTGTTTTGCTTTCATACGAGAGTTTTTTGAAAAACGTATCATTTATGTTTGATTTTTTCTTCAATTTTTATCATTTTATAGTTGCCTTCGCTTGTTTAAGTTTGTTTTGATTTTTGACTTTCATTGCTTATGGTCGTTGGAGAGACTTTCACAGTTTTGGATTCTTGTGCGTCGACTTACCAGCACTATACCCTGCACTCTTAGGTATTAAAATAAAAGAGAATTCTATTCTTTGTATTCTAGTGTAGAATAGAAAGCCAGAAACATTTTAGTAATGCAATCCAAAACACTCGAAACCGTCAAAGTATAATTTGATTTTCTCTTCCACCTCTGGTACTTCATTCCAACTGTATTATAATTTATTTAAACATTAATCCTTTTTCGTAAATTCCCTTTATCAACAACCCTATTCTATTCCTGAATACTAATAAAAACTTCTCATTTTTATAGATAGACTTCCTTTTCTCATCAAAATTTATATCCGAATTTCATTGAAAAATTAAGTTGATTAAGTTTCTCAACTTGAACAGTACTTTAACAATAAAAAAATGTCAAGTAGAAGAATAAATTTCCCCAAGTTCCCTCACTGGTTAGAAGTACCAGAGGCAGCCAAAAAAACGAACATAATCGACCAAGCCATCGGTCACAGTTAGAAAAAAGATATCCTTACGCGTCTGACGTTGATATCGATAAAGTTAGTTCCACTGCTGATTCTGCTGCATGACGTCGTGCGCGTAGTCGTCCGTCACTGGCGGCTGCACCATGGACGTGTTTATATCAGAGACGAAAGGATTCGTAGAATGGAAGGGGTTGTTGCTATTATTTTCTGTCGACCCGTAGTTTATCACGGGTCCTTTATCTCGTTGGACGTACGCGTTATCCCCGACAGGTTGCTGCTGCTCGTAATTATTCCAATCGTCGGTGGCATTTTCAGTCATGGATGGTTGTTTCTGTAACAGAAACAAAATTATTTTTTAGCAAAAAGATCTCCCATTTTTCTGGTAATTAGGAATGTACTAAATGTACTAAATGCTAGTTTTGTTTGCAAAGAAGAGTGACAATTTAGGATTAGTCTTTTAGATGAGAAATACGTACAATAAATTCAGACTGCATAGTGTTTGGCGGTGGTGGGACTGGTGGCTTTGTTTGGCCGAATTCATCCATGGCGTTCCAACTCTTCTGTTCTTCTACAGTAGGATCGGCCCATGGTTGCAATTCCCCGGAACAGAATATTCCGTAAAATGTCACCCCGAAGATATGTACACATGCAGCTATGATGAAAACGTTCTTCCAACTTTGGGCGTCCTACAGAATACAAAAAAATAAAAATGAATATTAAAAGCAGATATTAGAAACTGAGGGACTTATAAGAAAAACGACTCTTGTCAAGTTTTAACTTTCTTTAAAAAGTAAAAAATATTTTAACGTGCTTCTGGCCACTAAAATATATTCTCACTGAAAGAAATCTTAAAATTTGATAACTGTAATTTTTCTTACAAGTCCCTTAATTTTAAAGAGCGATTTTATGTTGTAAAATGAGACGAAAATCAAGAATAATAAAATTTCGTTTGGGGCTTCCTTTTGGAGTTATTAAATTGTTGGAATCACGCATAGGATGTGTCTGAAGCGAGGACTTACTCTTCTGACAGCGCACAGTAGTTTACGTCAGACGCATGCGTCTGACTGAGGCGGGGACTTATTCTACTAACGCCCCCTTGACTAACATGCTGTCGTGCATCGACAGTAGAACGAGTCCTCGCGTCAGACACATTTTGTGCATATTATCAATAATATTAATAACACTCGGAAAAGTGGATATTAAATCGGAGTATAACTTTAATGAAAAATTAACAAATTGTCTTAAACTTTTGACTCGTGATGCAAGGGTCAAGTTAGATCAACGATACTACAATATTTAGTTTATAATAGACTGGCGACTCGATTCCATCAAAGAGTTTACAGAGCCTGAGACACAATTTTCTGAAACCCATTTATTATATCTACCCCTGACTCATTTGTATCTCCTCAAAAAAATGGGAATGAAAAGAAAAGAAAAGAAATTATGTATACTGCAAGTTTATAAAAAAAAGATAAGTAGAGATTTGCGATGAGAAGATGCTCTCTACATTATGACATAGAAATTTTTCAAAGTACCTTCTTCTCCGTGATGTTATCCACGAAGAAAGGTACGAGAAGACCCGCTATCGTACCAATCCCATTCGACATTCCCATCAAGATACTAGCGTATCTAGGCGCAATGTCCAAATGGTTGACGTTGAAACCAGAAATTGCGAAGCCACTGCAGGCGACACCGATGGCTAACGCAACAGTCGCCGCTGTGCCATTCCTGTGCGTGGTCGCATTAGCTACTACCAGAAAGAAGAGCGCCTCCATGCCGAAACCACCGCAATTAAAGAGTTTCCTAACGTTGGTCGTCGATAATATTCCACGTTTACGAAGATGATCAGCTAGTAACCCTCCACAAGGCACGATCAGCGTCATCAGCAAGTGAGGGAGCGAACCAATCACTCCAGTCTGGAAAAACGACAAATCTGTCATACCTTTGGACATTCAGTTGTCTTTTTTCCCCTCTAAAATGCTATTCGTTCAGAAGAATGCAGTGCAAAGTGAAAAGAAAAAGGAAAAGACGTCATAAAGGACTTACTTCAACCAGAGGCATGCCAAACGACTCGTGCATGAATCGCGCCTGGAATAGCACCAACAGGTAGAAGTTCCAAGATCTGCAGAAGTTGGCCACGATGATAGCGTGCACTGGCATAGATGTCAAAAACTTACGCCACGGTGTTGTGGCGAACGTCGGCATGGGTATATTCGCTTGTCCTTGGCCCAGGGAGTCTTCGATGTAGCGGAGCTCGCGAGTCGAGATGCAGGGGTGCTTCGATGGCTTCTCAAAAGCTAACCATAGCCAAAAGCAGTACCAGACGAGACCACACATGCCTAAAATTTTGGATACATTCCATTATATGTATGCTAACACTCCTCTATACTATACGAGGGACTAGTCACTGCTAACATTATGGTACTGATACGGATTTTTAGTCTTAACAAGCTTGTTGCTACCTTTACTATTTCTATCTCTACTTTTCTCATTTGTTCTGGACGTGATACCAATTCCTTCCAATCTTAATTTTCATCGAAATTGTAAATTCTATATCTGTACAAGTTCGTCGAGATTCTAACGAGTAATAGATTTATAAGAATCCAGTATCTTACCATAGAAGTAAAATGACGCAGTCCACCCAAACCATTGACTCAAGTATCCCGAGAGCGGCATCCCTATGACCATGGCGGCGTAAGATCCACAAAACGCCAAGGTAGCCAAACGCGATCTCTCTAAAGGTGGAGCCCAATATTTCCAAATACCATGGCACGCTGGATACGTAACACCCTGGCCAAAAAAGGAATCAATCATTGAACAAACTATATAAAATGCAATATACAATATCGTCTCGGTACAAGATCGTTTTAGAAATTGCAAGAAACTCGTTTCTAAGATCAGCTAATGCTTCAGAAGCTTAACTTTATCCTATCAAAGCTGAGGATCAATCGAATCGAAAAAATAATTCCAAGAAAACGTGAATGTATCAAGCTTCTATCAAGACAACACAATATACTCCATCTCTAATTAAGTCTGCACTCTCACCTCCACCAACCCCTTCAACACCTGCACCATCATGTCGACGATTGGATCGACCTTCAGCGCACCAGGTACCAGCAGGTTCAAAAAGGAGGATACAGCGATTGCAGCGCCGAATATTTTGTTCGCGGGATAGAGAGACGCGAGGAACCCCCCTGGCACTTGGGTCACGAGGTAACCCCAGAAGAAGGAGGAATCGAGGGCGCTCTCGATGCCAACCGTCCAATTGAACATGAGAGTGTGGTTGTCGCCTTCGGTGCTGTTCTTCATGGCCAACTTCGCCATACCCATGTTACACCTCATACCGAACGATATGATAAATCCTGAAATATTTTTAGACACGTATTATTTATTTGGTGATGGCATTTGGCAAAGCAAGATGGCAGGGTGGTCAGAGGGAGGAGGACTGGGTCGCGTGGTGACCTCGGAATGACCTCGAAATGTTATTGAGCTCTATGTAAAAATCAATGAAGAGAAACTTCGCCACGTTACGCATGAAACTATGTGATACGTTTTGGAATGCGTTTACCGTCACATATAAGATATTTGGTAAAACTGAAAAAGTAGGGGGAGTCCTGGGGGAAGAAACTAGGTCTTTTGGTGACCTTAGAATGACCTCGAAATAACATTGAAATTAGCATAGAAGTCAGTGAAGTAATTTTTTGTAGTTCTACATTTTTTTTTAATCATTCAGAAAATTGATACGAAAATACATCTGGCATATATAGTTTTTTGATATTTAACAATGGGAATGGTCAAATTGAAATTGGTCCACGTGAAAAAGAACTCCAGATGAATTGTCACGATTCATAGGGGGTAGAGCTCAAAAGGGATAAAAAAGGATATGTTAGGATTTCTTTTGACTTTACCTAAACAGGCCAACGTGGCAATAGTATATCTTTTCGATAGGCAGGGACATTCAGGTTTGCAGTAAGTATCGATGTGACGTAATGGGGGCCTTTCGTGTTCCGGAAGTGATTCAAATGAGCCCTGTCTGCTATATCCTCTCTCGTCCTCGAACCCCCTGTTGTCTTTGCTACCCTCTCGGGGCATCTCAAATTCCTCGTAGCCAGCATTGCTTCTTCTGAATCTGAATTAATCAGAAATTCATATGTGACCATGTGAAAAACCATTCATACCCTTTTCCCTTAAATAATATGTCATCAATCCCTACTATAGGTATTTTAAAATTAAACTTTATCAAAAGGGTGAAGTGACACGAAAATTTAGCTAAATCTTTACAGTACAATATAGTAAGCTGGCTTTATTTGAAAAAAATTGAATCAAAGAGTTTTACCACATTTCATTTGGAAACTTAGGGATATCATTTGCAACTTCTGTTCTACTTTCGTGAAGAAAATTTGTCTCTCCCATTTTTCTACATACATATATCTTTTGACAGACAAATATTCATTAACTAATGTTAATTGTACTTAATTGCAAGATAGAATAATCCCTTCAAATGAAGTTAAAGTCTGATCACGATATCCCTTCCTGAAGACACGTTGAATAGAGCAATTATCCATTCACATATGGAGCATGTGCACGTAATCGTACGTACGATCAGATATAGGCGCGCTCGCTAAATATAGCCTTAAACGATTTTTCGTTTCTCGGTTGAGCATGCGTAACATTACCCAGCAAGTTTCTCCGTTGCTTTGGACTTGATGGAGTCGAAGGCCACGAGACTCGCCGCCGCGAATCCGGACATTTTCCAATTATTGGGGTTGCTTTCAGACTGCAAATGGTTCCTGGACGATCGGCAGCCCCTGAAGCAAACGAACCCTCTTAATCCATGGCAAACTTTGCTTCACTATTCCTCACAACTCTGTCCCACTTCTTTCTGAGTCTTCCCTTCACGTCATGAATTAATCATAAGGCAACAATAGTGACAAAATTTCTTTACACTTTGAGAATCACGTACCTCAGAAATTAGTGATAGTATAAATAATATTAACGAGACTCTGGTGGAGACAAAATCGAAGGAAAACTTCGTACGTAAAATAAATTAAGAAATTAAAGAAATAAGAATTGCTTTATTTATTTCACACGTTTTATAATTCACAAGATAGTCGCTGTAAGTAGAATACTTCTTGGCTGGACAGACATGCTTTAAACCACTGGAATTGTGGAAACTTTATCAGCAATGCCTTCTTTTTTTCTTCTTCTGCATTTCTAAGATTCTTTGAAGATTCCAGAGAGAATTAAAGATTCTAATATGATATGGAACTCGTTTGAATTAAAATCATAAGGTGTTCATCTCTAAACTCGAGGTACATGGAAGTGGGTGATGCCATAATTTTAGATTTTCCCGATGCTCCAGTCCAGTAGATAGGACAGAAGCTCGAGCCTTCCCTTCGCCTGTATTTTCTCCTTTAAACGCCAGTCACATTTATATCAGGACACTCGCTCCCTGCGTGGAGACTCTAGGGGAGCTCCGTAGCCAGGGGTGTTTATTTGGAGTGGTAGCCTTTACGATCGTAATCCTCGAACTCTCCTGGGAAAGTCTTCAAGGGGTAGAAAAATGCGAGAGGGGAACACGCTGGTTGTCCCACGGGCACATTTTTCACTTAAGCTCTAAGCTCTAGTTTCGCCAAAACGAGAACGCCGATATCACGCGTGTCACATCTAGAGTGTCGAACGTGAGATCTTGGAAATTAGAGGTTCTGTATTCCAGTGGGAGTAGGTTTCAAAAAATATTTGTGTCATCTCAAATGAAATTTTATGTTTCATGTTTTTCTTCTTCTTCAGAGGATTTTCTATTCGATTTTGAATTTTTCTGTAACAAGTGATGCCTGGATTTGGTCTTAGAAAATGGAGCAAACTGTGTTCGATTCTGGGTTGATGGAGAAATTGGGTGACTTATAGATTTAAAGGCGAGCAGGGTGGAAATCGCTAGCCAGATAAAAGGGACATATCGCGAGACAATGGCTTCAGGATACTAAAACGGCACGTGACAGACAAAAGACACAAAATGCACAGCACGTGTGCTAACGAATTGGGGTGGAACAGCGATGATGGAAATGGCTGATTTCACTTGTGCACTGGGGTTCGTAAGGGACACAAGCTTCAGCGAATTTTATTAGAGATATTTAAATATATCTGCCTTAGAAATATCAATTTTTGCAAAATTACTAACTGATTTTAAGGCAAATAGATTTTGTAAAAAGAAAGGCCATTATAATTAAAAAAATTGTAAAATGTTATGCAGATCAATGAAAATACACTTTTTCAATTTTGAAATTTAGGTTAAGAGGTCAGGACTCCTTTTAATGGAGATATTATCAAGTTTTTATTATTCAGAGGGTGTTCAGACCAGCTCCATGTGATCCGTTTCCTTCAGGGACACCAAAGTCACCCGAATTTCTATCCTAAATCCTCAGACACATATCCAGGGTCTCAAACATCCGCGTGACCGATATTAAAAACGATTCCCCACTATACGATTCTCTTGGAGCCACCATTTCCCAAATCGATCACATTCCAGAACCTTTCATCGACCTGTTCACTTTCACACAGGAATAAATCGCACGCACCAGGGTCCCTGCGATCCTCACTTCACCAAATAATTCCATCTGAATCACTTCCCATAAACGAGTCCTATAAAATTATAAAAAAAACCAAAACCACATCATCACAAGAAATTTCTCAAATCTGTGCCACAATATCCTCATCGACGTATTCCAGAACTTCCATCGAAGATACATAGTAGATATGTATCCATTTTCCATAAAAATTCCTTCAGAGAATTCCCTCCTCCATGTCCAAAATTTTCTTCACCTCAATTCCTCGTTCCACTGCAAACTCCATGCCTCCAACGCAGAACAAAATTTCTCGAGCCATCTCTGCCCATAATAACCCCATCGACAAACTCCAAAAAAAAAACTTCCATCACAGATACATAAGTCTATCCACTTCCCACAGAAATCCCTTCAAAGGACTTCCTTCTCCATCCCTCAGTTTTTCATTCCACTGTCATACCCGTGTATCCAACTCAAAAAAGAAATTCTCCAAAGCCTCGAAAAATTGAAAAACCATGGAACTCGATCCCACAACCATAGGTGAACAGTCCAAAAAAGAACTCCAAGGAATTGGACACGGAACTCACCAATAATTAAGTCCAGATATGGTTATCAGCGGAGCGAGTATCGGTAGCGCGCGGGGTACGCGACGGAGAACGTCGTCAACGTCGCCTGACGTCGTCGTCGACGGCGGTGGGTTCCGCGGCACCGCGAGCGGGGGCACCGTGAACTCGCCGCCTGGTCACGGCGTCCGCGCAGCCCGGCGTCGCGACGCCATTGGCCCCGCCACGCTGACGCATCGCTATCACTGGCCAATCGCGCCACCGCGTAACCTCCTTTGGATCGACCCCAGGCGGAGCATCGCGCCAGGGTTTTGCAACAACAAAACGTTACGCAGGAACAGGAGTCGTAACGGTATTAACGTTAACGTGAATCGCGCACGAAGCGACGCCTCGCGATCCTCGGGCTTATGTAAACGGTGAAACACCGACACATGGCGGTTTTAACCGATCATTAGGCCGGTTTATGGGTTGATTGAAATTGGATGATTATGTTCTGAGAGGGGCGACCGTCGGGGGACACGGGGATGGATGCTGAGATCTAGGAGATTCGAGGAGCTTGGGGAGTGTTTGGGTTTGTTTCAGGGATGCCAGTGTAGTTTGGGGTGGTGCTCGGGAGGGATGATTCGTGAATAGATTTGTAGGGCAAGGTATGGTGTCGAGGGGGAGGGTGTATGGGGGGTGAAGGTTAATTTTTGGGAGGGTGGAGAATTTTGGGAGGGTTTTGCGAGTAGGAGAGAGAGGGTCCTGTGTGAAGTGTGTTTGTGGTTTTGTGAGGGACGCTGAGTGAGGTGGTATTGTATTATCGCTATTGGAATTGATAGGGTAGTGTGGGCCGTGTGGTCTTGTGGGGTAGTAAGCTTACTGTCTTGTGACCCGTATGTGGGTCAGGTTGATTCGAGGGATGGTTTTGTTGAATCTTTGGCAAGGGATATAAAATGGTGTATTTATAATTTATTTTATTCGCTTTTTTTTGTCGTTTGGTATTTTTAATGAGCTTGCTGAAATTGTAATGGTGTCCTGAATACAATGGTGAATTAGGGTACTTCTTGTCAACTGTGAAGGTGTTAAGCTTCGACTGAGAACGTCTGTTTTTACTGTCATTCATTATATTCAAGTCTTACTTCAATGTTATGTACTAATTACATTTAAAGTGGAGTATTCATAGTTACCTGTAGCGTGTAGTAGGTGACTTGCCAATGACCAAAAGACTTAGCAAGAATAATAGTAAAATTGTATTAAAAAATAAATAGTTTTACAGGAGAACCCCTAAAGTTGATTTCGTTTTCCAAAAAAAATTAATATTTATTATTTATTAATTATAATTTTGAATAAACAATAGATTACTACGTTTCAACTTTCACCAATAATTTGTATTAAATTTCAGTGAAACGATCGATACAATTAAGTCGCCTACGCTTGTGTTGAACTTTTCAAATTCCAAAGGTCATTCAATGGGTTACGATTAAAGGTCACGAAATATCAGTCATCGTAATTACCGAATTTAATGGGAATAGGTATTCCAATATAATGGACGATAATTAGTCAATGGTATCGATCAGGAATACAAAACTACTGGCTGACCCGAAACGGTCCAATTCTACTGTGCTCGTTTTTCACTTTCGTTACCACACATGTCCATTTCTACTGCAGTAGATTAAACACGGACAGACAAACTATACACATTCATTTTCGAAAATCCGTATTCTCTATATCACACTATCCACGCGAAAACTATTAAGATACATTATTTATAAATTAAATTAACTATTTGAAAATAGCTTTCGCTGTGGATTGATGGTTCCCAGTAAAACGATGAATTTTGTTAAACTTTTAGAATAAAGTAGTAGATCCAGATGAAACCTCTACAAAATCAAATTTTCATGTAATAGTTACATTCAAGATATTCAAACACTAATTTTTTTAAATCGAATACTTTCTTCAGAAGCAAGATAATTAGAAAAAAAGGAGGAAATATTTCATGATTCTAAATAAGTTAACACGTTAATATTTGAGAAATAGTTACTTAGTTACATCAAATAATTTATTATTCCACCAATTGTTATTAAAAATCTCTTATTTAAGTATTACTCAAATCTCTTTTCAATATCGAGAATTCAAAGAAACTCCCGAGAAATTGTCCCAGAGCGAACGAAGGAATGACAGCATCGAAAGGGATAAGAGGGGGGAATCAGGGATACAGGCGGCTCAAATCTTTCGCTAGCTGTTAGGAGCCGGCTTGCATTGTTACAAACACAGAGTAACTGGGATGGGCACCCTCTCCGGTGGTTGCCAGGAAATATCGATCTGACCAGAGGAATAGATGCTACTGCTCTCAATGGTTGCTCTACGATACTTTATCTCCTCTTCGGGGCTGGCAGACCTTAAATGACTATAATTTCAAAAAAATCATCCTGACAAAAAAGAAGAATAAATAATAATTTATTGAGTTTCCTTCACAGGAATTACTTTCTGAGAAAACTACTTAAAATAGAATTATCAAATTTTTCCTGAGAATACACAATATATTTATATACAATTACATAAAGAATTAAGAATCTACCAGAAATGAAAATTGACTCCATTTTTTTATAGCTTTTATTTGAAAAATTTTATTTCATTTTTTTTTTGTCGTACTATCATTTGTATAACAGTTGCTATTGTGTTTATTATTCCCAATTTACTACCTTGTACATAAATTGTTTAGGTTTCAAATGTTTAGGGCTGCTTAAAAAGTTATGGTACTTGTTCTAAAACCTAAAAATTGTTTTTTTGAGTCGATGAGTCTATCCTTCTTTACTCCTGGCCTTCGATAAACACATACCAAAAGCAATTTTAATATACATTATTCGGAGAATCAGTCTTCACTACTTAGAATTCGAGTTGATATTGCAAACCTCATCTGACCGTAGTCTCGTCACCAAAGAGTCTTTCACGCTACGACAGAGCGCAACATATTGCAACAATTTCAATCTAAAGTGAACATTCAGATTCTTTATACATTTCTCATAGCTATTTAATAAATTAGCAAGATCATTGCTTTCATCCTCCGCCAGCTCAAACAGGCGCTTCTCAAAGAACCTCAGTTCATGGGAACCCAAAGTTCCATCCTCAGAAAAAGTTCCATTTTTACCTTCGCAAGTTTTCAGTTTCCCGGAATTCTTTTTAGGCTTCCAGTTGGAACTCGAGTAAGACTCTCTTCCAAATTTGTCCCTCGAATTACAATATTCCTTCTCTCTATAGGACACCTTATCAAGATAAACGCTCCTCTCCATTTCTTTATCGCTAACTTTACCATCCCCAACGAGAAGCATCTTCGTGGAGCTAAACGTCGTGACGCTAGAACGTCTGTCTGTTCTTCCTCCATAGTTGCAATAAAATTCCTCCTTCCTCCCCACCTTATCTCTCATGCACTCCCCTTCTCCAGCGCTCCTTTGCCACTCCGTTGTCTTGGACGTTCGTTTCTGACCCAGGATCCTCGAGACATCGACACTCCTGATCCTTCTAAAGATCTCGCCCTTCATCATCCTTCGACATCGTTCCACGACACCATCCTCCAAACTATCCTTCTTTTTACTTGCAATTTTTCTTTCTGAGGAAGTCTCGCCATGGCCCACAACCCTGTCTCCATTTTTCTTAGTAAAGGGACACCTGTTCAAGCCACAAGGCTCTCGAGCGATTCGACTCTCGTTCAGCTTCCCACTGGAGACACTGATCAGGTACCTCTCGCTCCTCAGGTACGTCTTCGAGGTGCAGGTTCCTTGATCCTTTTCCAGCAGAAGTCGATGGAGCTTCTTGCGCAGCAGGTGTTTTATTTGATTCACAGAGGAATTGCAAAGATTATTGGAAACGATGGAGCTGACACGGTTCCTGTATCGAGATAACCTGGGGAAATGGCTCTTGCATTGAGTCTCGGAGGAAGCTTTGTCTCCTTGGAGATTCGTGGAACTTGGAGTCTTGTAGACTCTGAAACTTTCTTGGCGCAGTTTCGATTTCAGCGTCGATTGCTTCTGAGGCGATCTTTGAGTTATAGATGCGTTGTCACCGATGTGGAGGTCCTCTGAGAGGCTGTCCAGGTCCGTGGAAACCTTTGATCTTAGTTGCTCTGTTCGTAGTTTCGAGCTGGAGGCAAGGACTCTTTCTGGATAGCAATTTTGGTTCCTCAAATTGCAGGCACAATTGGGGGAACACTTTCCTGCGGGATATGCCTTCCAGGTTTGGGATAGGTCTACTCTGGCGGACCTAGCAAATTGATTGTGAAAGGATATTGGATTGTCAGTGATATGTGACGTGATTTTGCATTTAGAAGCCAAGGATGATGGAGTCTTGTCAGCTAACTGGGTGTCCACGTCTGTGCTCACGATCAAGGTGGACGTTTTGATGACTTCGAGACTGGGAGACTTAATGGATCTGCAAGTCGAGAGGGTTTCAGGTTCATTTGGTTCCTCGGAGTCAGAAAGGTCCTTGCCACAACATGAACACTTTGCGTCATCTGTTTCTGAGTAATCTGTGTTTTGAGTGCAGATCGAATCCAAGCTGAATTTTTCACTCTCCTCAGAGGGGGGTTTCTTTTTTTCTATATTGATCTTTGCCTCTCTTTGTGTCTCGTTTGTACCTGGAATGCTTCTTTCTTCTTCTTTGAATGTGATTTTGAGTCCTGTACTATCTCCTCTTTCCTCCAAAGTGCTGCTGGATTTCAAAATAGGTCTCTCTTTTCCTGAGAGATTTTTTTCCTGTGAAACTGTGCTTGGACCTTGCTGGACACTTATGGGAAGTCTACTGCTTTCTTTCGCCTCTGAGGTAATTTCTCTAGAGGAAATATTTTCTTTGAAATTAGAAAAGCCATCTGCTTTTTCTACTAAATTAGTCTTCTCCAAATTCACGTTCTCTGCCTTTTCGTCAACAGCCAAGGCATCCTTTATAGGACACTGCTTAGTGCGTTGCTTTGGTCTACAGGATTCTTTCGAAACACTTTCTCGTGGAGATACCATTTTTAGACTATCTGGAGAGCAGATACTCGTAGAATCACTAGATTCTCCTTTGCCCTTAGAATTCTCCAGCAATTGATTCTCAGATTCCTCCCCACCTCTTTGGATACTTTTCACCCCATCTTCATCACAAGAAGTCCCAGAGCTCTCGTTCCTCTGCGTCATGGAAATGGGGGATAACAAAAAGTTAACTTCTTTTTCCTCCTTCTTGGACCACATCAACTGGCCCTCATTGTGCTTCTTTGTCGAGGTCCTTTCTTCAAGCTCATCCTTAAACTGCACCATTTTCTTGGGCCTAGGTTTGTCCTCCAAAAGACTATCATTCGAACAAGGTGAATAAAAAGTAACACGTCGCCCTCGATCCTGGTTGTCCCGATCAACGAGGACTTCAGAATTTTTTGAAGACTTTTCCTTCTGAGTATTCGAGTTATCAGAGGTTTCTGTGCTTGCTTGAGACTTACTGCATCTGTTTATATTGCGATCAGAGGGTACACGAGTCAGGAACACTCGAAACGTGGGCATCCCTGGACGTCGAAGGTTCAGGTCGATGTGACTCGCTCGGATTTTGCAGTCCAACGAAGACTCCTTGATTTCTTTGTCGTTTAGTTGTTGGAGGATATTGTTTAAACATGAACAGGCGTTCTGAATGCTAGTTTTGAACCTCTTCATTTGGATCAAACAAGAATCTGATAGAGTTGGGTCTGCCTCAAATATTTGAACCATCAGGTGACTTGGGTTACATGGCACTGAGAATTTGGCTGCTTTTGTTGGTGTTAGGCTGCAGGTGCTGACTGATTTGTGGACAAAGACTTTCAGTTTGGAGCTCTTCTGAGTTGCAGTTGAATAATTGTTGCGCCGTGTCATGGTAGCACATGATTTCTGGAAGAGTTTTCTTCTGGGAGGGATTCTAGTATCTTGAGGGAGTTTTGTTACAGAATTTGATATGTTTTGGTTTAGTTTAAAGATGAATTCTATACTCTGCGAAGGAGTTTGTGGTTTTATTGGTTTCATGTCTTTGCAACAAGAATCGCAAATAAATGGCTTCGTGGATATATGGCAACAAGGTAGAGTTTCTTCCACATGTTTACAGCAACAAGAGTCACAAATGAAAGGTTTGATGGAGGTGTGGCAACAAGGTGAAGTTTCTTCCACGGTCGAGCCAACCTCTACTTCTAGGTCACTATATTGGTTTGCGTTTGGACAGCAGTAGACTCGTGAGTTAATTTTTGGAGATAGTTCAAGATTTGAGGTTCTGTAAAATTTTACAATTTTAGAATGAAGAACTGAAGAATTACAAAATAAAGTTAACTCGATAAATTAGAATAGATATTAAAAATAAGAAATAAAAATTTGAAGTAGGAACATTAAATATTTAGTGATCTTAAATGAACCACAATATGAACCATGAATGGTTCCATCAAAAAGAAAAAAATTTCTGAACAATAGAGTCCACTCGTGATCACTTAACCGGGGTATATGTACGTCCAGTTCCACTACACTTGATTCCAAGTCAAGTTTCATATACTAAACATACTATATGTATATACTTACACATAGTCTTGACACAACCAATAATCTTTCTCATTAATAAATCTCCAGACTTGTGAATCCTGTAATCCATTCTGCTCAACGTCCAAGGTTTCCTGGCCTGATTGCACTCCAGTGTCCCTATTATTTAAAAGAGTAGAGTTCATGAAATTCATTAGATTCTTTTAGACTAGACGATCACAGGCATACGTAATTATGTCCCTCCTGGCATTTGCATCCTTGGTATAGAATGCGTTCACGCAATCACCCCATGCCGTGACCATGTCGAGACACCTCTTCACACATGGAAGTCGTCTTGCATAACGAGAATTCGATTGGCAAGCGAAAGTCTCCAACCCAGAATGGATTCTATTCTCCAAACTGAATCCGAGAAATGGCCTAAATTTGTCGATGCATGGACGACAGTGGTCGAAACTGGAACCGCCATTATTGTTTGTGTAAGGTGTACTCTACAAGAGATAGAATAATATAAGAAAAGAATAATCACGGGAATTGTAAAAATTGTGAAGACCTACTATACATGTATAGAGGAAACGTGACTTTTAAGAAGGTACAATAAATTTTCATGTTCAATTATTCAGTGAAAATTCATAGAAAATTAATTTTCAATTTTTTTTTTAATTTGCTATCAGCTCTTTTGCAGCCGATGATTAAAATTTATAACTATAATCTTTAAAATAATGTGACATTACGTCGACAGCAACCAACGTTAGTATACCTACCATATTTAAAAGAAAAATATTAAGAATGCATTACTGTGGAATTCTTTAAGGAATAAACTAGTTAATTTATTATGAAAGGAATATTTATGGAGAAAATACTAACCCTAATAGAATCGTGAAACTTTCTTTTTTAAGTACATGCATACATTAGTTTGCGTTTTAGTGCAAATTTATTGCAGCTTCTTAAGGATCTTTTAAAGATCTAAATTAGCAATTATAATTCCCAGTTGCAAAGTTCAGGCTTAAAGGAGAGGTTAAGTCTAAAATTAATGGGTTTTTTCACGTTACCACGAGTGTTGGATTAACTTCAAATCGGGCATGCGAGAGTTCCTCAGTCATGTCCCTCTAGACAAGAACACGTATAGAAAATGTATTCTATTTCACATCATTTCGTGACCACAATTTCGACTTTCCTTTGACAGACATTCTGCATCGACCAAAATGTGGAAACTGACATCACCTAGAAATTTTTACACGAAGTTACCTCAATGTACATTTTCTCTTAATTTTTTTTAAAATAATACTAATCCAAACATTCATATAAAATTTCCACTTTTAGTAGATCACGAGTGGATCTATTCGGTGATCATTTAACGAGAGAAAATTGCAAATACTTTTACAATTGGTTGAACTTCTCGGTTAAACTGTTTTCTATGACATTATTTTCTGATAATTAGATCATGCTAATCAAAAAAATGATAATTCGATGCAATAAGTGTTCGTGGAAAGCAGGAACCAAATTATAGTGAAATTTTCGAAAGTTTCCAGTAAACTGAGCCCAGCGTTAGAACGAGCTAACGTGGTTAACTTGGAGCGTGGGTCGGATAACCAAAATTGAGGGTCCAGCAAATATGCTAATGTGTTTTAGAACGGGCGAGGGTCCTTTCAAAGGGGAGAAGCGTTGACGAGAAAAAGCAGGGGTGGCATTGTGAAAAAGAGCCGCACGAACGAGAGAAGAAGCTCCAAGAGTGGGCGGAGTAGATAAGAGTAAAGCGAGTATAATTACAATAAATAAGTTGTAAAAGTGAAGCAGATGGAAGTTAAGAAAGAAACAAGAAGAAAAACGACTACAGGTAGTTAAAAGCAGCAACCCAAGGCAGAGGAAGAGTAGACTCAAGAACGAAGGACGCTAATTAAAAGGAAACGGAAGAAGCAAAATTGAAGAACAAAAATAAAATCAAAAGCCCATAGTTGAGGTTAAATATATATTGAAGTAAAGTCAAAGATAAATGAGTTTCCTCTAGAAAAGAAAAAATAAGTAACAAAGCTACAAAAAAGAAATGAAACAACAAAAGAAGGAAAGCGAAATGAAAGAAATCTAATCCTAGGAAAAAAGGAGAAAAGAGAAATAAAGGAAAGAAGAAGAGTGACAAAAATAAAAAAGATCAAGAATAAAAAAGAAGAGAATAAAAAAGAAAGAACACCAGAAGAACGAAGATCAGCCATTTAAAAACCCACAAATTAAAGAAACTACTGCAAATCAACAGAACATTAAAAAGATAAAACATCAAACAAATACAAAGAAAAAGAAGAACGAAATGAAGACGAATCAATCCCAGAAAAAAGGAAAAAGACGAAAGAAAGGAAACGAGGGTGGCGAAAACAGGAACAGTGTTAAAACCGAAAACGAGCGGGGCTGGTGAAGAAGAAAAGACTCGGAGGACGCGAGAAGAACGAAGATCAGCGGTTTTAAGGTCCAGAGGGAGACAGAGCAGTCCATTCACACACAGTGGTTCCGCGGGGATCAATACTTGTGACGCCGAGACACAGCGTAACAACCCCACGCCACCTACGACTCGAAAATACCAACCGTCACGGTAGAAAAAGTTTCAGATTAATGCCGCAGACACGAGCAACCAGCGTGAAATTCGAAATGACAGAATGGTACGTAGTACCACCTGGGCTGGATTTCGGGATAAATAACTAATAACCCAATTATGGGGAGTAGAGAAAAGGAAATTGCGTGAACCGTGAAGCAACGTAATCCTGAGTGGAACAAGCGGACAGATAAATCGTGCGTGAATTTCCTGATCCGCGGGAACATGAAATTTCGTTGTGCAATGAAAATTGGGAATGGTAGGGAGTGGGATGAACGTGAAGGTTTAATTGTCTGGCATTTGTGGAACTTGAGTGACATTATACAATTAATTGTATAGTAGTTATAGGTAGGACCAGGTGATATAAAGAATGAGATTTGGGGAAATTTGGATATAAAAGTGGAATAGGGACTATCTGACAATGGATAGTTAAAGTAATTGGTACGATGAGTTATTACGTATGATTTATTCCTTGGAAATACTATTTTCCTTTTAATGGGTAAACAGTGCACTAGTAAATTAGAATAATTGGACACTTTGAAATTCAAGATCGCTTGGGCTGTAAATACTAAATAATTGCTTAAGATACATCACACGTAACTATAGCCTGAGATGAAATTGTATCTACCATTAAGCATTCGTTTATATAAGTTTCCAGTAGTCATTGACATGCCCACAGCTACCAGCCACTGGTTGCACGTGGACGATGGTTACCTCATTGCTGCTCTATCTCGCTTACCCCCAATGTCCCTAGTGGGAGACAATTCTTGATTTATTAAATATATCGTATTTTGCGTATTCTATCCCCTCGTGTCTTATTGTTATAAGACCGTAGAAACGAGGATTTCTCCGATTATATAAATTTGGAGTCAGCAGTTCCGTCCAGCCAAGGTCACTTCGGTTTGAAACAGCTATCACCCTCACTTTTTCAGGCTCTCCACGAGCCACGTGACAGATATAGTATACTGAGCCTTTTCCGCATGTATCTGTCACTTTAACGCGATCGTTGACTTTGTACCTCCATTTATCATTCGAGTTTTTCTCTTTAATTTCTGTAGCAGACTTTTCTGTACCTTTTTGTACACTTTGATAGACTCGTTTCAATATAATTAGTATATTTTGCATCTTCTAGAATGAAATAAAAGAGGAAAATATTTTTTTTTTAAGTACAGACAGTTGTCGCGGCATTTGCCTTCCAACAAAGGAACGTGGAGTATTTGGCTGATGAACGACCATTTATGAAGTGCATATTACGAAAGATGCATTTTATGTCTCTGACAAATGGCGAGACGTAATTTTATGTTCGTGAATGTACAGAGTATTAAGCAAATATTATGTCACAGTATAATCAGTCGAATTGCGTATGTTAATTAATTTATATAATAGAGGATTGCAATAGTGTTACTTCATACATGCAGATCTACTTGTTCTACGTTGTTAATTAATGTTTTATCGAAATAAATGAATTAAGAACAGCCAACGAAAGAGTTGCTTGCATACAACCATGATCTAATAAGGAGGCTACAATGTTCACTGGTAATGAGCAAGGGCAGCAATTCGATTTCGGGAATCAAGTTAGAAGCACGCAATGGAGGACAACTATTGATGGACGTTTATATACCATCGTAATGAGAGCGAGGGTCTTTTGATCTCTGACGTGGGATGCTGCCAACTTGTCCCCCTCCGATTTTGACGTACTTTTCCAGGATAGTATTACACAGACTCTTGTTCCATAAAATATTATATGGAGCAAGAACTTGGAACATTAATATTTGACGATCAATTAAAGAAGATAGAATTGGAAATAGTGATTTCAAAATCATTTCAGAATTGAAGTGTCGGAATAATAGTTTGCGTCATCCGATACGTAAAATTGTTATTAATTATATATGTGAAACCAAAATTATTGATAAGATTAATCTTTTAGCAAAAATATTCATATTTCATGAAAGAAAGTTACTTCGATTCGTGGATATCAGTAAGATGTGGATTAATTATGTGTGTAGTTGTTGTCTTGAAAGGCTATAAATACAGCTTGCAGGTGCTAATTCTTCAGTTGCCTCTGCGACTCTGAAGGGGACGGACCTCCCCAAGAGTCTTCAGAGGTATATACCCTATGGGTTCTCCTCTGACCCGACACATGAATCCCTAGTTCCTAGTTCCTAGTTCCATATGGTCTAGTACCCCCTTCCCACTTCTTAATACCTACTTCCTAGTATCTGCTCCCTTATTTTCTGTTACCTGTTTCTCACTTCCTAGTACCTACTTCTTCGTTCCTAGTCCCTACTCCATACATCCTAGTAGCGCACTTCCCACTTCCTAGTACCACGTCCCTATACTCTAATGCTTCCTCTCCAACTTCTACCCCATAATTCCTAGTACCTAGTCCTACTACACATTCTACAATCTCTTTTTTATCTCCCTAGTTCCTAATTCTTAATCCCAATTATCTGATTTCTACTACCTATTATCTAGTTCTTGCTCACTATTTCATTATCTTAACTTTCTATTTTTTACTCTCTAATACCTCGAACAACCTAGTAGTTAGAATCTTCACCTGTGATCCATAGACCTCAGTCCAGTTTTCTATTCTTTCTTTCCTAAAATTTATAAGACTAAAGTCGCTATCATTCTGCAGAAGCACAGCAGAATC